>NW_026521087.1:1569777-1944777 GCF_001660625.3 Ictalurus punctatus
CCAGTAAAATTGTTCTTTATGTAATATACATAATTATAAAGCACTTTAAGACTTAATAAATATATTGTGAAATATTTTAAATGGCATTAATTAATGCTTAAATAGTCACTAATAAGTTTTTTGTAGTATTGCTCATTTAGTACTGTACACTTTATTTTACTGAAGTATGACTCAGCAACATTTAAACAAACTTATTACAGAAAATGTAGGTAAAATATATTACTGCAGATCTTTATCTGATTGGCAAGGACATTTTTAATTGTATAAATTGTGTAATTCTGACATGTAAATTGACAAGGAATGAATTACTACTTACTGAAAGTAGTTCTGGCTACATGCCAAATTGCAGGTTTAAATGAATGCTCTCACTGTAATACGTTAGTCCTATAATTAAAACTTATTCAAGGACATGGATGGATATTAGAATACTGCAGTATGTCTGTCGCTCTCTCTCTATCTCTCTCTGTGTGTGTGTGTGTGTGTGTGTGTGTGTGTGTGTGTGTGTGTGTGTGTGTGTGTGTGTGTGTGTGCTATACAGTAACTACATAGTAACTTAACTACATAATAAATTTTCTCATCTTCCCTCCAGTCAATGGGGAATCCGTCTATTTCTTAGAAGGAATAGTGACACAGTGCCCTGCGATGGACTGGCACCCTGTCCAGGGTGTACCCCGCCTTGTGCCCGATGCTCCCTGGGATAGGCTTCAGGTTCCCCGTGACCCTGAAAAGGAGTAAGCGGTTGAAGATGGATGGATGGATGAATAGTGACACAGTATGAAGCACAGAAGGGTTTAATTAGGAAGGTTTTTATTTCATTTTATTTTCCTTTCATGGGAAATTCTTTAGAATGGAGGGCTGCATTTTTCTTATTAACTTTGGGGGAGAAAAAAAATAGAGGGTGGTGCATGAATGACTGTCTATAGCTGCTATAATGTAAGGGATAACAGGAACTAACTTGTCTCACAGGTGTTCTGTAACATTAGACATTACTATAAACTGAGAAAAAGTATGATGTGTCATTCTTTAATAAAATAAGAAATTCTTCTGCACACTCTGGTATGAAAATAATCAACTTCAGGGTGGTGACAGATTTATTAAACATTATTAACTTCGGATTTAACTTAATATGTAAAACTAAATACGGTTCCCCTCATCTCTCTCTCTCTCTCTCTCTCTCTCTCTCTCTCTATACCATTGTGGAATTGTGTATAGACAACATTGTATTTAAAAAAACAAAACAAAATTGTCCTGTGCATTTGTAAATATGTTTTATCTAGCTTGTATTTGTAAATGTTTTAAAATCTTAGTCCTTATTTAGAATACATTTTCAATAACTTACTATACTGTAACACACCCTGCATATATTATTTAGATAGTTATTTTAATTTTGACAAACTGTTAATTTCACATTCTTCTTTAACAGTTAATTTTACACACTGAGAGTATCGGAATAGTAAATGTTGACAATGCCGCTTTTAAAAAATTACATAGATACAATATGTAACAGATAATATAATATAAATATTTGAACCAATGTTTTTACGTTAGGTTCGTCCGACCCTCCTCCTGGATTATCCTCGCTTTCTATTGGCTAGTCAGCGCTCTACACCTACGTGTGACTGGCCCCCGCGTGGCAGGTGAGAATTCTACCACTGAACCACCAATGCTTATCTTAAAAATCCATGGACTTCGCAGAGTGCGATTTAAAACTGAGTACTGTGCTGCTTCAGCAATTTGGTTTAAAATTCTAAAGGAGAATCTCTTCCATATTTCAGCAGCATGGAGTTTGTCCATTACCCTAGTTTTGGGCGGAATTGATAAGGCTTGTGAAGTGCTTTGGGTGAAGGCTCAAGCAACACAAACGTCTCCAAAACTCAGTTGTGCATTGGCCTGGAATCTAACCCGGACTTCACAGAGGGCGCTTTCCAGGTAAGTATTGTGCTGACTCAGCAATTTGGTTTCAAAATTGACAAGGAGCATCCTAAGGCTCTTGTATATTTGAGCAACATGGACTGTGTCTGCTACCCTTTTTTTGGACAGAATTGATAAGGCTTGTAGAGTTCTTTGGGTGAAGGCTCAATATTCAAAACTGAGAAATAAGCTCATAGCAGCACTGATGAAATACACATACAGTACAAAAAAAAAACACACACACAAATAGAGAATGTGTTTAACATTTTTTTTTTTTTTACATCTGCACATAATTATTAGTTTAGCAGCTTTTTTAGAATAAAAAAAGTCATGTATAAGTCTACATAATGAGGCTTTATTGGTCACATGTACAGTAGAGTACAGTGAAATTGTTTTCTTCACATACTCCAACATGTCAGGAGGCTGGGGTCAGAGTGCAGGGTCATGATATGGCACCCCAGGAGCAGAGAGTTAAGGACCTTGCTTAATGGGCAGATTGAGAGTGCTGGGGATTGAACCCCCAACCTACTGATCAATAAGCAAGCGCATTAACCGCTAAGTCACCACTGCCCCAGTGTGTGGGAGTGAGAGGGGGTATGGGGTGAGAGATGTGATAGAGAGAGAGAGAGAGCGAGAGAGAGATAGAGAGATCGATCGATCAGATCAATGTTTAGAGTGTTTTGCTCCGCTTAGAGAGACCGAACTAGCTACATTAAGAGAGAGAGAGTTAGTTTTCATAGCATTTACTACTTCTTACCCCACTGTTTTCTAACTACTACAAATATAGACTTCTGAACACCGCCAATAAAAGCTTAATAACAGAATACTGCAATTTTTGGGAAATTGCCGTTCCCGATTTTGGCCACACGAGGGCAGTCATGTCCCATCCGGCACAACACACGACGCCGCCTAAAACAGAAGGTAGGTTGTAGGTATTGTACTACTACTACTGATTCTAGTAATGACGTCAATCAAAGTAATTAAATACGTAATGAAAGGTGTTGTCTATATAGCTGACCTCATTTTCCTACACAGTGAGTTAAAGGCGCACAACTATCAGAATCCCAGTTCATAATTGTGTTTGATTGGCCAAGTAGAATAAAGTGTCCCATTCTTTTTGAGCTTATTGGACATTACACATTGCTGTAACTATCTCATTGGCACTACTTAATTGCTCATAGTTTATTTGACGAATGAAACTGCTGTGACATATTTTGCCAATCTTAAACTCAGCTGTCATTCTGGAGGTGCAGTTTTGGTTGATGCATGACATTTAGGTTCAAACACAGTGCGTATGGGAAAAGAGAAGGCCATTTCTTGTGATTAGACAGTGTGAAGGCTGACTTTGTATTCCTACTTGTGTGTGATGTTTGTTATGTTAGTTTCTCTTGCACAACTGTCGAAGTGCATATGCTTTCCTTGTGAGTGACACTTTTTAAGAATGAGATGAGGGTTTGAGACAATGTAGCTAATTTTGACCTTCGAGAGTCCATTATATCGTGCATTTGCGAGAGCTGATAAAGCAAGGCCTGATAGTTGTGTTTGCATTCCTTTCTGTGGTGCTTGTAAGTTAGTGAAGTACTTGTGTGGTAGAATGTGGACTGGCTTCAAAGTGAACACAGACATTGGTGCTGATCCGCTGAATGCTGGGCCTACTAATAAAGGCTTGTGCTGCTATGTGTGACCTGTAGTTGCAGTGGACGTAGGACTGTAGTATATACGGGCCTCGAGTCCAAGGACGTGCTCAAAAGGAACGTCTTGTGTTTGAAACAGTAATGTCAATGTTGTACAAACCCAGACAGCTTTTTCTAACCTCCTTATGCTGATGAGTGTTTGGCTGTATGCTTTACTATGTATGTTTTACCCAAAGTTCCTGACTATTGTGTTGTACTACTACTACTACTACTACTACTACTGCTGCTACTAATGGAACCAAAATATCAGTACTGATAATACTAATAATGTTTTGTATCTGTGTGTGTGTATTTAGAGAGAGAGAGAGAGAGAGAGAGAGAGAGAGAGAGAGAGAGAATGGGGAAGAAGAAGACGTTAGCAGGTGAAAAGCAGTGCCTAGTGTTTGTTTTAGAAAAAGAGAGCTATTGTGTGACCGTTGGTGTAAGGCCCGCCTCCTCGCCTGTTCTCAACTAGGTCCTGTCGAGTGTGGATAAATAGGTGGGCGCTGCGCGAGAACTTTTATTGAGTGGTTTGACTTCGAGAGCAGCGTTATGTCTGGCAGAGGCAAGGGTGGTAATTAATACTCTCTTTTTGCAAGTGGTACCCTCGTTCGTAATTTGAAACTAAAGATTTTAACGACAACAACAACAACAAAAACACCTTTAACGAGGTGATAATTATCGCCACCCGGGGTTCGGTATGTCACCCCGTGTGGCCTCCTCGCCGTCGGCGGGGAGGCACTGGGTCAGACTACGTTACAGTGGAGAAGGAGAAGCGCCAGACAGGTCTGAAGTCGGAGTAAACCTTTTAAGTAGTCAATGGATATCGACTACAGATGTATACTCTTTTATTGCAATGCCTAACAGAAAAGAGTATGAAATATGTTTTACCAAAGAACAGGCACTTCAAACATTTTCTCAAATTTTTAATAATAAAACAGGAAGTGAATTCTGGAAAAACTGGGAGATGACTACATCAGCTCCCCAAGACGTAAAGAGCATTGTAGTAAAGTTTTGGACTGGGAGAATCGCTGACTCGGATGTAGAACAATACCTCTTAAGGTTTGGTGAGATACTGAACCCTGTTGACAAGCCGCTGGACCAGTTCGGGATATGGTATGGAGTCAGGAGATATAAAATAAAACTCAAGAAAAACCCAGACGGAAGTATATTCCAGATACCAAATTCCATTTCCATGGGACCATACAATGGAACGATTACATACCCCGGCCAAACAAAGCGATGTTTTATATGTAACGATTCCGACCATCAGGCAAAGGACTGTGAGAAAACAAAGTGCTGGAAATGCGGAAGCTTTGGCCACAAAGGAAAGAGTTGTAGAAATACACAAGTATGTAATTTATGTAATGAAACTGGGCATATATATTTTCAATGCCCAAATTCTTACAGCTATAAACTAAGACTGCCGAAAAATCAAAAAGACATTGACCAGAATGCAACACAAAACGCACATAACACAGAGACCAAAACAAACGATAAAGAGGATAACAACTGGGAAGAAAATAAACTACACACAAGTGAGGACGACTCGACATCTGGGAGTGACTCAAGCAGCACCGATACCAGCGACAGCGAAGACAGCGAGGACTCTGAGAGCAGCGCCGAATCTCTGATCCCGGAAGGGAGGCGGAAGACACCGGAAGTACCTGCTGGAAGCAGCGGAGCATCTCCGCCCAGTCTTTCGTCTGTGGAGAGACGGCAAGCATCGGAGTTTCCTGCGCTATCAGCTGTAGAAGTCGGCGAGACTCGGATCGGCTCAACCCCTGAAGGAGGTCCACAAGCCCCAGAGGAGCCTACGTGCTCAGAGGGAGAGACCGGAGCGACCCAGATCATTTCTACACCTGCAGGAAGCCTACAGGGCCGAGAGGAGTCATCGCATCCAGCTGGTGAAAGTGGAACAACTCGGACAATCGCCGACAACACAGGTGACACTGCGGACACTCCCACGCTGGCGAAAGGTAAAAACACTTTAGACTATCCATATAAACGCCAAAGGCGAAAGAGGAATTCTCCTGGAAATGTTGACAATGCAAAAAAGGTTAAGGAATGATGTATATCGCCTACTTTTCTTCCCTTTTTTTTGACATAATGTCTTTGATTTTAACTTCAATTCCTATATCATTTAAGAAGAAATGTGATATATGTCTGCAGGAATTAAGGTTAAATGATGTGGATAATGTTGAGAAAATGTGGACTAATGGACATGCAATAATATCTATCGGAGAAGATTCTTATCTTAATTTCTATGGTTTTTTCAAATTTAACTGTTGCCACATGTAATGTTAGAGGGATTCAGGCAAAAATTAATCAAGTGAAAAAGTTAAATATATTGAGTGGAGAACATGTTGATATTTTATGTATACAAGAGACCAGATTAAGCAGTTTTGCAGACGTACAGGACGCTCAAAGTTTATGGATCAAAGGTCCTTCAATCTTTTCAATAGGTGAAAGTAAAGCTGATGGTATTGCGACCTTATTTTATAACAATAAATTTAAAATAATTAAGAGCCGTGAAATAATTCCTGGTCGATTAATGTTTATAGATGTGTTTTATTGCACAAAAAAAATTAGAGTAATAAATGTATACACAGCACAGGATACTGTTGGTAAAATCCGGCTTTTTAAAAAGCTTAAAATGCTCCTGTGTGTCGGTTTCTATACCATTGTATGCGGTGATTTTAATACAATCACAGATTATAATGATAAAATGTCTTCCAAAATATGTAAAATTAGGAGAGAAGGTGGTGTCCTTAAATCTATAATGAATGAACAGCATTTCACCGACATATTTAGGACATTATATCCAGAGAAAGTGGACTTTACAAGGTTTGATAAAACATGTAAAACTAGAATTGACAGGATATATATTAATAATAATTTTGAGGCAAAATTTTATACAACAAAACTCTTGGTTGAGTCGGACCACTTGACAGTTATATGTGGCATTAGATTTAAAAATGAAGAAAGAAGAAACTATTGGAAATTAAACACACAAATTTTGAAAAGTCCTTTATTGATTGTAGAATTAAAAGAAGAAATTAATAGGATTAAAACTTTAGATATCCTCACTACCAATTATTGTGATTTGTGGGAAGTTTTTAAGATTCAGATTAAAAAATTTCTTAAATACAAATGTCTATGTTTTAATAAAGGAAAAAATGAGAAGTACAATACAATTATGACACAATATATAAACCTAAAACTGAAAAATACAAGAGATGAAAGTGAGGAAAACAACTTAAAGGATTTGAAAAAAGAGATAGAAACTTTAAATAGTGAGTTTTTACTGAACATTCAAGTCCGAGCAGGAATAATTTCCGATGAACTTCTAAATCAAACAAAAGCAATTTCACTATTTAATAAAAGGAAAGAAGCCCAATATATCGAAGCCATTAAAACAGATAATGGAACTATAGTGAAAAATCCTAAAGACGTCAGAGATGCTGTTCGGATCCTTTGTTCAAACATGTACAACTCAATTGAAATAGATAATAAACTCCTAAAAAACTTTTTGAATGTAAAAAATAGTGTCGACCCGCCTTCCAAGAGCTTAGGTGAGGAAATAAAAGAGGCTGAGGTTGTTAATGCCATTAAACAATTAAATCTAAAAAAGTCTCCAGGGAAAGATGGTCTCCCGTCTGATTTTTATCATGCATGCGCCATAGATTTGGCTAAAATATTAACGCAAGCCTTCAATGATGGGATCGCTAGAGGTTACATGCATGACTCGTTCTATGAAGGCGTTTTATCCTTGTTGTATAAAAAGGGTGAAATGTGTGATATCAACAACTGGAGACATCTCACCCTAATGAATGTCGATTATAAGATTTTTGCAAAGACCATTATGAACAGGATGAGTGACTATTTGGATGTAATAATAGCTAAACAACAAACATGTGCAATAAAGGGAAGATTTATGTGGGACAACTTGAACACATTAAGAGAACTAGTTTTTGATAAAAATGGTGACAGTTTTTACATTGTGGCTTTGGACCAAAGAAAAGCATTTGACTACATCTCAAGAGACTATTTGTGGGAGATTTTAAAACTGTATCAATTCCCTGAAAATTTCATAAACATGATTAAATGCCTTTATGTTAAATCGACGGTTGAAGTAAATGTTAACGGTTCTTTGACTGAACCATTTGAAGTTATGCGGGGTGTAAAGCAAGGGTGCCCTCTGAGTGCAGCCCTGTATATTTTATCTATAAACCCACTTGTACAAAAAATCCAAGATGATCATAGACTTAAAGGTCTTCAAATAGGAAAGAACAGAGTCGTGATCTCTGCTTATGCTGATGACATAACTGTATTTGTGAAATCTAAACAAGAACTAGACATCATCTTTGAATATTTTAGCGAGTATGAGCAAGTCTCTGGAGCCTCCTTAAATAAAGCTAAAACGGAATGTGTCTGGATTGGAAATGAAAAAAACAAATTTCCCATAGATGTCCCAGAAGTTCAGCAATTAAAGGTTTTAGGTATATATATAGATAATAATGGCTGTGTCGACCATAACTGGTCAAAAAAAGAAGAAATAATACAAGATGAAATTGATAAATGGAAATCATGTAATCTAAGTTATAAAACTAGAATAAATATTATTAAAACTTTTCTATTATCAAAAATACTGTTTTTATCATGCATCTTACCTCCGACAGAAGTTTGGGTAAAAAGACTTCATAAAATATGCTGTAATTTCATATGGGATACGACTCGTGAGGTTACAAAACGTGAGCTCCTTTTTAAGAGAAGGGAACTGGGAGGCCTTGGGGCTGTCGATATATCCGTAAAAACTAAAATAGCAGTGTGCAAAATCATCGCGAGTGGTATTGCCAGGCAAACCGAATGGATAGGGAACATCTCTAACTGGAAATCTAAAAAAGGTCCATCGAGGAAAGGAATTCCGTATTATAAACTGATGTTTTCCGACTTCACTGACAAATTTAAAGATCTAAACATCGATTGGGTGAAAGACTCGAGCAAAGAAATATATCTTTTAATTGTTGATCGAGTTTATTGTAACCCTGTGGCTTTCAGAAATTTGGAGGAAGACCAAAACAAAGAATGTCTCCAAAACTTACAGAATAAAATCCTATCTGAACACCTGAGAGATACAACTTGGTTAGTCGCTGTAAGAAGGCTCCCAGTAAGAGCGGTTGTAAAATGGAGCTGTTTTGTAAAAACCAGTAAATGCCCGATGCCTAATTGTAATGAAGAGGAAACACTCGAACATTTCCTGTTAGAGTGTTATCGCTCTAAAGAAACATGGGCTAAATTAAAAATCATTGGTCTCAATATAGAAATAAATATGAACTCAATTTTCTATGGTATTTTTAAAGAAAATTGTAGCAAGACTCAGCATGACTTCATTTGGTTCATAATATGGTTGACTAAATCTAAACTCTGGAAAACAAGAGCCAAAATGACTATAAATCAAACGTTTATATCCAGTGATGTTGTATTCAAGGACATTCAAAAAGAGCTAAGAAGACTAAAAAGCAGCACATCTTGGTTTAAAGACTCTTCAGTGTGGGACTCTATTTGCGTGTAATTGTACTTTGACTATGTAAGTTTTTTTTTTTTTCTCTCCCTTTCTTTCTTTCTGAATATGACTTGTGTAAGATTGTGAATTTTGTATAATTTCAATAAAACTCATTAAAAAAAAAAAAAAAAAGCAAGGGTGGTAAGGGACTCGGCAAAGGAGGCGCTAAGCGTCACCGCAAGGTGCTTCGCGATAACATCCAGGGGATCACCAAGCCGGCTATTCGCCGTCTGGCTCGCCGTGGTGGTGTAAAGCGTATTTCTGGTATGATCTATGAAGAGACTCGCGGTGTGCTGAAAGTGTTTCTGGAGAACGTGATCCGCGACGCCGTCACCTACACCGAGCATGCCAAGAGAAAGACCGTGACCGCCATGGATGTGGTGTACGCTCTGAAACGCCAAGGACGCACCCTGTACGGCTTCGGCGGTTAAACGCTCTAACACCGAACGACGCGAACACAACGGCTCTTTTAAGAGCCACCCACATGTCTAGAAAAAGAGCTGTTCCGTGTGGGGGGGAAAAAGGCTTTTTCTTTCATGAAGCATAAGGCATCAAACGCTGTACAGAAGTAGCATAAGTGGTAGATCTATTTGTATTTTTTGTAATAAACTTCATATATGCAGTGTTCAATATTATAAACTTTAAATCAATGTAATATCAATATTATAAAACAATTTAAAAGATGATTTTAGTAGAAACCTACTTCTATATTTCTCTCTCTCTCATACACATGCATATATAATATAAAACGATTTTTTCGCAAGCCAATTGTTTTTTCTTAGTGCACGTTGTGCTGAAAGTACAAGAGCGGGAAGGGAAACAAAGCGTAGCAGAGGACGAGGAGGAGGTATGGAAGGAGGGAGGAAGCAGAGTGCAGTAGGGGGGGCCATGCAGGAGGAGGTATTGAATTTTGGCCAATCAAAAAAAGGTGTCTTGTCTGTTCGTCATTAGCATGTGGGACTGTAAATAGAGCGGGCGCGAAGCGGGCGCCAGTCATTTTCTGTTTGTTTACTCGAGAAGCAGCATTATGCCCGATCCAGCCAAGACCGCGCCCAAGAAGGGATCAAAGAAAGCCGTGACCAAGACGTCCGGCAAAGGAGGCAAGAAGCGCAGAAAGTCCAGGAAGGAGAGCTACGCCATCTACGTGTACAAGGTCTTGAAGCAGGTGCACCCTGACACCGGCATCTCATCCAAGGCCATGGGCATCATGAACTCCTTCGTGAATGATATTTTTGAGCGCATCGCCGGTGAGTCTTCTCGTCTGGCTCATTACAACAAGCGCTCCACTATCACCTCCAGGGAGATCCAGACCGCCGTGCGCTTGTTGCTTCCCGGCGAGCTGGCCAAGCACGCCGTGTCCGAGGGTACAAAAGCCGTCACCAAGTACACCAGCTCCAAGTGAAGCGCGTTACCGCCGTCTTCATCAACCCAACGGCTCTTTTAAGAGCCACCCACTTTCCATACAAAGAGTACTTTTCTCTCTTTCGTTTTCTCTCTCGCTGTGTGTGTGTGAGAGAGAGCGGGAGGGGAACTTCTGAAGCGCTGCACTCCCGCGGATGTTCAGGCTTTTTGGTAATTATAGCAGTCTGCTAAATGCAGAGATGAGTAAATCTAAACAGGGTTGTAGCACGGTTTCGGGGGTTGTATAATCTGAGCAATGCAAAATGGGACGTTAGCAGCACAAAGTTATTTGTATTAAGATTGTACCAACAGGAAGTAGTTGAAAATGGTTTTCTACTAGCACATAATCATTCTACATCAGGGGTGCCCAAACTTTTTCCTGTGAAGGGCCAAAAATCAAACTTGATTGAGGGCTGTGGGCCAAAAGTAAATGTTGCATTATACCAAACTGTATTATATTAAAATTAAAGTTGCCATGGTTCTTATTTATCATTTCATAATATTTACAAATAAATAAATTAATAGAAAACGTTAGTCTGTATCTGCTTCACTAATGCAGTTTTATTTTCAGAGTTCTATAGTTCAATGAAACTTATAGTATAATTAAAACATAGAACCAATCCCATTTATAATACATGTTCAATACCTCATACAACTATTCAAGCTATAAGCAATACAGCCACATGTCTGCAATATCAGTGACCTCTAATGAGACACATGAAGCTGGTCCTTATTTTTCAAAAGTATTTCCAAATTGGGATGCAGTGGACTTACTGTCAAAGTCAGGATATTATGGTGGTGAGAGTCAGTTACTTTGCATCTCAGTTTACACTTGTTTAGGTTCATCAGACTGAAAGTCTGTTCACAGTGGTAGGTACTGCCAAACAGAGACAGCATCACTTGTGCCTGTTTGCCCATCTGTACCTGTTTGCTGGGACACATTTGTAGAAGTCTGTCAAGGGAAGGGACCTGAACTTGTGTTTGAGTTCTGAATCACACTGAAGCTCAATTGGTTCCATCTGTAGATCATCACTAACTGTGTCCACACTGATGGTGAAGGGTTGAACAAACCACTCAAAGTCAGAAGCATTGTGTCTGAAGTCCTCAAAGCGACTGTCAAACTACTGGAAAAGGTTGCTGAAAACAGCATCATACTCAGGTACCTTCTCTTTCACCATGCCTGCCTCTCTAAAACAGGGAAAATGGGCTAAATTTCCTGGATGTCGAGATGAGAGAGAGAGGAACAGTGTGAGACGGGGAGTGAAAGAAGAGAGAGGGAGGCAAATAGAATAAATAACTGACAAAACAAGGAAATTAAATCATGATAATTTAAGAGAACTTTGACACAAAATTTATCAGCTTGATTAACAAAAAAACCCAAAGCTGACACCACTGGATATAAATGCTAACTAAATATAAGTATTAATAATAACAATAACTGCACATAAAACTATGGTGAATATTATAATTGTGAATGTTAGCTGCTGAGAGATGTCTTCTGAGCAGCAGTAGTTTTTGTTTGAAGGCTCTGACGTGATAAAAAAAAAAAAAGCTGGGTGTTAATCTGGTCTTTTCCCTGGAGCTGAACATTTAAAACATTGAGCAGCTCTGTGACATCAACCGGGAAAGCCAGGTCAGAAAACCATTTCTTATCCATGGGCTCTTGAATACTACCAATGTTGCTTTCCTGAAAAGCTCCGATCTCATCACGCAGATCAAAAAATCTCCTGAGAACTTTTCCAGAAAGAATGTTCTAGCAACATGGAATACAACACACACACACACACACACACACACACACACACACACACACACACACACACACACACACACACACACACACACACACACACACACACACACACACACAATGCTATAGCGGAGCTGGGATAAAGGGCATTAGGGTGACAGCAGAGTTGGGATTAATGGCGTTAGGGTTAGAGCACAGCTCAGGGTTCGCGGTGTTAGCGTTAGGGCCGAGCTCGGGGTGGAAGAAAGAAGGGCTAGGGTAGCGCCGAGGCCTGTGCTCGTTAGGGTCAGGGAGGAAGCGACCGAGCTAACCAGGAGGAGGCCGGGCACGCTGTGCTTTACAAGTCCCCCAACGCGCTCTGCTTCAAATACTACACACACCACTCGACAGCTGCCAAGACATCAGGCTCGTTCACAAGGCTCCTCTTCAACTCGGCCCAGAACGCATACGACGGCCGTGCCTGCTTTTCGCCCGTTTTTACACACCACATCGCACCAAATGCGCAGCCCGCCGGCTTGAGCACAACGCGCGCCGCGCCTTTTCATGTGCGCTACGTGAGACTGTTGCTCTCTAGTCGGCCAGGCCGGGCCACGGGAGGAACGAGAAAGCCCATCCTCGCTCAGCGTGTGCTTCAACGTTTTGAATCTCGTTTTGCGAGTGGGATTTTCACCGAGAAATGCCATGAGAAAACACATCTGAGCGCGCGCCGCGTCCGTGCATTCATTCAGCGGCGCGCGAGTTGAGTCTACAACGCTCTCATATCTGTTTTTAAGACCAGCCCCCGGCCGCGGGGAGGATCCTGTGTTACACACTAACGTACAGCGTACGACTCGTGTATTCTACGTAGTTCCAAGAGAGATGGCAGAAGTCGCACCCGCTCCCGCCGCCGCGCCGGCCAAAGCGCCCAAGAAGAAAGCAGCTTCGAGAGCAAAAAAAGCCGGCCCTAGCGTCGGCGAACTGATCGTCAAAGCCGTTTCCTCGTCTAAGGAGAGGAGCGGCGTGTCTCTCGCTGCTCTGAAGAAAGCGCTGGCTGCCGGCGGATACGATGTGGAGAAGAACAACTCCCGCGTCAAAATCGCTGTTAAGGGTCTCGTGACTAAAGGCACTCTGGTGCAGACCAAAGGGACCGGCGCGTCTGGCTCTTTCAAGCTGAACAAGAAGCAGACCGAAGCCAAGAAGCCCGTGAAGAAAGCCGCGCCCAAAGCGAAAAAGCCCGCCGCCAAAAAGCCCGCCGCTACTAAGAAGCCCAAGAAGGTAGCGGCCAAGAAACCCGCCGCCGCGGCCAAGAAGTCTCCTAAGGCGAAGAAGCCCACAGCCGCCGCAAAGAAAGCCACCAAGAGCCCGAAGAAGGCGAAAAAGCCCGCGACCCCTAAAAAGGCAGCCAAGAGCCCCAAGAAAGCGAAAGCTGTCAAGCCCAAGACCACAAAGCCTAAAGCGGCAAAGGCGAAGAAGGCAGCACCCAAAAAGAAGTAAAGACGTTTGTTTCTTTCATGCTTTTGTTCCTTAAACGGCTCTTTTAAGAGCCACCCATATTTTCCTTTAAAGAGCAACATTTTCAGTCAAGCTTTATGTAATCAAAGCAATACACGTTAGAAACATACAATAGTATGGACACACATATCTACTACATATCATGTACACATAACCACAAGCCGATGCTGATTTTAGTACAGTAGAATAAATCCTGATCGTGATTCCTAAACGTCATTCCTGATCTCCAAAACGATCACAGAATATGTAGGATAACATATTGATACATAATAAATCAATGTTAATGATAAGAATAAATCAATTCAGTATATAGTTGTTACTTCGTGCTTTTGTATGAATATTCCCTTCTGTCTGTTTTCGTTCGCGCTCTCTCTCTCTCTCTCTCTCTCTCACTCACACACACACACATGCACAAACAGGGGTGGGAGGGGTGACGCTGGAATTCGACGGCCTGTTTTTGATTGGCTAATCTGCCATTGCGTTCTTAGCGAATAAGAGAGTGGCCGTTTTGTCTATATCACGGAGAGCTCGGGGTGTAACGTTTATTTAGGAGTTGTTAGAACAGATTTGAGCATCAAGATGAGTGGCAGAGGAAAAACCGGCGGAAAAGCTAGAGCTAAGGCCAAGACTCGTTCATCCAGGGCTGGACTTCAGTTCCCCGTGGGACGTGTGCACAGGCTTCTGCGTAAAGGCAACTATGCCGAGCGCGTCGGTGCTGGCGCTCCGGTCTACCTGGCCGCAGTGTTGGAGTATCTGACCGCTGAGATCCTGGAGTTGGCCGGTAACGCCGCCCGTGATAACAAGAAGACCCGTATCATTCCCCGCCACTTGCAGCTCGCCGTGCGTAACGACGAGGAGCTGAACAAACTGCTCGGCGGAGTGACCATCGCTCAAGGTGGTGTGCTGCCCAACATTCAGGCTGTGCTTCTGCCTAAAAAGACCGAGAAGGCCGTCAAGACTAAGTAAACTCGTCCACTGCTGCTTTGTCAGTACCCAAAGGCTCTTTTAAGAGCCACCATCTTTGCTTAAAAAGTGCAATTTTACACCCGTTTTACTACTGAAAGTGTGCACTAGAAAGTCAGCACGTTTGATTGAAAACAGAAGCGTTATACTTTGCTAATAATTATGTGATAACGTTAAGTAGTAGTAGTAATAGTGGTAGTTAGCGTGTTGTCTAAATGAAATCTGAGGGGTGAAATTGTGCACTTTTAAGACAGCATATTTATATAAAAAAAAAAAAGGACGATGATTTTGTAGTCATGATTTGATACCATATTTAAGTAATGACTATAAGAACAATAGCAGTTAGCGTGCTGGTTAAATGAAGTCTGAGGAGTGAAAATGGTTTGTGACGGCGTTGTGTGTGTTCCTAATGAACAAAGCATTTGTGTTAGAGAGCGCGCCAATACAATAGAATAGTGGCGGGCGTCTTGTGATCCGAACGGTGGCAGAGAAGACGGTCCAATAGTCAACAGGTGACGTAAAACGTTCTATCGAATAGCAGACGAGCGCGTTCGAGACGCCCAATCAGCGCAGGGCGGCGTTATGGCTTAAAAAGGCCGCGTTCGCGCGCACAGTTTATTCTGTTTTTCTAACCGCGAAGTGCAGAGTTTGACGCTATGGCAAGAACCAAGCAGACCGCCCGTAAGTCCACCGGTGGCAAGGCGCCAAGGAAGCAGCTCGCCACTAAGGCTGCCCGCAAGAGTGCGCCGGCTACTGGCGGTGTGAAGAAGCCTCATCGTTACAGGCCCGGCACCGTGGCTCTGAGGGAGATCCGTCGTTATCAGAAGTCTACTGAGCTGCTCATCCGCAAGCTGCCCTTCCAGCGCCTGGTGAGAGAAATCGCTCAGGACTTCAAGACCGACTTGCGTTTCCAGAGCTCGGCCGTCATGGCCCTGCAGGAAGCGAGCGAGGCATATCTGGTCGGTCTGTTCGAGGACACCAACCTGTGCGCTATCCATGCCAAGAGAGTGACCATCATGCCCAAGGATATTCAGCTGGCCCGCCGTATTCGCGGAGAACGCGCTTAAACCACAACTCCGTCTAATATACACAAAGGCTCTTTTAAGAGCCACTTCACCGTCTCAGAAAACGGAAAATTTTCTTTATTCGGCAGTCTCAATATTAGAACGTGGTACAGAGATAAAATGACACTTTTATTTATATATATGTGTGTGTGTATGTACAAGGTTTTATATTAAATATAGTGCTATGAATATTAATGTGTGTTTATATAGATGAGCCGTTAATTGTGGTTATGTCCGAACAACACAATGCACAGTAATGAGCTGTGTCTGTAAAATAGCCCAAACCTACCTTCAGTTTCAGGCGGCGTTGTGTGTTGCGCTAGATGGAGCTTGACTGCCCTCGTGTGGCCAAACTCGGGAACGGCGATTTTCTAGAAGCGGATTTCTGGGCAAGAACTGTTGCATGATATTATTATTATTAATCTCTCTCTTCCCTTTTGTCCCGTCCATGATAATTATTGTTGTTATTTAACAATTGTAGACATGAGCTCATGTTAAAATGAATAAATAGGGAATAAAATGGTAATAACCATATATATTCTCGAGCGAAATAGACGAGGCCACCTAGGGAACACATGAAGTTATGTAGGAGCAGTGATGAGAATGAAATGACTAATAATATTAAGAAAGACATTAATAATGTTAATATTAGCAATTAATTTGTGTAATTTATTATGATAACTATACTGCTATGTACATGATATAATGTTGATATGTTTTAAATGTGTGTTGTGTTCTGTCCTTATACCGTGTCTAGGTCAGTCTCCCTGGCGTGCGCGCACAGACATATAGTCAAATCCGAGCAGCGAGCCATAAGATCTGTTATGACGTCACGTTCAGAGTTCTATAAGTTTCCTGATGGTATGCTTGACGGTTGTTCCCTTTATGACGCCGCGAATGTCGAGGTTTTTAAACGTTGTGGTATCTGAGCTGGCCTCTGTATTCATTTGAACGGAGTAGTGTTTAATCATTGGTCTATCTAACCTTTTCATGTGCTTAGTTTCTTTGTTTGTTCATCTGTCGTGTTTAAGAATGGACACTGAAATAATATATCCAGATATCTGTACAGCTGCTTTGTGACAATGTAAACTTTAAAAAAAAAACCAACATTTCAATGTCTAGAGAAGAGGGTGCGTTCTTTAAAAAATAAATCATAATGATGATGCTGTGAAACAGTTCAGAAGCTCCGTGTATTGTCCTTGATACGTGAAAACTAGACAATGCACAGTAATAACGCTGATGAGCTGCGTCAGTGTAAAATAGCCCAAACCTACCTTCTGTTTCAGGCGGCGTTGTGCTGGATGGAGCTTGACTGCCCTCGTGTGTCCAAACTCAGGAACGGCAGTTTCCCTGAAGCGGTATTCTGTTCCAAGTTTGTGGTAGTTAGCCAAGAAATATTACATGATTACCATTACTCTCTCTCTCCCCTTTTTAAAACCTGTTCACGATAATTATTGTATACATTACCTTTATTTTTGTAATCTTCTCCCATATTTGTGGATATTCTCGAGTGAAATAGACGAGGCCATGTAGGGAACACATGAAGTTACCTAGGAGCAGAGTCTAAAATATCTTTTTGAGGGACCTCAAACTATTATCATTTGCTATACTATTGATCATTACATTACGTACATCTTATTCGTATATGGAAAGTACTTAATGAAGATAATATACTTTAGATTTTTTTATGTAACCATTTAAGTATTTGTTGAAATGCTTTTGTTACTGATAAATACATGTACATTTAAATTGATTTTGTTCTGTCTGTGATTTTGTAGATCTGGATGTTCAGCTGGTCTCAGATCAAGCATCCTCCTCTGTATTGACTCCACTATCCCCAGCTTCATCCCATTCATCAGATTCCACAATTGTCCTGGAGTCCAGAAGAAAGAGAAGGAACCCAACAGTTAATGGAGCAGAATGAAGCAAGACAGGTAAGCTTTGAATAAATGCATTTAAAATACTCAATTACGTAATTGTTTATTATTGATACTTATCTGTAGAAGTGTTTTGTAAATGTATTCTCGACATAAAGGAAAGGCATTAAAAATCCTCTTAAATTTCCATGAGCGTCATAACGATGTAAGATGTTTTGGCAGAAAGTTGATTGTGTTCTGAGGGTCAATCCAAAGGGTGAGGAAATCTTCAAGGAGTATGAAAAGACCAAAACACTAACATGTCTGCAACCAGGACGTTCACCATCTGTTTACGTGTGGCATATGTTAGAGCTACATGGGTAAGAATTGGAGGTCACTTCCCTCCCTTTGTCATCACAACAGATTCATGTGACGCAGCTAAAGAATGATATTCTGTGTTGCTATAAAAGGGGAATTTATCCTTTAACTTCTTGCAAAACATACACACTTGCAAAGTAAATTGATTTATTTTGAAAGGAGGATTCCATGGTCAAGTGTGAGGACCAATTATGCACTGGGAATTGTGACTCTTTTTCCATACCTCCAAGATCCTTTCTCCAAACATGGATATGTAAGTTCTTGTATTCTGTCTGAAAACCCAAACCAGTGTGTGTGTTTATATTTTCTTCCCTTTTATAGTTTTAAAGTTAAAAATGATCTTGTTTTAGATGAGTGTTTATAGGTTGCTCAGCTTTGTATTTTCCACTTGTTTTTGTAATTTTATATAGTCATTGTGTGAACTTATTGTGTTGAGTAATTCATTCTTGAAGCCAAGAACGAGATGCCTCTCTTTGGGTCTTTTCTTAAACAGGAACACTACTATGATCCTTTAGGGTAATACTGGCTTCATTGCATGGAGGATCAAGACAGTTCAACATAACACCTGTGCTGGCTCCCGGTGTCATTCCAAGACTGTTCTTCAGGATGGTCCAAAAAACAGACAAGAATCTCTGTTAACTTGTCAACAGCGATTTGGTGAGGAGTGCAGGGAGGCGATATCTACAATACGATATTCCACTGATGAGAAGATGAGCGACTTTCCAGTATTGACAGAAGATGGTGGGTGAGGATGCATCATCTTCTGTCCTGGATTTGTTCACTTGTTTCCTTGCTGTATCTGGATTGGTAAGAAAATATTTAGCTTTGGAAGTAGTTTTGAAAAGGAAATGACCTTCTCTGTAGTTATTAAAGGAGTTTACTGGTACAGTAGAGAAAGGAGTTGTTCAGTGATCACCATAACAACAACAGGCCGGTCCAAACTGAGAAATTCAACGTTCTAATCTTTTATATCCCAAATGTATGCATAAATAACACAGCAGATCTTAATTTTTAGTATTTGACCTTTTATCCATTTATGTCCGTTATGTTTAAACCTGTATAAACCTTGTTTAAAGATCGACCACGATTTCTCCATGATGTTTGGTGACGAAGTGTCTCAGAAGTTCCTGGCAAAGTGGTCAACATTCTTCAAGCCAAAAATCATTGCAGACTGCAAGACCCTTAAGAATATGGGCGAGCTGCTGTCAGGAACTGAACCTGAATCTGAGGACTACAATGGTCAGTATAAACTGTTTTGTATTTTAAAAATGTTCCAGTCTTTTAAAAAAAATAATTAAATAGAGATCATTTAATTATTTTGTCATATCTTTAGGATGGGACAGCGATATGTCCTCAATCCTTTTGCAGCTGCATCTGCTCCCTCTAACCTCAAGAGGCCAGAAAAAAAATATCCAAGATCAGTTCAGCTCAAGCAACCAGCCATCTTGTGAGCTACCTTAAGGTATGCAAAAGTTAATATTTAAACATCAGATCTTAATTTTAGGAGCTCTTGAGGTGTAGGTTATTTTGGGATTCTGAGACCTGCATCTCATTTTGCTTACACCACCTGCAAACAAGATGTGACGGTGCTAGTGATAATGTAAAAAACATGCAAAGAGTTTTATTTTAATATTTATTTTATGTCCCTTTGCTGACCTTCAGGAAGGAGCCAGTGTGACTACCTTCATTGAGAGTGCTGACACAAGACAACCATTTCTCCTCTGCATCGGTGAGCGAAAGAAGGATATCCAAAAGTTCTACATTATTATCGACCAAAAGGCGATCCCATGTAAGGCGCACACATCAGTGGCAGCTTTTGATGAACTGTTCAAAGCTCACTATGTCTTCAGTTTCTGATATGATGAAGCTCTTTGTGATTTCTACACATTTATCCAAACCACTATATATAACATCGATGTCGGAAGAGCAATGGAGAGCCTGTGTGTTAAAGAACTTTGAGCATGATTGCTGCAGCGAGATTAACTGCCTTGAAGATGTTCACATGTTTTGTATGTAAAGCACACCTCAGAACTTGTTTGGTTCTTCGTCAACATTTAAAATTTCAACATGGTTTATATCCTAGCAAAAAGTTACATTTAAAATGTGGAGAGCCAGGTCGCCTGTTATCATTTTGTACTTATAGTGGCTTCCGAAAACACCTCAGCAAGGTACATAGTCACACTATGGATCAGGAGTTTGATACTAATCAGGATCTTTCCACTCAGGGAGAATATGAGGCGGAATGTTCAAATGATCGCCCAAGTTTACAAAGTTGGAGTTTACAAAGACATTAATGATGGGTCGTGTTTCCAAAACCATGCACTGTTCTCACAGCAAAAGCACGCTTTTCAGATTCTATTCTATTACAACGATTTTGAAACTGCTAACCCTCTAGGTTCCAAGAGGGGGATCCACAAACTTGGTTGAATCTATTTTACTCTAAAAAATCTTCCACGCAAGTGTAACTCTGTACTGATTAATGTACATCTTGCAGCTTGATTCTACACGGAAGATCTTAAGACATATGGTTTTGATGTGATAATAAAGCCCCTTATTGATGACCTGAAAATCTAAGAAACCGAAGGCATACAGCTTCCTTGTTTTGAACAACCATTGTTTGGCTCAGTAATTCAAGTAACAGGAAATAATTTGGCTTTAAATGGCTTGCTGGGAATCTTACAGTGCAACTAATTTCTGTAGGCTTTGTTTAATTAGTAAGGAAGAAGTTCAATCTATATTTACTGGAGATCATCCTGGGTTAATTTTTCGTTCCAAAGAGGTTCATACTGAACATTGTAAGGCACTAAATGAAAATCCTGAACTGCGGTCAATATATGGTGTCAAAAAGTCATGTGCGCTCAATTCATTAGAGTATTTCCATTGTACTGATAACTATGCTGTTGACATCATGCATGATCTGCTAGAGGGTGTGGTACAGTATGAACTTAAACTGGTTTTTGAGTACCTTGTTAAACAGGGTGCACAGCTTTAATTATGGTTACACAGACCGTAAAAACAAACCAAGTGGGTTAAAAATGGATGATAAGGGCAAACACCTGGGTTTGAATGCCATACAGTCATGGTGTCTTCTGCACAACACTCCACTGATATTTGGTGGTCATTGAAAGGAATAACAATCACTGGAACTTTCTCCTGCTTTTGATACAGATTGTCAATATAGTGTTCTCCTACACCATAACTGATGGGATGATATGTTACTTAAAACATCTGATCTGTGATCACCATACTCTATTCAAAGAATTGATTCCTGACAAGACGTCGATTCCCAAGCACCACTTGATGATGCACTATCTGAGATGCATAAAAAAAAATGGCCCTCTTATCCATATGTGGTGAATGCGATTTGAAGCTAAGCACCATATTTTCAAAAGATGTGGCAAAAATTTAAAGAATCTCATTAAATCATTAGTAAAGCAACATCAACGTCAATTGGCATTTAACTGTGAAAATGATTGTTTTAGAAGGTTTTAATTTGGTCCTACATCAAAAACCATCTGTAACTTGCAAGGTGGGGAAGAACTCAGTCAGACATTATATTTAGAAGCCTGTTTGAGTGTTACAAGTACAAAGTGGGTCAGACATTATGGTACTGAGTATCAGGTTGGTGTGTTCATATGCACTGGATGTACTCATTAATAACGAATAATAAACATTTCTATATGTTGATAGAAATATAAAGCATTTATATATATATGTATGTGTGTGTGTCCCCTTCTCTTATCTAAATATTCAAACAGCCCAAGAAATAAAATTAGCTATTTTCTGAGACGATGAAGTGACTCTTAAAAGAGCCTTTGTGTATATTAGACGGAGTTGTCGTTTAAGTGCATTCTCCGCGAATACGGCAGGCCAGCTGAATATCTTTGAGAGTGATGGAGAAATGTGAAAAGCTAGCACTGTAGCTACGTGTTTCGCAACCATGAGCTGTATTTCAACGCTTTTTGGCCACAGCATGCTGCCTCACAAACGTCCCAATTCATGCCCCCCTTTTCCACAGTCGTTGTGTATATCCAGGTAAGGATAAAAGTTACATTTCCATCCATCCATCTTCTATACCGCGTAATCCTTCTCAGGGTCACGGGTAAAAGCTACATTTTCCAAAGAAATTTAACTCGCTGAGATGGGCAGTCCATAGGTAGTCGGTACCTAGCCGCCCAAGGATTGGATTGCATTGCGACGGCTCAACTATGGAGTTGTCCCGTTCTGTGAGACCTTTGGGCCGTCTCGCCGCATCGTCACCCTTCAGTTTATATGACAGCACAGCTCATACCTCAAGACTTGAATAAAATCTATTTGAGAAGCAGTCATCTAGTCAGCGAACATTAACGTAGCAGGCCTTGGACGAGGTGGCCGAGAGGTTAAGGCGATGGACTACTAATCTGTTGTGCTCTGCATGCGTAGGTGCGAATCCCATCCTTGTCGCAAATTTGTTACTTTGCCTCCTCTTTCCAGCAATATCTGGCTTTGTTGCAGTCTGTCTCACACCTACAAGGCCTACAAATGGGAAGCTTTGTACAGGTCCCTGAGCTAGCACTAGAGAGGGCGGAGAAATGTGAAAAGCTAGCACTGTGGCTACGTGTTTCGCAACCGTGAACTGTATTTCAATGCTTTTTGGCCACAGCTGCTGTAAGGCTCTGGCGTCTCTGGAGGTCCGTCAACGCAGAACGCATTCCACAGTGCAGACGACAGTGGCAAAGAACCTGCACCGAAACCTCTTTTTTGCTCCACACACCGGGATGTAATTTCATACGCGTGAGCTATGTCAGCAAGAGGTTAAGGTGATGAACTGCCAATCCGCTGTGCACAGCCCATGTGGGTTTGGACCCCATTTTTCTCGTAAAGACCTTGCTTAAGCGCATTCTGTAAAGGAAGCGTGCATGGTGCAGACATTGTTGGCGTCTGCATGAGCAGTTAGTCTGAAGGGGAAATTAGGGTCAGGTGTTTTCAATCAACGGGATGACAATCAGGTGTGAGTGAGCACCCTGTCTTATTTGAAGAACGGGGATCTATCAAAGTCTGATCTTCACAACACATGTTTGTGGAAGTGTATCATGGTATGAAAAAAGGAAATTTGTGAGGATCTCAGAAAAAGAGTTGTTGATGCTCATCAGGCTGGAAAAGTTCAAAAAAAAAAAAAAACATCTCTAAAGTGTTTGGACTCCACCAATCCACAGTCAGACAGATTGTGTTCAAATGAAGGAAATTCACGAGCATGGTTACCCTCCCTATGGAGTTGGTCTAGTTTGGGCAGAAATGATAAGGCTTATAATGTTCTTTTGGTGAAGGCTTAACTTTCAAAACTCACTTCTGCATTGGCCAGGAATTGAACCCAGGCCTCCCACATGGCAGGCAAGAATTCTACCACTGAACCACCAATGCTTAGTTTAAATAACTAAAGACTTCGCAGAGGTTGCTGTTCAGGTAAGTATTGTGCTGTTCAGCAATTTGGTTTCAGATTTGAAAAGGAGAATCCTAAGTCTCTTCCTTATTTCAGCAGCAGTCACACACTATATTTCCAGATACTGTATAATATTATAATATCTCCTCTCTGCTCAACACGCATGTAATACAGTCTACATACCGTAGAGCAGTGTTTTTCAACCACTGTGCTGTGGCACACTAGTGTGTCGTGAGAGATCGTCAGGCGTGCCTTGAGAAATTGTCCAATTTCACTTAGTCTTAAAATTCTTATTTATTCATTATTATCTGCAAATAATAAGCCATGGTTGAGTGTCTGTGCTGTAATATAGTGACTGGCAGAGTAATGTAATATTCGTCTAGGTGGCAGCAGGTAATTGCCTCCTACCTTCTTAGAGACAAGAGAATTAGTGACGCATGCGACAGGTCGTGGTGGCAGTGATGGAGAAGTTTTTAAAAAGGACAAATGCAAACTCCGAACTGGGCCCTGGACAAGACTGTGACCCAGGTGAAGGGCCTAGTATGAGTGGTGGTAAAAAGAAAGCAAAGACGGTGAGCTCGAGGCAATACAGCGAAAGTTATCTTTCATTAGGATTTACTTTCACCAGTGATGAGAGGACCCCGACTCCATTATGCTTGGTGTGTGGCGAGAAGCTGTCCAATAGCGCCATGGTGCCAAGCAAGCTTAAACGCTATCTCCAAGTAAAACACCCGTCGCTTCAAAACAAGCCGATGGACTATCTTGTTTGCCTGCGTGAAAACACCGAAACAGGCAACATTAATGAGAAAAACCACAAAGGTAAATTACAAAGCCCTCAAAACTAGTTGCTGAACTTGTAGCTAAATGAAAAAAGTCCCACACTGTGGCAGAGACGTTAATACTACCTGCCCACAAAGACACTGTCATCGAGATGCTCGGCCCTGACGCGGTTAAAGACATATCTAAACTCCCGCTCTCAGATAACACAATCGCCAGACGTATTGATGACATGTCTACAGACATCGAAAGCCATGTTTTGGAAAAGATACGCATCAGTAGGAAATTTACGTTGCAACTTGAAGAGTCTACGGATATTCTCAGCTCTTGGCCAATGTGCGTTTTGTGGATGAGATGACATTAGAGAAAACTTCCTATTTTGTAAGGCACTGCCAGAAAAAACAACAGGAGAGGAAATTTTTTGGGTCAAATCGGAATATCTTGACCAGGGAGGACTTACGTGGGAAAATTGCACAAGTGTTTGCACTGATGAGATGCAGCCATGGTCGGGCACACCTAAGGCTTTGTTAGCAGAGTGAAGGAAAGAAACCCAGATCTTATTGTTACACACTGTTTTCTGCACCGTGAGACCTTCGTTGCAAAGACTTTACCAGCAGAACTAGTTCCTGTGTTGGATGATGTTGTGCACATAGGGAACTTTGTAAAGACACGACCATTGAAAAGGTATATTTGCATCTTTGCGTGAGGAAATGTGAGCGGAGCATAAAGCCTTATTGCTCCATACGGAGGTCCGATGGTTGTAGCGTGACAAGTTGCTGGCCCGTGTGTATGAGCTGCGGGAGGAACTTAAAGTGTTTCTGACAAATGAGAGGTCTGATTACTCAAATCTGTTTGCAAGTGATGAGTGGTGTGCAAAGGTGGCATACCTGGCAGATATATTTCATCATCTGAATGAACCGAACACACGGATGCAAGGCCGAAATGAGAACCTGCTTACAAGCATGGATAAAATAAATGGATTCCATTTAAAGGTGCACCTCTGGCAACAACATGTGCAAAGTGCCAACCTTGAGATGTTCCCACTCACAGAGGAACGGCAAGATCACCCTGCTGCACTGTGTGAGGTAATAGGTAAACATCTGAAAACTCTTGAGGAGAAGTTGTCATTTTATTTCTCTTCAGCCTCCACTGAATGCCTTGACTGCTGTTGGAACGGACATGACTTTACAGGAGCAGGAGGAACTAACTGAACTGAAACAAGATCGTGGTTTAAAGCTAAGATTTGCTGAACTTCCTTTGGACAGTTTATGGTTGACTGCTGCCAAGGAATTCCCCATTCCGGCCAACAAAGTTTTGACATTGCTCCCATTTTCCACAACATATGTGTGTGAGCTGAGCTTTTCAAGCCTAACTGCTATAAAAACTAAAAACAGAGAGAGACTGAAAGCTGTTGAAGAAGAGCTTCAACAAAAGATGCCTTTCTTCAATTCCTGCCAGGATATCGGCTTTGTGTTCATCTAAACAGGCCCAGGTTTCACACTGAGTGAGTATAAATAAATTGAGAAACTATATTGTAATTACATATACTGTATTAGGCTACAGAGTGCCATTCTGTAACATTTTTGGTTGGTGGTGTGCCACAAGATTTTTCCAATGTAAAAAATGTGCCATGGCTCAAAAAAGATTGAAAAACACTGCGTTGCACTACACAATTTAAGAAGCTACACTTACTTCTGCTTCCATTGTAACACTTTTCAGTTTTGGAGCAACAGCAACAACAACAACAACAACAAAAAACTGTTGGAACAAAATAAATCTTATTTTCCATTCCAGGTTGCAGGTATTCACGGGTGCAATGCAACACTGTTCCACACACAAATAACTTTTGAATGTTTAAGTGACTAAAATCAGAAAGCGCTACTAGCATATCTGACAAAGATGACTCATGAACCAATTCTTTAATCACTAGCTGAAAACGACGTATTGAATTTACACGAACGTCAAATAACAAATACAACATTCTACTTTCTCATGAATATGGTATAGTGCATTGCTTAATCAGCAGTTTTTCTTAGAAAGACAAGATATTTAAATTGAATAAATTTAATGAAACCACACATCAAGCTGTCTTTTCTAACAGAACATTAAATTTAGCATTAGCTCCCAGTTCCAGAACGTTCTAGCCAGACATTCAGGGGTTAATCCAAGTTACTCAAGGACGACGCAGAACTTAAAATAAAATAAATTGATAAATAGTAAAGAACGCCAAAGCTTACATATGGAGTATCAAAGGTCATTATCACAGGATCACTGGAATCAGGCACTAGGAGGAAATTCCAGGACAAATTAGGAAATACAATTAACTGACATTTTCAAATTCTTTGCAATTAAAAAGCTGTAATCATATACTATATAACTTTTCTTTTTTTTTTAAAGCATTTAAAGTATATAACATTAGCACCTTGTAATGTTATACCAGATGAAAAGTAAAGAATCCTGGAACATCTGAACATCCATAATCTGAAAATCTTGAACCTAGTGTCAATCGAGTCAATCCAATCTTTCTTGTGTGCGTTTAGCGGTATTCTGTCGGACCTCTTTCCTGTGTGGGCGTCCCCGAGCATGACTACGGCGCGCTTCAGTCGAACATCGAGGCAGCTCTATGCGCCCGCTCCCTGCAGCCCGTCTCCAGCATGACCGCCAAGGTGATCCAGCTGTACGAGACCATGCTGGTGCACCAGGGCGTCTTGCTGGTGGGCCCTACAAGAGGCGGTTAGACCACGGCGTACCGTGCCCTCGCTGACGCACTGCGCACCCTCCACGAGACAGAGGGCTGTGAGGTGAATCCCTTCTACAAGCCCATCGAGACCGACGTGCTCAACCCACAGTCAGTGAGCATGGACGAGCTGTATGGTGAAGACGACCCTCTCACACTGGAGTGGAGTGCCATCAAACCGTCCCTCGGCAGTGACACCGCCGACACGCACAAGTGGGTGGTGAGTGACGTACCTGTGGACGTGCCTGTGGATTGAGAAAATTACCCCCGTGTTGGACAACAACAAGACGCTCTGTCTGGCTAACGGTGAAAGGATCAAGCTCACACCTTCTACACACCTGTTATTCGAGGTGTTACCCATCAGACACAGATAGCACCGGTCCTAAAAACCATCACAAACAAGCACAAGCATGTCATTTCCAAGAAGATTTTTTTTTTACATTAAACGCGTTCCTGATGGAAAGGTCACACACGAACGTATCTTTAAGACTTCACACTTTCATGCCTATAATGAGCGATAAACGCATTCGAAGCATGTTATAAAGCCTCCGTAATGCATTATGCATAGTATTTAAATAAATATTATTATAATAACATGCACTACACTACATTATGAATTCTTAATGTATTGTTAACACGTCTTTACTGTGAGCGGGATGATGACCAGACGCAGACAGGCTCCCGGGTACTCATATCCGTAGACGTACTGATACAGAGCCATTCTGGCCACGCACTTATCCAGATCCACGTCCCAGTATTAGCACAGCTGCCTCTGCCAATCAAAGTTACTGCTCAAGTCCACCTACGTGAACACATGCACAAAGACATGTGATATATATATACGGTCTCACTGTATACGAATTGGGCATTCTCACTGACGATATAGCGTGGATAGTTTATAATGAGTGTGTTCATACTGTATAAACCTGGGAACTGATTTGCATATGCACTGCTGTCAGAGCTGCAGTTATTTTTAAAAGATTTATTAACAGCTTCTGACCAATCAGATCTGACCACACCCATGATTCCCTTCGCTCTGAAGAGAAGATGTGTAGCCATCTGTACCCTTTCATTGATGAGCTCGGTGACGATGTCTCTGGCTGGCCATCTACAGTAATGAGAGCTGTGATGATGCTCTGATGTATTTTGGGTAAGTTACCCTGAACCAGAGTGGCCAACACATTCAGCTTCTGTATAAACACACACACACGCACAGAGTAATACCCGTACATTACCACATATTACACCATACACCATTATGTCATGTAATCAGAGAAGGAAATCTGAACTACAGTTCCCAGCAGCCACTGCATCACAGTCACATGACCACCTGCACCTGGATCACATTCCTGGTAAGCACTTGTGTATTCAGCCACAGTTTTCACTGCACTCTTTGTCTCACGTTTGTCCTTCTTTACCTTTGTCCCTGGTGCTGTGTTTTTCTCTTTGGTTTATGTTTAGTCTTTGCCACAGTGATTTGCCCCAATGTCAGTGTCTTTTGTATTTTGTTTAGTTCTTTGTTAAACTTGAAAAATCTGCACTTGCATCCATCTCAACCTCCATATCGTGACACAAAAATATAAATATAATATAATATTATATATAAATGTGTGTGGGGGTATATATTAATAGAGAGAAAGGCATTTCTTCTCAGGGGGGAGGGGAGTAATCAATAGGAAGAAGGATCTGAGAGGGAACATGGACAAAATTAATGGAACTTTTTCCTGGTTCGGCCCTAAATTTGGGCCAGATTAAATTTCATCTGTACAAGTTGGACAATAGGGATGGGGAACATAGATCCAGTACCCTTAAACCCAGTTAGAACTTCTATTCCAACCATTAAAACCATTTTTTATCTTGAAATCTAGGGGCTTACCCAAACAATAAAGTCTAATCACCTAATTTTTAACCAATAAAAACTCCTTTTTCCAATGTTGAAACTTAGGGGCCAACCCTAACCCTGAACTTAACCATCAGAAACAAATAATATGTTCTCTAAACTGATCCTCCAACCCCCAATAGTTAACCTCACCTAAAACGTCTTACATTTAGACAGATTTTCTTTTAAAGTCTTTAATTTATTTATTCATTTTCATATGGTTCATTTACATGTGATTCATTTACGTATGATTCATTTTCATGAGATTCATATTCAAGTGATACATTTTCATGTGATTCATTTACATGTGATTCATTTTCATGAGATTCATGAAAATTCTTTTTTTTTTTTAAAGTGGCAGAATTCATTTTTAACACAATATATAGATTACAAATATATATATAATTTCTTTTCCATTTTTTTTTTATACAACTGATATTTTCTCATAGAATGTTAAATACATATAGAGAAATATATACAGAATGAAGGACAAGGTTTTGTGCCTGTGCCACCTCCCACACCAATGAGTGTTGGGTTGAGTCATCCCTTAACCTAACCCTGCCTGAGCCTTTTCATTAAAGGTGTTTAATTTAGTTTGATGTGGTTTAGTTTGTTAGAATGTGAATTTATCCGTTATATGTAGGCTAGCTAACTGCGTAGTTAACTAACGTTAGTCAGCTGACAAGAAAAATATCAGACTTTTTCCTCATCCCCTGCCTGTCCAAACCCTGCCTCCTCTACATCAGATGCCAACGATGTTGAGACCAACTCGACCAGTGAAAGTTCTCAAGTGACATTTGAGTCATCCCAGCCCGTTTCAATCGGTGTGCAATCTTTTATAGATGATGACAGCCAAGCGCAGCGAGTTGAGTCTTCTCCCGTCCCTGCGGCTCTCATCCCGACAAGACAGTTTAAATCAGCTTGGCTACAAGACTTCGCCTGGTTACGTTATGACAAAGGGAAAATGTACTGCACCTTTTGTGCTAAAGCAGGACAAGATATTGCTGGTAAAACAGAGTTCATTACCAGTTCGAGTCATTTTAAAAAAGAAACCGTAAAGAAGCATGCTGACAGTAAAAAACATGAGAACGCCAGGGATTGTGTCATTGCTAGGTCTGCCCCTCGTGCCACCCCAATCGTGAAAGCAGTGCAACGTGCTAGTGATAAAGTCACTGAAAAAGAGATGAGGGAATTGAAAATAAAATTCAATGCAGCCTACATGACTCTGAGCCTGAATAAGCAGGAATTGAATAAAAAAGTGAAAAAAAGAAACAAATGACTGCACATTTAAGTATTTACGGTAATATGATTCAAGATGGGGGCAGCACTGCCACTGTTGGGCCTTGAGCAAGCCCCTTAACCCTCTCTACTCCAGGGGCGCTGTATCATGGCTGACCCTGTGCTCTGACCCCAACTTCCTAACAACCTGGGATATGCAAAGAAAAGAATTTCACTGTGCTGTAATGTATATGTGATCAATAAAGACTCATTATTATTATTATTATATGACGTACTGAACATTGCACATATTGCACACTGTGTCTACTACTTTTATCTACTATCCACAGTCCAAAGGCTGTGGAGCTAGAAGGCTACGTGTGCGAATGACAAAAGATTTAAAAAATAAACTAAAAAATGTATCAATACATGAAATTAGATTACACAATGTAGTTGAGGTTTACATGAATAAGCAGAAATGTAATCATGCTTATCTTTCCTATAGCACAAATGAAAAGCCCTCTCTAGATGAGCAGATTTGTCAAATGAATTTTTTTCCTTCTTATCCACTCCTACAGTAAACTAAAGAGTGATATTCAAATTACACTGCTAAATATGACTAGTATTAGCTACGTGTAGTAGTGCAAAATAGTCCATCAAATGTATTAGCAGGTGTAGCCTATACACGAGTCCACTATTGGTCATATCACTAATGAGAACATGCCCCAAATTCATTGCTTTAGTAGAATTTAATTGTAAGTGAAATGATAAATTGTAATGTCCTTAGTATTTGTGCAGTCTACAGGTCCTCTAACACTCTGTTAAATGAATAAATGTAAATGTACTATGAGAGAGATAAAAGTAGTAGACACAGAGTGTTTATTTTTTGTCTATATTGCTCATTTCATTCAGTGCTTTAACGTCTATAAATCCTGCAGAGATGTTATGTATGAGATTTGTAATTTAAATCACTGGATTTTACTTACTATTGTTATACAACTTAAAGGCAGTCATTTTTCCTGGTTTAAAAGACTGCATTCTACTGCAGACAATCTAAATGGAGAAACGTAATTTTAAAAATGATTGTCAACTTAACAACTTGTGTTCATAATTATGGTAATTTAGTAAATAACACTTAAATTCCTTTTAAATAATGTGAAAATAAAGTGTGTTTGTGTGTGTCATATTTTTGTTTGGATGTCTGTGTGTAATACACATGGCCATTCCATGTATAGTAACATTTGTGTCAGGAATGGATGGGATCCCGATTTAACATAACTATATATATTTTATGACCTACCACAGAGTGTTAAAGATCATGTGTGCAACGTGTGTGGGGTGAAAAACACATGGCCGTACCATGTATGGTAACGTTTCTGTCACCAATGGATGTGATCCAGATTTAACATAACTATAAATATTTTTATGATTATGACCTTTGATCTAGATATAGAGAGTTAGAATGTGTATCTTTTTGACCTTTGACCTATACCTGTCAAAACTAAGGGTACATTATATACAAACTATTTCTCTCTCAGGAGGACTCGGGCCCAGAGAGCAGCACAGGAGCTGGTAGAGAAGAACAGTTTACAGATGATGAGGAAGAGGAGGAAGAGGTCACCCTAGATCAGCCGACTACCTTTATGTTTTCCAAACAGCCACAACATAGTGTTGTGATGCAGGAGAACCAGACCGCAGCGCAGGAGCTACAGGAGGAGAACCCCTCACAGACATGGAGGAGGATGTGGTCGAACAGCCAGGATAATTTTACACAATAGAACAGTTAACCTGGTTCTTGGAGCAGATTTTAGGACAAGATGATGTCGTACTAACAAACTACTTTCCGGATAGAAAAAAATTCATAAAATCTGTGGAGCACACAACAACAGGTGAGAATCTGGGCGTGCTGTCACCAACGAGACGCTTCAGATTGGGGATATGGGCATCAGAGGCAGCGTTTAAGGAGGTGAATGAAGCAGGATCAGGTAACCCACCTACTTCAAACTTTTCAGAACAACCTGAAGAACTGTACACCACAGAACAGTTAAACTGTTTTCTAGACTTAACAAAAGGAAATCGTAACGTCTTGCTAACTAACTACTTCTCAGGCAGGGAAAAAAAAAAAATTAAATCTGCACAACAAGCAATAAAAACTGAAAACCTGGGCGTGCTGTCACCACGGAGACGGTTCAGACTGAGAAAATGGACATCAGCCGCAAGAAAAGCTATAATATGAATAGCACTGTGGACATTTGCACACTATATGACTACAATGGACTTGTAGTAGAACTGAAAGGGTTGGGGTTTTCTGGGTTGAGGGTGGGGGTGGGGGGTCTGAGGGGGTTCTTCTCTCTTCATCTTTTTAAAAAAATGAAAATAATTATTTTAAAAATGTAGGTATGTAAATATACCAAAATTGAATACATTAAAGGTGTCTTAAAGTAAAAAAAAAAAGTCTCTCTTGCTCTGTCTCTCTCTCTCACTCTCTCTCTCTCTCTCAGGATTGTGGGTAGTGGGAGGAGTCGAGAGTTTTGCGGCACACTTTTGAGAGTTTGTTAATTTTAATCAATTTCTTAGTTCTTTTTTAAGATTCATGTAAAAAAAAAAGATTAATCTTAGACATAAAACTTCTTTGAGCGCCGACTTCGGTCGGAAAACTTTGACAAATGGGGTGAAGGGGAGATTTCTCACGCTTGACTCTGAGACATGGATTTAAATGTACACCTGATGACTCCGTATCTGTGGAAGATGTGCTGGTTGCAGTCAGTGAACAGGTCGGTGGTCAAATATCCAGTCAGCTTGTAGGATGAATAAAGCTGTTGTTGTTTTTCTCGCCGAGGTTCAGATGGTAGATGACCTGGTTAAATGCGGACTCGCGATTAATGACACGACCTGATTCCACTCGGTCTGAAAAATCCGGATATCAAGCACGTTGTGTCGTTTCGGCGATTTACGAACATGATTCTGAATCAACAACAGGATCCGCTCAATCTGGCTGTAAAGCTGACTAATGAAGGCAAACATTACACAATCTTTATTAGTTCGGATCATATGCTGTGAGAACTAGGACATGTCAGACCGTCTAATCTTCAAACAACTGAGCGACATGCCAGACAAAATAACCATAATAATAATAATAATAATAATAATAATAATAATAAACTTCATTTTATAAAGCGCCTTTAAAGCAGCTTCTCAAAGCGATGTACATAAAATCACAGTCCACAGAAAAATAAAACAAATAAAGGTTAATAAGAATAAAAATAACAACATTAATACTAATAAAAAATAATTATTAAACAATCGAAAAAGACATCAGCAGTCGAATGCAAGTTTAAAAAAGTGTGTCTTGAGAAGAGCTTTAAAAATGCCAAAAGTCTGGACTTCCCTGAGTTCAGGAGGAAGAGAATTCCAAAGTGAAGGAGCATAGACAGAACCATCTCGTTCCAGATGTTAAAACAGCACCTAAAGGGAATCCTGATGCAGGAGATGTAGAAAATCATGATTACAACGAGGAGCGGGTAAGTCAGGCAAGTAGTGGAGAAACATTGACTCAGACAGTAAATGAACATGATAAACCATCAGAAAAAGAACAGACAGAAATAGAAAGTAATAAAGGAGATGGTGAAAGTGAAGCAGCTGTAGATATTTGTACTCAGATGTCCACCATGAGTTCAGAGTATGCTCACTCTGAAAATGACTCAGATGTTGATCTAGAGAGCATAGAGAGTTTTTCTGATATGGATGATGCTGAAGGAACAGAGTCTCTCAGTGCTAGACTGTACACATTAAAGCAAATTAATGACTTTCTAGATGAGACTAAAGGAGCTCGGAAACCACAAATTGAGACTTTTTTCCCTGATTTAAAGCGCTTTTTGGTGTCGTGTAAAATGGCGATGAATAAAGCAACTGACGAAGAGCTTAGTATTCAGAAGCTTTATCACTTCAGGAAAATAATAACAAAGGTAAAAGTCATGATTAACCGTAAGGCGAAGAAGGTTTGAATATGTTGTAATGAAGAGAGGAGATAATGAGACCTGTGTTGCGATGTCATTCGTCATTTATTCAATAGTCAGCATCATGGCATCCTTAAACTTATGATCTTTGAACATTAATGGATGTCGTGGTGCTGAAAAATGATTCGCTTTGTTCGATTTTTTTAGTTGGAAAAAAGCAAGTGTAGTGTTTCTGCAAGAAACACACACACATATATGGACAATCAGGTGCAATGGCTCAGTGAGCCATGATTCAAACGTGAGTGCCGGAGTAGAAGTTCTTATTTCATCGGATTTACAAATTCAAGACAGTAGAGCTGAAGAAATTATACCTGGCAGAATGCAAATTATAGAATTTACGCTTTGAGTTACCACAATCTCTTATTAATATTTATGCTCCGAATGATGGGGCAGAAAGAGCTTCTTTTTTTAAAAAAGTAAAAGACGTTATTTCAAAAGTTTCGCAGAATAGAATAATAATTTTAGCTGGTGATTTTAATTGTACATTCGATTACACTATGGATCGGAATCATGTTGAACCTCATCCAAATTCGTCTGAGACTCAAAAAACCGTTGTTCAGTTTCATAGTCTTGTAGATGTATGGAGAGAAGCTTTCCCTGGCAGTAAACAATATACATGGGTGAAAATGAATTCTAATACAGTTTCCGGTGCACGACTCGATAGATTTTATGTTCAGATGAACGACAGAGGAAGATTTTCCAATAGTGATATTTCGCCAACACCATTTTCGGATCACCACTATATTGCAGTAACTATGACTATAACAGAGTAACTCATACTATAAGATTTGGCATTTTAATAATAGATTATTGCAAGATAAAGTTTTCGTACAATTAGTCGCTCAGTTTTGGGGAGAGTGGAGAGAGAGAAAATCACAGTATAATACTTTAAGCCAGTGGTGGGATATTGGAAAAGTACAGATCCGGCTCTTGTGCCAACAATACACAAGGAGTCACCTGACTGAACTAAAGGAAAAGGTTAAGTTTTTGGAACAGCAGATTCTGAAGCTAAGCAGCTCCATTAGTGACGGTGAAGAGACGGAAACTGCAAAAATGCTTGATGAGTACAACATGACTTTGAAAAATTTGTATGAAGAGAGAAGTCATAGTACATCCATACGGGGAAGATATCTTCAGTTAAACAGCATGGATTCTTCAACAACTTTCTTTTTTTCATTGGAAAAGAACATCAGAGAAAAAAGAATATAAATCATCTTTAATTGTTAAATGGGAAAGAAATAACGGAAAAGAAAGAAATTTTTTTCGCAAACTCTATCTTTTTATGAAGAATTATATACTGCACAACCCTGTGACCTTGGAGCAATTAATCTGCTTTCAGATGGACTGCCGCATCTTGGACATGAAGATAAAGCAGAGCTTAAGGAGAAACCTTTGTCCTTTCAGGAGTTAACGGAAGCTGTCCAGCAGCAATCTTCGGGAAAATCACCAGGATTGGATGGCTTGACTTCTGAAATTTATAAAGCCTTCTGGTCCCTCATTGGTCAGGATTTGTATGAGGTGTTTCTCGAAAGCTTTGAGTCAAATATCCTACCCATCAGTTGTAGAAGAGCTGTAGTGACTCTTTTACCCAAGAAAGGAGATCTTGGTTTATTGAAGAACTGGCGACCGGTCTCTCTTTTAGGAACTGATTATAAAATATTGTCTAAAACTCAGACAAATCATCTTAAAAAATCTATAGCGTCCATCACCCATGAAGATCAGTCCTACTGTGTACCCTAGCGATCTATATTTCACAATCTTTTTTTGTGCGGGACATGGTGTACTTAACGGAACTGCATACATTAGATCTTGGTCGTGTGTGTTTGGACCAAGAAAAAGCCTTTGATAAATTTGACCATGAATACCTGTTCAAAATACTTGAAAGATTGGCTTTGGGAATCAGTTTATTTCATGGATAAGGCTTCTTTATAAAGATGTCTATAGTATGCTGAAAATAAATGGAATTTTGACCAGACCTTCTTCTGTAGGTAGAGGTGTGACACAAGGGTGTAGTTTGTCTGGTCTCTTGTACACGATTTCCATTGAGTCAATGTTGAGGATTCTGAGAGAGAAGCTGCAAGGATTTACAGTTCCAACATCTCACCTTTCGAACACAGCAGTGGTGAAACTCACCGCGTATACAGATGACATCCCAGTGATCATTAGATCTGAAGATGATGTTAAACATCTTACCTCATGCCTCAACATCTTTTAGAGTGCTTCTTCCTTACGGATCAATTGGGGGAAAAACTGACACTTTATTGTTAGGCCATTGGTCACACCAAAATCCACCTCAGCTTCCACATCAGCACCCTTGGAATAAAGAGGGGGTTAAGATACTGGGGCTGTTCTTTGGGACTGAACAGCACATGAACAAGAATTGGGAAGGACTTGTAGAAAAAGTGACAGGCAAGCTCCAGAGATGGAAGTGGATTCAAGCCCAGCTTTTCTACAGAGGCAGGGTGCTGGTGGTGAATAATCTAGCCACCTCAATGCTGTGGCATCGTCTAACCGTGTTGGACCCTCAGAAAGAGCTTTTGTCACAACTTCAAAAAGCCTTTGTAGACTTCTTTTGGGGTGGTCATCATTGGCTTCCCCCCTGGGGTACTGTGTCTCCCTACAATTGATAGCGGTCAGGGATTAATTCATTTAGCTTCTAAGGTGAAATCCATGAGGTTGCAGACTGCCCAAAAACTGCTTTACTCATCGGACTCTCTACCATGCTTTGGCCTTGCCATTCTACGTGGAAAAAACAAGATGGATTTTGATAAACAAATGTTTCTGATTTCGGGAAATGTGGTAAAAGACATGTTTAAGATAAGGTTTTATGGATCGGTTCTTGAAGCTTGGGGTTACTTTAAGTCGGAGCGGAAAGAACATTTTGGTTTTGATGAACCACTTCTGCACAGTCCTTGGTTTTCTAAAAAAAATGCATTATATCCAACACCGAAATTTCTGACTTTGTTTTAGCTGGGATAACTAAAGTTGGAAACCTGTTTGACTTGTCGAATAGAGAATGTTTTTCAGTACAGAATCTAACTAGAAAAATTACTGGTAGATCAGAGAGAATAGTCGGGAACATATTAAAGGATTTGAAAACATCTTTTCCTGCATGTTTGTGGGATAATATATAACCAAATTTATGTCCGGTGGTAACACAAAGGTCTTTTTTTCCAGAAGTGTACATAACTCCACAGGTAGCTCAAATTAACAATGGAGACAATGTAAACATGTTGTTATCCTTTAAAGGCTTGCAAACAAAATGCATATATTTCCTGTGTAAAGTCCGACTTTGTCAGACATCTAAGGGGGAGGAGGCATACAAAATGGAGGATTCATTTCTTGAAGTCGGGAGATAATGAACCTTCATGGCGGTTATTGTATAAGAACCCTCTACCAAAAAAAGTCTGGTGACTTACAGTGGCAGATTTTACATTGTGCATTACCAACAAAAGTGTTTTTGTTTAAATGTAAATATGCACCGTCTCCACTGTGTACTTTGTGTGATGAACTCGATACTGTGTTTCATGTCTTTTGTGAATGTTGTAAATTATCTCCGCTCTTTAATCTATTGTATACAATGTTTCGTAGTTTGGGGATCATTTTCTTGAAAACAGGGTTTATTTATGGGGGTAGATATTCTCGCCACAGGCAGGAAATCTGTACCTATTCGAATTTTTTGGTCGGTCAAGCAAAATTAGCCATTTGGAAGGCTGACAAAATGGGATCAGAAGGGAAAGAAGTAAACATGGTTAAATTATTTAAGGCCTTGGTTGAGTCTAGGATTAGATTAAAGTATGAATTTTACCAAATGAATGGTGATCTTCCAATGTTTGAGAAGAAATGGTGTGTAAACAAAGGGGTGACTTATAAGAGGCGAGAATCTCTTTTTCAATTGGTAATGGTTGTTAAAACAATGTGTTCTGTATGTTAAGGTTTTTTTAATTGTAGAATAAATTATATTTTAAAAGTCAAAGTCTCTCTCTCTCTCCCCCTGCAGATGTGTTGTTATCTCTAGCATCCCTGCTGGTGCCTCTGCAAATTACACCTGCAACATGAGGGGTCGTCATGTGAACATCATCATTCCCAATGTTATCCAGGCTCTCACGCTCTGTGAAGTGGAAGTCTATGGGGTTCCAGGCTACACTTTTATATCCAGTTCACAATTTCATATACATTTGAAGTCAAATTAAGTTTTACAACAGCTGCTAAATATCAACATTGCTAATTTTTTTTAGTGCCTGTTACTAAGAGGGCATTTCTGAGATTGAAGTTTAACATCAGTGAGTATCTTATGAACCCTACTGTGAGGGACAAAATTATTCAAAAGGTTTGTGTTCATGACATGTATGGTAGATTCATAAATAAATAAATAAATAATACTAATTTTTCATCATAGACGATATCTGCCAATGCCCAGCCTTCAGTGCGTCAGATCTGTTGGACTACAGAACCAGAGGTGGAAAATGAAACTTAAAAAACGGTAGGAAAAATCAGTACTACTACTGCAATAATAATAATAATAATAATAATAATACAACTACTTCTACTGCTAATAATAATAGTAATATAGCGATAAGAGGCAATCTGTCCAAACACTCCCTGCATATAGCACTCCCAGTGGCCAGTTCTTGTCAAGATTCATAGAACAATAAAGAGACCATATGTGAACATACTTATGCATATCACATTTTGTGATGATGGCTCAATGCTAGTTGTGTAACCTACCTGCTGAAAGCCGACTGGCAGAAGGCAGACATTTTTGAAGTAATTCAGTTACAGATTAGCAGAAAGCGCACAGCAAATTATGCTCAATTGGCATTTTGGTTCCTGAGAAACAGCTATTTGAACTTAACGCTGACCCTTATAAACATGAACAGCACGCCCCAGGTAGCCAATTTGAGCGAGATTGCATTGGATACTAGGAGGTCCATCCCTGAACTTTCTATTCAAGTTTTGTGGCAATAACCCAATGGGAAACTTTTCAATTATCTGATAGGCCAATGACAGGCATGTGTTTTTTCAGTAATTAAGTCATCATGAGAATCTATTATAGATTAGCACATACGGTATATCTACCATATCAAATTTCAGCTTGATCAGACATACAGTTCCTCATAAACAGCTATCTGATCTTAGCTCTGTTCCATTTGTATGACCAAATTTGGCACATAGCAAAAAATGCTAAACTAACTTTTGCCAACTAGTGCTAGGATGTTTGGCCTAGCTTCAGAAATTTGGTGACAGTCCTCATTAATTAATTTTTGGTGTGATGCTCAATAATTATCAAAAACATGTTGACATTTGTAAACAGCAACATCTCACTTTCCTGGGTAATGGGAGGAAGTACTACAACCCCAATTCAAAAAAAGTTGGGACGTTGTGAAAAATGTAAATAAAAACAGAATGCAATGATTTGCAATCTCATAAACCGATATGTTATTCACGGTAGAACATAAAAAACAAATCAAATGTGTAAACTGAGGAAATGTAGCATTTAAAGGAAAAAAATAGGTAACTTTGAATTTATGGGCGCAACACGTCTCAAAATAATTTGGACGGGGCAACAGAAGGCTGGAACAGTAAGTGTTACTAAAAAGAAAGAACATTGTGCTACTAATTATGTTAACTGGCAACAGGTCAGTAACATGATTGGGTTTAAAAAGAGTATCTTAGAGAGGCAGAGTCTTTCAGAAGTAAAGATGGGCCTCTGTACACCAATCTGTGAAAAACTACATCTACAATTTGTGGAACAATTTCAGAATAATGCTCCTCGATGTAAAATTGTGAAGGCTATGAATATCTCATCATCTACAGCACATCATACCATGAAAAAATTCAGAATCTGGAGAAATCTGTGGCCCGAGTCTCTTTCCATAAATCTTAAATAAACACCTCCTTATAGATAGCTTCACCATATCAACGACTAAAAGTTTTTATTAAAGTAGTACAGCACAAATCTGTTTATTATTAGACTTTGATTATGTGGAATGTTTGCCAGAGAAGTCTCTGTGAATGATTTGCTATCATAGAAAGGATAACTTATTACAATGAGAACATTAATATAAACCTGAGATATGAATTGCAACCTTCAGACCTTCTGACCTATCAGATTCCAGAGTGCAACAGCAGTGTGATATAATTTGTATTAAATACACTAAAATGTCTATTAATAGTTCCATGAAATTTGCAGAAAATCAGTTTACTGTTACTTATTTATTAATTCATTGATTTATTTCTTTTACCTGAGTGATATTACAGTCAAGAATTTTGTCATTCTGACTTACAGGTGGCAGAAATATATCTGAAACAAGAAGAAGAAGCGGAAGAAGAAGAAGAAGTGTTCAAAGAACAAAAAGAAAGAAAAAACATCAAATGTGTGAGGTTTGGGTTTAGCACTTGAAAATACTAGCTAACTGATGTTATAGCTTTATTAATTAGAAGTACTAGAAGTTTTTTAGTTTGTTTGTTTGGGAAATGTATCCATGAAAAATTATTACCACAGGGTTTGTACAAGGTGCTTGAATTTGGCATTTGGAAATTTAAGTACTGGAAAACCTTGAAAATAGCCAATCTTTTTTTATGTTAAAAAAGTGGTTAAAAAGTGCTTGAATGATAAAACATCAATAAATAAAAATAACAATCACTTTAAAGGGTTTATTTTCAAAAGAACACGAATACAATCCTTTCACTCAAAATAAGACTCCCCGCTGCAGCCCCTCCTCCTCCTGCCGTTCACTCATTCATTTTAACAGGGACAGATTCGGTCCACTTATCAGACCCCTTTAGCAACTTTTTTTTTTTTTTTTTTAAATCATCTAGCGACATATCGAGCGACTTTTTGGACAAACCTTAGCTACTTTCCATAGAAGATAATGGCCAGTACTGCGCGGCGAGTGCGAGGTCCTGCTTTCAGAAACAGAAAAAATGTCCAGAATGTCTCTGAAACACTTCAGCCTATGATTAGCCATGGATTCCTGGGAGGACACTGTAGCAGTTTCTGAGGATTTCTTCTCATCACTCCACTGTAAAAACAAACAAACAAAACAAACAAACAAAAAAAAAACAAACCACTAAATGCTAGCTTCATCTTCTTTTAATTTGATTGTCAGTGCTCAACTCAAACCAACAGCAGAATTATTAATAATATCAGGAATGATTGTGTCTAAAATCAACCACTGATTATATCCCACTTGTTTGTTTCTAGATTGTATGATTTATTTAGCCAAATCTAAACTCACTTCTCCATTTGTGTAACTGGATACTCAGGATAATAAAATTTCACTCTCGTTTCCATCCAACCCCATTTTCTACATCTCCTATCATACAGGAACCTTGAGCCTATCCCAGAGATCATAGAGCACAGGACAGGGTACCAGTCTATCGCAAGGCACACTCACATACACATTCACACACCCATTCATACACTACAGACACTTTGGACATGCCAATCAGCCTACCATGCATGTCTTTGGACAGGGGGAGCAGCACAGGGAGAACACGCAAACTACGCACACACAGGGTTGTGGTGGGAATCAAACCCCCAACCCTGGAGGTGGGAGGCAAACGTGCTTAGCACTAAGCCACCGTGCGCCCCACTCTGGTCTCTTTAATAAAAATGTGACACACAGAATAGCACAATGTGCTATCAAATAAATAGTGGGTGACTGTTTTCTTTATAGTGTATATGCACTGTAAATGACTTCATATTTAAAAACATAAATGTAACCGACATGCTGCTTTATTAAATCATAGCAACTTGAGCACCTGCCTAGCCCTACTCTGAATATGAGGAACTTTCCTACACAACTATTGACATAACTAATGGTCTGCACTTATATAGTGCTTTTTAACCTGAGCAGTGTTTCCCATTCACCCATTCTCACACCAATGGTAGCAGAGCTGCCATGCAAGGTGCTACCTTGACATCAGGAGCAACTTGGGGTTCAGTGTCTTGCCCAAGGACACTTCGAGTCATGTGGGCCAGGAATCGAACCTCCAACCCTACGATTAGACAACCTGCTCTACCACCTGAGCACAGCCACCAACTAGATAACTAGATGTTTAAGTCAGCTTATCCCATTCCTTCATTTTCTTGTTACATATAGATTAAGTCTCTTAAGTGTTTCCTACATGTATATATATTTTTAATTTGCATATGTCTACCAATATGTAAGCCAATGCATATGTTTTACACTACTAATACAAAATGTCCCAGTGAGGCCTTCTACACCCATCAAAATATTGCCATCTCACTGTTTGACAGAATAAAATATAGCAATGATGCTTTAGAATTAGATAAATTAAGTTACTGCAAAATATTAATTGAACTATTCATTTAGAATTCAAAAAGTACATTAATGACTTTTGTAATGACTACTGTGTAGCCCATGTAGCGCACTAACCCTAATGTGCATGACCGCATGTACTATGTTGCAATAATAATAATAATAATAATAATAATAAAATTTATTATTATTATCACCAAATAATCACTTCACTGGACAGGAGTGTGATGTAACGACACAGGACAGTTAGCAGGAAGTAAGCGCAGGAGCGCCGTCTTTATTGATAAACAAACTAACAGAACACAAGAAACGCGGTCTATGCTGAACAGGACTAGCTGGATCAACCATGGAACTACAGTCTAGGCATTACTCGAAAACAGAACATGGAACTGAGACCGCTAGCATGCTACACGCATTCTAACACAGTGCTAAAGCTATACTCCTTAAACACTACTAACGTTACAAACTATAACACTGCGCGAAGTGCGCAGCCACACGAGGGGTTTAAATAACCAACATAATTATCTAAAGCATAGACACCTGGAGAAATAAAGACACACCCTCGAACATAAGCCAATACCTGGACAGGAAGTAAATCAAAACAAACGAGCCGCGCGTGTCCATATGTCAGGGTCTCGTGCACGCGCGCTCTGCAGCAGTCTTTGCGCTTCGACGCCGCAGCGCCATCCACCGGCGGAAGCGTAACAGATGTAAAAACAGACTTAAAAACATTGAGTCATTTAACACAGGTCAACTGTTTTCTATTATACAAGCAGCGTGTGTGTGTTCTGTTTCATTTTCTTTTCAGGGATAAACATACTGGAGGATTTTTTGTTGATCTGGCACAAAATTAAATGGACCTAAGTTACATTAAAAAGGGGGAAACTATGGGTACCAAGGTTATAAGTTATAAACTAGGGAACACTGAGAGAGAGAGAGAGAGAGAGAGAGAGAGAGAGAGAGAGAGAGAGAGAGAATCGGCATGTGGTCTGCGCCTCTGTAGCACCGCTGTTCTACAGTAAGTGCTGAGGGGGAGACCTGAATATCGGGCTGCCAGATCGCTTCATTTCAACTATAACTATTAACTGGATGGGGTGGGGTTAATATTTGACTAGTGCATAAATTACACCTAATACGTCTAGGTCACTAGTTACTATTAGCTATAATTTAATCAAAAAAGAGAACCTAGTATGTTTATTAGAAACCAACCAAAATTACTCCAATAGTGAGACATGTAAAAGTCCCTGAAGTTACAAAGGAACCCAGGGTAACTTCTAAGCAAACAAAGGCCTCTCTCACATTGGCTAATGTTAATGTTCATGAGTTCACCATCAGGAGAACACTGAACAACAATGGAGTGAATTACAGTGTTACAAGGAGAAAGCCACTGCTCTCCAAAAAGAACATCGCGGTCCATCTGCAGTTTGCTAATGATTACGTGGAAAAGTCTTTTGGAAAAATGTTTTGTGTGGAAAAATATAAGCTTTTGGTTTAAATAAGAAGTGTTATGTTTGGAGAAAGCAAACACTACATTCCAGCATAAGAACCTTACTTATAAGAACCTTGAACCTTGAACAGTAAACAAACGAACACAATACGTAAGAAGACATCTTAAACCGCTTTTTAAACATAGCATCTCATTATTACAGATCTTACCCAGCACGGGGTTTTCAAACCTGACTCGCGGGACTTCTGTGTTCGACCCTTTGTGAAAAAAAGAAGTAAAAGCATTAAACACATACACATCATACATAGGATCGAACAATTATAAAGAATAACAACGCACGTACCGCTTGCCTTGTTCAGAAACCTGATTTCGTCTACGATGTCCGGGATAGACACAATGTCAGCATCACCTGTAGCGTTAGATACCTGTTTTATTCACCACAATAAACCCATAAATTCGTTTATAAATAAAAACATTCTTAACTATGTGTAATAATAATAATAATAATAATAATAATAATAATAATAATAATAACAATAATAATAATAATAATAATAATAAAAACACTTACTGTTGCGACAGACAGCCATCTCCTCTTTGAAGTATTCTCAAAAATAATATATAAAGCTTTAAAGGTGAGTTAAAACGAGAATCGACGATTCGCCTAAAATTACACAGCGCTCTGATACACAGCCGCGATCTTAGAGACTTCTGCGTAACTGGCCGTACTTTTAAACATAAAGGATACCTATTGTAGGGTGTGTCGTAAAGCAATTAACACCCCCGCAGACACTCATTATCATAAACAATCTGTAGGATCACACCACGATCCCCTAGTCATAAAAAACTCTTTGGTCAGGAAGAAACAAAGAGCCATAAATTAAGCACTCCTAGAGAAACGCAGGCCTGACACGGACGAGGCCATAAATTAGCCCTCTAGTTCTACCGCCGTGATTGACATTTTGACAGAACGTACTGGCTACGTTGAAAACATGTGAATGGGTGTGTTTAGAGAGACAGAGAGAGAGGCGTGTCTGAAAACGCGTATGTGTGGGCGGGGTTTAGCGAGAGTGAGGCGTCTCCGTTTAACTTCATTACTGCTTAACACAGCGACTGGAAGACATCTCTGGAAAAAACTTCTCTCCTAGTTTAAACATTACGGAGATTCTTTTAGCCAGCACTTTAACATTTTTACCTCGTAAGGATCTTTGTTTAGAAGTCGTGTAATACGCGCTATTCTTTTTAAACATCTCTTTTAACCATTTTTACCTCCTAAAGTTTTTATGTGTTTTTTGGGAAACCTGGTAATACGGATTCTTTTTAAACATCTCTTTTGATCATTTTTTTACATCCTGAAGGTTTGTGTTTAGAATGTATGTAATACAAACGATTATTTTAAACAGATTCTATTTTAAACAGATTATTTTTTTTAAAAAAGACGCTTTAACTCCTAAACTTTTTATTCAAAGCTAAAACGGGATCCCTAAAAAACATAATCAACAATTGTTTTCATTTATTTCACAAAACAAATATTCTACTCATATATGTACACATTCAAACATCATGCTTTTCTAACAATGTGTTTACACAAACGAAATAACGCCACAAAGTAACACAAACACAGCCCCATATTAAAAACATTATTTCTTTTCAGACGTATTTCACCCCACCAAAAACCAAACTCATTAACATAAACACCTTTTGTCAGGAGGGGGACTATTCCCCCCAACACACACCTCTCCACAACACCCCCAGACACAAAGGAGCCAGATTGACCATCTGATAAACTCCATAGGGTTACCCCCCTCACCATCCCTATAGACCTGTCAGTCAGGGAAGCACAGAGGGTCATAAATTATCACACACAACACTTTGATTGACAGTTTGACAGAAAGTGTATGATATAACTACTAACATGGATTAGGAAAAAAGGACATAAAATAATGACAAAGACTAAAGGAAAAGGAGAGACAGAGAATGTGTGTGAGAGAGAGGATGAGAGGGAATGATAGAGAGAGAGATATGAACGAGAATTAAATAGAAAGAATGAAAAGCAGAAATCAGGAGGGGAAAAAAAGCAAAAAATATGAGAGACAAAGTACACAAGGGACTGACAGAAAAAGTTTAAAAACGAAAAAGGAGAGGAAAGAAATGTAAAAAATAAAGAAAGAGCAAAAAGGGAACAATAAAAATGATAAATATGAAAGAATCGTGGTAGAGGAATAAAAAGGTAGGACACAATTGGTAAAGAGCAGGAGAAACCGTGCAAAAAGAGAGGAAGACAGATAAATTAAAAAGGAAAGAGAGGAAGGAGAAAAGAGTGAGAGGGGGATGAAAGAAATGAAGAAAGAGATTAACATGTCACCTTGAAGTCAGTTTTGTCGGCGATGTGATTTAACATCCCCTGTGTGAGTGGTGGCCTGATGACCACGGCAACAGGACCCTGGCTCGGGCTCACCGGCTGGGCGGAGTCAGCCATGTCCACCCGTTCTGCTGTCGCCATGGCGACAGACTGAGTCAGACCCACCAGATCCATGAGGAGGGGGACGGAGAGGATGTTGAAGTCCAGCTCAGAGAAACAGGAGTTCATCAGAGACTCGAGCCACCGAGAAGGCGGAGTCACACCGCCGCATCACCATCACCACACACACACACACACACACACACACACACACACACACACACACACACACACACACACACACACCATTAATAATCATATTAACTATTATTATTGTTGATCTTGATATTCATTTAGAAGTAATCATACACCGTAATTAGTAATAATAAACAGCAAATAATAAATAAATCAGTAATATTACATTAAAAAAAGTAAATCCAGAATAACCATTAGAAAACTTTCAAATAAACAATAATATGCAAATCTGAGAGTATGTTCCGTTTAATATGTGCTGGTTAAATAAAATCATTTTGGTTTGTGACCTTTCTGCTCATCTCTGGAGGGAGATTTGAGGTTTCCCTCGGCGATGTACACGGGGAAACGAACACTCCAGGAAGAGCTGACACGCAGCTGTGAACGCAGCCCCGCAACCGCGTGACCCGGGGCGATGTAGAGCTCCACCAGTCTGCACAGGAAGTGCTTGAGGCAGTGTTTATAATTCATACTGTTTACTGGAATTCATACTGTTTACTGGAAATTTTACATAACACCCCAACCAACAACCGCAACAAAACAATCACAGCCAAAACCAAAATAAAGGGGGAAACAAAAAACAATAACAACCAGGAAAAAAAAAATGAAGATGATTAGTATTTACCATCTACCTCTCCTCAAAACACCTCCAGGGTGTGTACATCATTGAAGTAGGTAATAAATTGTTGCCATTTTCCCAACAATGAGTCACCCCTGCCTCTGATGTTGTACTTGATTTTTTCAAGTTTTAAAAAGAAGATTAAGTCTTTAAGCCAGATTGATATAGAGGGGGGTTGTGGAGAGGTCCAAGACAACAATATTCTGTGCCGAGCAAGTAACGATGCAAAAGCCACAACACTAGCTTGTTTATGGTTCAGAGGCTGACGCTGAGATGGAACCCAAAAGATGGCAATTAAAGGACAGACATCCAATCTGATTTTAAGAACGTCGGACATAATTTCGAAGAAAGAGTTCCAAAAGTTCTGCAGTTTGGGACAGAGTGCAAACATATGACTGCGGTTACAGGGTGAAAGTTTGTATTTTTCACACATGTCAGGAACATTGGGATATATTTTAGACAGTTTCCTCCTAGAGATTTAGGCTCTATGGACCACTTTAAACTGTATGAAACTAAGTCTAGCACAGGACGTGGTGGTACGTATATTATCTAATGCTCTGCCCCAGTAATCATCCTCAAGCTCCAGGCCCAATTCCTCTTCCCAAGCACTAATGGGTTTGATATTGTAAGAATCATCCTGTGACCAGATTGTTACATATATCCGTGAAATAATGCCACCCTTATGAGGATTCAGTTTGAACACCTCTTCCCATGCAGACTTTGTAGGTAAGGAGGGAAAACCAGCGAATAGGGAGGAGACACAATGCCTAACTTGAAAGAAACGGAATAGGTGAGACGGAGGCAGGCTGAATAACGAGGATAATTCAGAAAATTTCACAAACACATTATTAATGAAAAGATCCTCAAAGCATTTCAGACCCTTCTTTTCCCACAAAGAGAATGTGGAATCTATAAAGGGGGAGGGGTGGTTATTAGACATTTATTAGATAGATTTAAAATGATAGGTTATTAGATAGATTTAAAATGATGGTGAAACTGATAGAAAATTTTTAGAGAGGTACGTACTATTGGATTATCTGTGTAGTGTGAAAGGGGTATAGGAAGGGAGGAGAACACCATAGCTGGAAGGGGACTTTGAAACACAAGACTTCGCTTCTAAGTGGCACCATGGAAGAGAGGGGGCCTGCACCCAGAGCACCAGTTTCTAAATATTAGCCGCCCAATAATAATACATGAAATTGGGAAAGGAGAGGCCACCACTTAGTTGACTCCTCTGAAGTGAAAATTTGGAAACTCTGGGAGTTTTTCCTGCCCATATAAAAAGAGGAGATTAATTGGTCTACATTCTTGAAGTAAAGATTTGGGTAAAAACAAAGGTATGGACTGGAAAAGGTAGAGGAATGTTGGAAGAATGTTCATTTTTACTGAGTTTATTCTACCAATAGGAGATAATGGTATAGCTGCCCATCTTTGAAAGGCTGACTTTCAAAAGATGGGTGTAAAATTCGCCACCATTAATGCAGAATAAGAACGGGTGACATTAACTCCGAGATATTTGAATTTTGAATCCTCCAAATGAAAAGGTATTTCAGTCCGTTTTATTTTTTTGGTCAGACTGGTTTATGGGGAAGCATTCACACTTTTGTAGGTTCAGTTTATTCCCTGAAAATTTCCCAAAGTCATTTAATACACGTATTATCTCTGGAATAGTTGCAATTGGATCTGTAACAAAGTAGTAAGTCGTCAGCATATAGGGCTAGTTTATGTTCAATTCCCTTGCGGATTATACCCTGAAATACAGGAAGAGTTCTAAGCGCTCTCGAGAGAGAGAGGCTCACCTGCTATGGCAAAAAGTAAGGGAGACAGAGGACATCCCTGGCGCATACCCCGTGACAGAGTAAAATAGTCAGATTTAGTATCGCTGGTATTTATGGAAGCTTGTGGTTCCACATATAATAAACGGATCCACGATATCAGTACATCCCCAAAGCTGAACCTCTTCAGCACCATAAATAGATTTTCCAATTCTATTCTATCAAACGCCTTTTCTGCGTCCAAAGAAATGACCACTTCAGAGGAGTTGCTGTTTTATTTTGAATATAAAATACTAAGTAGAGTACGAATATTAGAAAAGGAATGCCGTCCTTTTGTAAAATCCGGTTTGCTCCTCTGAAATAATGCTAGGGAGAACCCCCTCTAAACGAGAGGCCAAAAGTTTGGCTAAAATCTTGACGTCAACATTGAGGAGGCTGATAGGTCTGTATGAATTACATGATGTTGGGTCCTTCCCATCTTTAAGCAATAGAGTTATAGACACTTGTCTCAATGTTTGTGGCAGTGTACCTAGTTCTAAGGATTCCTCGAATACAGCCAGAAGTAATGGGGCCAATGCAACATGAAATTTCTTATAAAATTCGGAAGGAAACCTGTCCGGGCCAGGTGACTTCTTAGATTGCAGTGAATTGATTGAGTTAGTGATCTCATCTAAGGTGATGGGGTTGTCAAGCTCAGATGCCAATAGAGGGTCAACTCTGGGAAAATCAATATTTCTAAGAAAATGGTCCATGTTACCTGAATTGTCAGGAGCTCCAGCTGTGTATAAAGAGGAGTAAAAACTTTTAAAAGTTGAATTAATTTCTACAGGATCCGAGGTTAATGCACCACTGGACTGCATAATCTGAGTAATAGAGTGCAAAGCCGGTCGGTTATGTAGTTGGTGAGCCAAAAACCGACCGACCTCATCCCCATATTCATAATAATTGCCACACGTATGTAACAGCCTCTCCCCCTCACCTGTCGATAACAACTCGAACTCCGCCTGCAAATAAAGCCTTTGTTCATGCAGCTCAGGGGTCGGGTTGAGAGCATATTGGTCGTCAATAGCTCGAATGTTATCCGATATCTCTTTTCTTATCCTTGAGTTGCTTATTGGCATGAGCAGAATAAGAGCTTATCTGTCCCCTTAAGAAGGCCTTTAGAGTTTCCCAAAGTAAAGAGTAAGAGATTGCATTAGTTTGATTAGTAAGAAGAAAATCATCTCTTGAAGTAGAAATATACTTGCAAAATGCTGAAAAAGTAGAGAATTAAGCCTCCATGGTGGACGATGGCACGATGTGAAGGTAGAAGAGCGTGGACTGAAATAACAATTGGTAGATATTCAGAGTTTACAACCCGAGAAATTAGAGAGTTATTAATAAAAAAGTAATCAATGCGAGAAAACGATGAGAAAAAAAAAAAAGTATTTTCCTCACTGTGGGGTTAAAATACCTCCACGGATCAATGTAACCATTCTGAACCATAAACTCAGAGAACACCTTCACCATTGCAGAGGGAGCCTTTGCAACAGCGCTAGATTTGTTCAAAACCAGGTCAATAACACAGTTTAAATCCCCCCCAAATATCAAGAGATGTGTGTTCAAAGCAGGAATTTTTGATAACAAATTCTGAGCAAAAGGAGCGTTATCAAAATTTGGGGCATATACATTCACCCAAACTACTGGCGTTTGTGAAATTTTCCCTTCCACAATCACATATCTACCATTTACATCAGAAATAACTTTATCAGAAGAAAAGGGTAAGTCTTACTTATCAAAATAGAAACTCCCCTGGACCTGGAATCAAAATTGGAGTGGAACATATGCGATGTCCAGCGAGCTTGGAGTCTGTGTTGATCCCTGAGATGGTGATGAGTTTCCTGAAGAAATGCAACGTGAGGTTTTTGTAGTTTTAAATGTGTCAAAACCTTGGATCTTTTAATGGGACCATTCAGACCTTTTACATTCCAACTTGGAAATCTGATCGAGCTTCGCATACCTGATTGTCATTCCATTGACTGAAGACACCTGACTCTAATATCACCTTCAGATTAACTGCTAATCCTAGATGTTCACATACTTTTGCCACTCTCAGATATGTGATATTGGATCATTTTCCTTAATAAATAAATGACCAAGTACAATCTTTTTGTCTCATTTGTTTAACTGGGTTCTCTTTATCTACTTTTAGGACTTCTGTGAAAATCTGATGATGTTTTAGGTCATATTTCTGCAGATATAAATAAAAGTCTGTTTGCTGTACACATATTACCAGTATCCAGTGTTATTCAAAATAAAATCTTATCGCTTGATAGCGTGGAACCTCGTACACCAAACACAAATCTGCAACTAGATGCACAGCCTACACACATACAGTAGAGACAAACATTGATTATAAAATTATTATTATTATTATTATTATTATTATTATTATTATTATTATTACTACTACAGACTTCAAGAGAGATGATAGAGAAGCCCTTGCATTTAGTCTTTTTCCCTGAATCTGTACTAAAATATGATGGGAAGAAAATGAGGTGTCTCTACCTGAGGTTCGTTGCTGTGCTTTTTCCATAAGCCCTAATCATTCCCTCTTTAGGTCTACAGGGACCTTTCCAGACTGTAGGGAATGTTGAGGTCCACCAGGTGAGACGTACATGTAGCACTTCAGGTAGTACCTCTGACGGAAGAAATCACAGCATTTGCCAGGAGGGAAAATTTAAGACCAAACTGCAAAAACATTTTGGATAATATAAATACTGACACAGGCGTTTAGGCTATCTAACATTTAAAGGGTGTTTAAAGGAACATTCTGTGTTTCCTTTAAACACCCTTTAAATGTTAGATAGCCTAAACGCAACATCAACAGCAACATTTTCCATTTAGCGTATAGACTGGGCTAAATGGAAAATGTTGCTGCTTTAACAAATTTAAACCCTTATTAAGCTTGGTCAATTATTATTTTAAAAAATTAAGAAAATAATACATTTAAGAAATTGTCTAACATCATTTACAGAACATAAGACATTCCTCAGTTTCAAAACTCTTGGCATATACTTGACTATGTTAGAGATGCACTGATAGTCGGTATCGGCCGATAAAGGCTATTTTTCATGCTATGGGCTTTCGGCCAATAGTTTAAAAACATCCGATGATCAGGGCCGATTATATCCTGTCAATCAAAAGAGGGCGGGAAAACACATGGTCTTTGTGCTGTGTGTAAAGATGATGTCTCGTGTGGAATAATAAAACTGCAGTTTGTAATCTCTGTAAGCTCTGCACTGCTAAAAATTTACACTGGAAGTAAATTTTACGACGCAAAAGTTTTGCCGTGGGACTCGATCTCACTCTACACTTGTTGGGGAGATATTCCAGAAAGCTGAGGCCCATATCTCTTGAACAGCTTCTGTGAGGGAAGACCAGGTTTGGGGAATGATTATGTAACTCTCCTCTTGATCTGGCGGTAGGGTGTAAGATGCTTTTGGGTAGGTCCGACAGTAATGCTGCTTTCTCTCCAAGCTCTGTTTCTTCTTTTCCTCTCTCTCTTTCTCTGGTTTCTCGTTCCACGCCTCTTTATATGATTAACACATTTTAGATTGTACACCATAATTAAACAGCATACACACATCATTAAACAGCATACATGATCATTATTAAGTAAGCACTTGTACCATAAAATCATTCATTCAATCTTTCCTTGTGCCTTTGTAGTGACCCTAGGGAATAGTCATGATCATACAGGGAGGGAAATAATTATTTGACCCCCTCTCAATCAGAAAGATTTCTGGCTCCCTTTAAGAGTGTACTCCTAATCTCAGCTCGTTACCTGTATAAAAGACACCTGTCCACAGAAGCAATCAATCAATCAGATTCCAAACTCTCCACCATGGCCAAGACCAAAGAGCTCTCCAAGGATGTCAGGGACAAGACTGTAGACCTACACAAGTCTGGAATGGGCTACAAGAACATTACCAAGCAGCTTGGTGAGAAGGGGACAACAGTTGGTGCGATTATTCGCAAATGGAAGAAACACAAAAGAACTGTCGATCTGCCTCGGCCTGGGGCTCCATGCAAGATCTCACCTCGTGGAGTTGCAATGATCATGAGAACAGTGAGGTATCAGCCCAGAATTACACGGGAGGATCTTGTCAATGATCTCAAGGCAGCTGGGACCATAGTCACCAAGAAAACAATTGGTAACACACTACACCATGAAGGACTGAAATCCTGCAGCGCGCGCAAGGTCCGCTGCTCAAGAAAGCACATATACATGCCCGTCTGAAGTTTGCCAGTGAACATCTGAATGATTCAGAGGACAACTGGGTGAAAGTGTTGTGGTCAGATGAGACCAAAATGGAGCTCTTTGGCATCAACTCAACTCGCCGTGTTTGGAGGAGGAGGAATGCTGCCTATGACCCCTGGAACACCATCCCCACCGTCAAACATGGAGGTGGAAACATTATGCTTTGGGGGTGTTTTTCTGCTAAGGGGACAGGACAACTTCACCGCATCAAAGGAACGATGGACGGGGCCATGTACCGTCAAATTTTGGGTGAGAACCTCCTTCCCTCAGCCAGGGCATTGAAAATGGGTCGTGGATGGGTATTCCAGCATGACAATGACCCAAAACACACGGCCAAGGCAACAAAGGAGTGGCTCAAGAAGAAGCACATTAAGGTCCTGGAGTGGCCTAGCCAGTCTCCAGACCTAAATCCCATAGAAAATCTGTGGAGGGAGCTGAAGGTTCGAGTTGCCAAACGTCAGCCTCGAAACCTTAATGATTTGGAGAAGATCTGCAAAGAGGAGTGGGACAAAATCCCTCCTGAGATGTGTGCAAACCTGGTGGCCAACTACAAGAAACGTCTGACCTCTGTGATTGCCAACAAGGGTTTTGCCACCAAGTACTAAGTCATGTTTTGCAGAGGGGTCAAATACTTATTTCCCTCATTAAAATGCAAATCAATTTATAAAATTTTTGACATGCGTTTTTCTGGATTTTCTTGTTGTTATTCTGTCTCTCACTGTTCAAATAAATCTACCATTAAAGTTATAGACGGATCATTTCTTTGTCAGTGGGCAAACGTACAAAATTAGCAGGGGATCAAATACTTTTTTCCCTCACTGTACAAGCACAGAAAAACAACAAATGCATATCATAATGTTCTTTACCAAAAAGCAAAACATTTTTACTAACTACCCCTTAACACACGTGAATATTGTAAATCTTATACATGAATTCTTAGTCCGTAAGAAATGGGTGCAGACTGACCTATAGACTGGATGGTGTAAGAACAGCTGCCCCAGCACATGATAGGCACACGGGGGTCCTGCTCATTAGGGTGCACCTTAAGGCCAACTTTATAAGTGGCGGTCCCAAATGTCATCAGCATCTCCCTTATGGAGCTTGAATAAGGGGTGCTATCAAAACTCATCACAGATCAGTGTTAAAGACACACTCAGATACGCAGTTGTGAAAGGAAACCGTGGGTATGCTTACACTGGTGTGTGGTCCAGCCTGAAACTCTCAGGAGGAGGAGAGTCCTCCACAGTCTCTGTCTCACCAGCATCTAAAAGACAAACACCACAATATGACTGCATGTGCACACATACACACACAAATAAGGAGCACACGCACTATATATGATGAGACTCACTTGTTGGCTTGGCTCTCTTATGAGCAGAGTGCAAGGCTCTGATCTGCTGGCACGTTGTATTCAGCCAATGAGCCAGACCTGGCTGCTCACTATTGCTGTAACTACAAACATGCATGCATTTTACTATTTAACCAGAGAAAATGTCACCTCAATGGGACAACTGGCAAATTTACTGTAATAAACTGAGTCAGTGTGACTAAATATCTTGCAACAGCAGTGGATTAGCCATCTTACATAAGCAGAAATTCTATACTCTGATCTCAACATGGCAAGACATGCAATTCAGCTACAGATGATATCAATTCCCTTGCTATAAAATATATAAATAAATAAAACGAATAATGGAATGGGGTATGAACTGTTACAATGTCATTCTGTACCCTTCCATGGCATTTCATAGGCAAATTTGCATTGGTTACAGAGCCACTACAACTAACACTGTATTGGTAACAGTTTGCCCAACTCCTCACCTCTGCCAGCAGTGAGAGTGCATGATGTGGCCACAGCTGCCGGTATGGGTACCAAAGGACAGGTCAGGGTGCATGAAGAGGGGATCATAGCTCTCTGGAACACACATGTATCCTCCAGAAATAAGCACACTGGCTACTCAAACCTTTCCAATTACTTGACTTGCACACTGTAAACCATAACCTTACCTGGATTGTGAGGGGGTCTTTTGTGGTTCTTGGACATGACCGTAGAGCGTTGGACAAAGGCAGCGAGCACCATGGCGGTGCCATCAGGTAGGATCTCCTGCGCTTCGTGACACAGGATACACATCTCCATCTGCCTCCTCTCTCCTCCTCTGGCACGCCAACGACGAGGTCCCACACACACCAGAGCACCGTCACCTGAACTGGGGCTGTACCAAGCAGAGACGGATGGTTACAAGTACACTATAACCTTAATTTTATGTTAAGGTCCCTCTGAATTTGTTAAAATAATCAATGTTGAATAAATGGGTTCATCTTTTTTTACTCACCAGGAAATTGCTAAAAATGGCCTAGGATCCTCTCTACTCATTTACCCCAACAGAAAATGCTCTAAATGAATATGCAAGATAAAGAGTTTAAGGATGGGAATTTACTTATGTTATGTGAAGACCACCATTATATGCAAGAACTTTTAGGACAAAGAACAGACAACTGCTCAGCAAAGTTAAGGAAGTGTTGATGCATGCATTTACTGACATAAATGTACTGACTGGATATTGAGAATACAATACAAGTTGAATTATTAAGAACGCTGCGTCACTACGAGCATGCTTAGGTACCTATGCTCTGCTGATGTAGAGGCTGAGGCGTCCAGATCCTCTGAATCCTGCGTGAGCAGATCTATGTACTTATTGATAAAATGACTCTGGCTCTGTAATGTTTGAGCCATGGTCTTTTTCCAGCACAGTTCAGCTTTCCTTTTTCTCTATGCTTTGTCTTTGTCCCACACAGTCTGCAACACACACACACACACACACACACACACACACACACACACACACACACACACACACACACACACACACGTAGATTTAAGCTCTTCAGCACTTTAAAGGGTAATGGTTAATATGTCAGTGGAATAGAAAGTTGCTCAAAGTGTGACCTCCTTGTGACAGTGCCCTGTTCCTTCACAGGGAGGTGCAGCAGCTGTGCACTCACGCATCGTTTTAATGCTAACCACCATCTGTGTAGAAAAAGACACATAATTTAGGAAAATACTTTTACAAGAAAACGATACAGCAGTGCAGTTAGAACTACATGCACACACAATCAAAGTCTTGCAAAACTAAGCATATGTTCAATAGAACACACTTGTGCACTAAAAAGTATATACACACACACACCATACCATTAAATACTGAAGATGCATTACAATTTTACTAACATTTAATTTGCCTGTTTCTCTTCAAAGTACATACTGCAATACATCATTAGCCTTGGCCTACACCATGGCCTTTATATGTACATGTTCTGCCTGGTGCAGGTGTCCTGACAGTTTTCACTATATGGAAAATAAAATGCACACATCACAGTGCATTGAAATTCAGTTTGTGTAGTAAGCATTCCTTACATGTCATTTAAATATTCATGTTGACATACAGCTTTTAAGTAATACGCACAATAAGCCACATCAAAACACCCCTAGGGCCACCTACAGATGATCAGCAGCAAAACCGCTTTGGGACAGTGAAGCATTTGTGCTTCACCGTGGTGAGAGGTGCTGCTTTGCCTACCAGCCACGCCACCTTGAGCAGTGTTTGAAATCCACTGCTTGGAATTCAAACAGGTCTTGATGATGCAGCACTGCTTTAAACTTCATGGTAAAAACGCTCATCTTTTGTATGTTGCGCCTACCTTCAGTGAGCGAATTGTAAAACATGCTAGGCTGCCACCTGGTGGACATATTAGGTGCTGCATAGAGAGAGTAAGGCAAATTGCAAACATAATCAAGATGTAATTTTACTTTAAGGATCCAGTGAATCATGTCTTTGTGCACTTCCAAGTGAGGCGCATGCTGCAAGGTCTCTAACAGAGCCAGGATGCTTGGAGTGTTGCCGGGGGCTTCACCGGGACCTGTGATACAAGAACCACAGATCTAACTACAGGCTTGAGACTTTCTATTGTGTGAGATGATGTACAAAACTTACGGGAGATTTTCAGGGTGAAGTTGAAAGTAACTTCATCGTCATCCCCAATGTTCTCTAGCTGTTGCTGCTCCTCCAGCAGAGCCATGCCTAACAAGTGCAGCACCTGTAGCAACACACACATACAGAATTGTGAACACTACTCAGTCATTAAAAAGTGATGCTCATGAACACAGCATAGCAAGTGGAATTTTGTTGAATTTACTACACTATCATGTCATTTTAACAAAACATCAAAACATTTACCCTCTGCAGCATGGACTCAGACCAGTGTCCTCCACTGGGCTCCATAGCCCACTGCAGCACAGCTCCCAGCATGCCAAGCGGCACGTCACACTGCAGAATGTTTCCCAAGCTGGCAAACAGTGGGCAGAATGGAGGCAGGGCTACGACACACAGACACTCACACTTCAGCAATCTGCAGTCAACTGACCAATCATTTTCAGATATGACTACAATCACTGAAGAAATAGCTTACCTGGGTCCTCTCCATTCTGTCTCTTAAGCTTTCACTGAACTTCCTCTGCCTGTATCCAAAATAAACTACATAAAAATTTTGAAAAACCATTAGTGCTCATGTGACTAAAGAGAATTACTAAATCTGCCAAAAGCAGCACATCACCTTAAGGACATCCTCAGCACTAACAGCCGAATCAAAATGCAAATGGATAAGTGCATATATTGAGCTTCCAAAGAGCATTTCCTGATTAGACCACTAGGCACTCAAACTGGTATTTTGTCATTTATGTGCTTTTCTTTATCAATCACACAATCTGACAGAGGCTCTACACTTAAGAGAAGGAACTAAAGAATGAAGTAACACGTGAGTTGCAGACAGTTTTAGTTACTGCATAGCAGGAGCTCAGGTACATGCTTTAAGTAGTGAATTATTATTTACAAAAACTGTTTTCAGAATTGTAATGCTGTTCTCTCCAGGGAAGGGGTCACAATGTTAACTGATGTCTGCCCCAGAGACAATAACAGCACTGAGACTCTTCCCGTAATGTCTAACCTGAAATCTTCCTGTAATGCTGCAGACCGAGGGGTCCTGGTCCATGCCACCATGGAGGACATTTGAAGCTCATTGTAAAACACTGATTTTGAGTCTTGAACCATTTGTGTGTTCATTTGGAAGTATGCTTGGCTCTTTATCTTGTTGAAAGCCAAGTCTGAACCTCCTGGCAAAGGCAAGCTAAAGGTTCTGGGCTAAAATGTGATTGCTCCTCCCTCCCTCCCTCTCCCTCTCCCCCTCCCTCTGCTTCAGCGGTTCAACCCCAGATACCAGGCAAAAATTACTTCATGTATACAGAGATCCCCAAACTATACACCGAAACCAGACCTTATTTCAGAACATCTCGAAGAAAAAACATTTTATGCCCACATATTTATTATATATCTATTTTGTAATTGCTTTTTATATTATGTGAGTATTGTTTTTTATAATGCTCAAGTCTTTAAATAAAGGAGTTAAAAGTATTATTTATTTATACACAAAGTGGTATCGAGTATCGTGTATTTTTGCTGGTATCGACTACTAGATTTTTGGTATCGTGACATCCCTAGATTGGACATTCTATGTTTGAGTTATAACAACTTCCTTTTTCATGGTGAAACTTCTAAATTTGTGAGAGCGCCACACCCACGGCGAGCAATAAAAATTCAAAAGCTTCGGAATTTAGCATCGTCAATACCTGTAGATGAGACTGACCGAATGTGATGCCGATCTGATGAAAGCTCCAGGAGGAGTACGTTAAAGTACGAGGCCTGGAAATGGCAAAAAAAAAAAAAAAACATAGGAAAAAATCAAGAGAAAAATCAAAATGCTGACTTCCTGTTGAGTTTAGGGTTTGGGTTCAAGAGACCAGGGAGTCAGCCATTTTAAGTGTTGTCTCAATTGCAAAATCCTTCCAGTGCACTGGAACGTTTGCTCCCTAAATAATCCCACAATGCACCACAAAAACCAGGGAGTATCGATACTCACTGTGTTCCCTTACTGGAAATGACATCATGTCTCTCAGCTAATGTCCCTCTCTAGTGTCTGGTTTAAAATGAGCTCAATCTGCAAATGCAAGGTGCCTGATGTGTCCATTGTCACTGAATATTTGAATGGAGCTATACTGAGAGCTATTGTAAATGCACTGTAGCACTTGTCTGTCCTGCAGACTTCATAGTTGAAAATGTGAACTGCTTGCTCCCAAAACTTCTTTAGTGCAGATTAGGGCTGCACAATTAATCGAATATCGATCGCGATTACGATTTTGACTGTCCACGATTAAATGAACATGATCGACTGCGATATTGACATTTAAATTCCGTCCTCCGCTCACAGAAAACTCCACTGCAGATCAAATCAAGCGGCTCCTACACTACAGCCAATCACCATAGAGTGGCCAGGGATGACGTCATTTTGTAGTGCCAAAACCCCGAAACGGAATTAGCATTTCAGCCCTTGAGTTGCTAGCTTCGCTTCGAGCTCCAGAGCGAGGGGAAATCATGAAATTAGCACGATGCTAAATAGCACTTCAGAGGTTGTCGGGGTCATTAAACCTAATCACGCTGAGTGGGAAACAAACTTTGCAGATAAACTCGGGACTCTACGGTGCAACCACTTCACTCGCATTGTGACTGAAAAGTACTTTGTGCGACTGTGAATAAATATTTATTCACAACGGTGTGAGTGACCTGTTCGGAGTTGTATAATACAATCGGAATTAAAACCACAGGAAATCCAAAATACATCTACACCGCGCAACAGTTCCTTTCACACTGCTTTTCATCTCCTCAGTCCACTGTACAAGTGTGGAAATACTGCAGAGAAGCCATTATGATGAAGTGACTCTACATCATCTGCTTCTCTCAACTCTCCGATCTCACAACCATCTTTTATTGATCCCGCAAAATGACCTGAACTTTCACCTGCTCGTGTAGCCACAGCGGCTTCGGGCGGAGTAAATTAATAATAACGTTACAAGGTGGGTTTAATTCAGACTTCTTTATTAAATAATTCCTCACCAATCACAATCAAGAGTAGCACCAGTTCAGTCTGTAAACATACAGTACACTGCAGCTCTCCTTCACTAACTCTAATTCACTCCATTTAAACTCACGGTTGCCAGATATCACTAGAAAAGTCAACTCCAGTTTCCATGTTTTGATTTATCCCCCCAAAACACAATATGATCAGCAGACATGGACACTGTACTGGGGAACCGATCTAAAACTGAAACAAAAATAAAACTATTAAAATGTAAAGACAGAAAATGTTCTTAGTTATAAATAAATCATTTAATATATAAAAAAATAGATATTATAACTTTATAAAATATAAATAAAATGAGAAATGAAATAATGTTTAATTACTATGGGTTGCATTTAATATCAATTTGACCTTAACCTTAGATCACTATTTCCTTAGAAAGCTATCAGCCTTTTTCCTAATATGGATCATTTTTGTGTTAGTCTACTCTTAATTAGGACTCTTTATTGTTCAAGATATTTTAAAATAAATATTTTATACTGTATATTTATCAATTAACCAACAGTATTTCTCATTGCTATTATTTTATTCAGTTAACAGTGACCATGAGCAGAGAGATTACATTTAACTGTTTATGACAGAATTCCTGATTAAAGTTTAAATAAAAAAAGATTGGTATCTGGATCAGTATCATCTGTAAAAATCCTGATTGGAGCGTCCCTAATGAACACCATTAAACTAAAGCGCTCTGCATCTGACGGGTAAATGAACTCACCCAATCACATCCTATATGAGATTATTCAGATATACACACACAATACACACAGAGCGGTTTCGAGAACTGACTCCAGCCCAGAACCATGACAGTGGAAATGTCTAATAGTGCAGCTTTAAATATATTTAAGAGGAGCAGACTTCAAACAGGTCCACAGTTGTTTTTTGCATACAGTCTGTAAAATGAACTGAAAATATTAGATTTAGTTTATCAGAAGATAAATTAATGTCATGACTCACACGATGTTCCTAAATTCCGTCATAATTGACCAGCTCAAGTTCTCATGCCTACTTGTGTGTTATATTGTGGCATGAGAAAACTTAAATGTGAAAGTGCAATAAAAATATGTTGTCACTAAAATCAATTAATAATCGTGATAAATAATCGAGATCTCAATATTAATCAAAATAATCGGGATTATCATTTTGGCCATAATCGTGCAGCCCTAGTGCACATGAACACCTATAACTTACACAATGTCTGGGGTAACTGTTCTGCTAGAACTGACCAGATTTTCTCATTGACTTCATGGCAATAAAGGGTACAATCAATACCCAGACACCTGAATATTCGAATAATATGCTCCTTCGAGAGTGGGACAAGCGAGAGCGTCCTGACCAGCTGTCTCACGGTGTAGTACGGGAACTGCACCGCCTCCAACCGCAAGACCCTACAGCGAATTGTGAGGACAGCTGGAAAGATCATCGGGTCTCTCTACCCACCACACACCTCCTTCAACTACCGGTGCATCCGCAAAGCCACCAGTATTGTGGACGACCCCTTTCACAGACTATTCACCCTCCTGCCATCTGGCAGAAGGTACAGGAGCGTCCGTGCCACCACCAGCAGACTCTGCAACAGTTTCTTCCCTGAGACAGTCAGATTACAGTGCTCACCTGGGCTAGTCAAAGACCTCACCCAGTAAGACTCATACCACTGCACACCGCACTAACCCAGTAAGACTACATAGCTGCATCAGTCACTTTATACTAGAGAACTATTTCTGCTGCCAGTATTGCTGCAATACATGTGCTGCTACATTACACAGTAGCTTAGTTTACAGTTTACTGTCCTGTGTATCTACTGTCCTGTGTATTTGCTGTTTTGTGTTTTTATTGTGTTGCACTCGTCTCACACAGAACAGTACGCAAGACTACATGAAGTGCAAATACACAACTGCGTTGCATCATGGTCCGGAAGGAAAATGTTAAATTAAATGAACTTCACTTAGTGTTGTGGTTTTAGCACATGGAGCCATTGCTTATTATAATAATGAACAGCTATGAGAGTAAAAGCACTGCAAACCCACATAAAAATTAAAGCATACTTCTAATTCTGGAAAAAAAAAAAAGACATACTGCTGTACCTGCAGTGAAGATTTTCCCTGCACCCGAGAACACCACCACACGGCACTCTGAGTCTTCAGCAATACTCAAAGCTGAAGAAAGCATTCGATCATTTCACTGTAGGGAAAAAAAGCACTAATGTTATTATGCAAATTTGACTATAACGGAGAATAAAGCCAACACCTTATATAACAAAACAAAGACGTCCAACAAAAGCAGACAAAGCAGAATTATACATGGGGGAAATTAACACTTTTTTTTTTTTTACCTAAATGTCTTCCAAAAAAAGTTTAGTTTTTTTTCATACTTTAATTTTTCCCCAGATAGCCTTTAAGAACGCTTTTGACAAGAGAAGAATGTACTGAAATCATTCTCATGCCTGGATCAGGAAGCTGTGGCATGGTTGTGATGGACTAACAGGAAACATGGCGAACACAGCAAACATACAACACAGTTTCCAAACTTATTAACAAATTCAGAAAGACTGCAAGTGTTGCAGGCCAACCAAGAAGTGCACGTCCACTGATGAAGGCACAACCAACCTGGTACTGGCAGACATGGTCCCTTATGTATGGAGACTTTTGGAAAACCCAGTAGTTATGTCCTTTATTTGATGAAAAAACATACCTTCAGTAGGCCTAGTTCATGGCGTTGCATTTCTCTGGTCGGTGCAGCTCTACAGGAGTGATGTGATTGGCTGGGTGGGTGACTGACAGGGTGGTGAAGGGTGGAGTGGGGCCTCCTGAAGTCGACATGGCTTGAACAGCGTTCAGAGTAGGAAACCACAGGCTCCTGTCTGATAAACACCAGTCAACAGGTTAATATGATGACTGTTTACGGAGATGAATAAAGGACACAAGACTATGGCCCCATACACAGTGATGGACAATTTACAGACAGAAAAGTGACTGAAACCTTTGTTTGGTGCTACAATGCATAAATCATCTTAGTCCTAGTGGGTTTATGTTAGGAGACATTAATGGAGCATTTCTGAAAGGAATCTCCAGTCTCAACACAGTAAAAGTCAGGGGTAAAGCTATAAGTTTTCAGATACAGCCAAGACATCAGCAGAGAGGACATTTCTGTGGCCCTACCGGTAACATGACAAGCAGCATTTTTTCTTTGTTTTATATTAAAATAATAGTTTTTTTGGGTTTTTTTTAAATAAAAAACACACACACACACACACACACACACACAATAGGTGAGGGAAGAACAGCTGTTACAACATGCTAACAAGTGAGAGCGGGAATGTGTTTTCATTCTACAACATTAAATGCAACTATACACCGATCAGCTACAACAGTAAAACCACTGACAGGTGAAGTGAAGAACACTGATTATCTCATTATTCTTCTACCGCTCGTCCGTCGAGAGCTTGCTGACATACTGTATCACAGTGTGGTATGTTAGCTGCACCGCAGCAGACAGGGAGAGGCTTCAGAGAGTAGTAAGAGCAGCACAGAAGATCATTGGCTGCCCTCTCCCCTCCCTGATGGATAGTTACACTTCCCGTTGCCTCAGCAGAGGAAAAACCATCATTAAGGACAGTTCTCACCCTGGCTTTGATCTGTTCAATCTGTTGCCCTCAGGGAGACGTTACAGGTGCATCAAAACAAGGACTAGTAGATTTAAGAATAGTTTCTTCCCGAAAGCTATTACCATGATAAACAAACACATGTACTGAGTCCACAGCATATGTATATATTGTCTCAAAACTGTGCATTTCATAGTACCTCCCCCATCCACCCTAATATCTATCTATCGTGCATATATCTTGCATATATTGTATATCTTGTTTATTTATTTTGTTTATTTATCTTGTTTATTTATCTGTGTATTATCTGTTTATTCTTCTTGTGTATTGAATGTATATGTTTGCACGGAACAAAAAGGAGTGGCTCTTAATTTCATTGTACATATGTATAGTGACAATAAAAGGCATTCATTCATTCATTACAACAGCACCAGTGAAGGGGTGGGGTATATCAGGCACCAAGCGAACATTTGGGGAAAAATGGGCAAGTGTAAGGATCTAAGCAACTTCGATAAGGGCCAAACTGTGACGTCTAGATAACTGGGTCTGAGCATTGCCAAAACGGCAGGTCTTGTACCTACCAAAAGTGGCCCATGGAAGGACAACTGGTGAACTGGTGACAGGGTCAAGGGTGCCCAAGGCTCACTGATGCGAGTGGGGAGCAAAACCTAGCAGAGGCAGTGTGATGTTCTGGGCAATGTTCTGCTGGAAAACCTTGGGTCCTGGCTTTTGTGTGGATGTTAATATACTTTGACACGTACCACCTACCCAACACTGTTGCAGACCATGTACACCTCTTCATGGCAACAAAATTCCCTAATGGCAGTGGTCTCCTTCAGTGGAATAATGTTCCCTGACACACTACAAAAAATGGTTCAGGAATGGTTTGAGAAACATGACAGAGTTCAAGGAGTTGACTGCCACCAAATTCCCCAGATCTCAATACAACTGAGCATCTGTGGGAAGTTCTGGACAAACAAGTCTGATCCACGGAGGCCCACCTTGCATCTTACAGGACTTAAAGGAACTATGGTCTTGGTGCCAGAAAACACAGCACACCTTCAGAGGTCTTGTGGCGTCCATGCCTTGACGAGTAAGAGCTGTTTTAGCGGCACAAGGAGGAACTGCACATTAGTCAGGTGGTTTTAATGTTATGGCTGATTTTTATTTATTTATTTTTTTAACAGATTGTTAGTGCTGCCAAGTTGCTGTGTTGCAAGTGGAATAAAACACTTTGGGATGTGCTGTTAACTCCACGTTGAGCTGAAGAACATGCCACCCCATCAGTAAATATATTTTCCTAGAACAACTCTGTGGTGTTTTATTCATTTGATGATTTTGTGGTCAGTAAACCGTTTGTGTGTTGATTTTGAGGTATGTTTTGGATCGTTGTCCTGCTGGAAGATCCAACCACAGCCCATTTTAATCTTTCTGGCAGAGGCAGTCAGGTTTTCATTCAATATCTGTTGATATTTGATAGAGTCCATGATGCCAGGAATGATGGACTTTTAACAGCTTGACCACACCACATCACTCTTATGCCAGTTGACTTTTGCAGATGAAGCTTTTCCATAACACTCCAGAGCGTATTTTACCACCTTAACATCACCTCTAATTAAAACTGTGATATCATCCGCATATGCAGATAATTTGGTGGGTTGTTGACAGTTTAGAGTGTCGATTTGTAGACCTGTTAATTCTTTCCTAAGCTTATATAGCAGGGGTTAAATAATTATGCCGTAAAGTTGGCCCGACAGGGGGCAGCCCTGCCTGATACCCCTCTGAGCCTTCACAGCAGTACTTAAGCTACCGGCCACTTTTATCATAAATGTAGCTTCAGAGTATAATAGCCTCATCATTGAGATAAAATTCACCAAAACCAAAAGCCTTTAGGATGTTAAAAAGAAAAACATGTTCGACCCGGTCAAAAGCTTTCTCCTGATCTAATGGTAAAAACCCCATTTCAATCTTGTCGTCATACGCATGGTCATACAAGTGCCTTACTAGACATTCTCTGTAATAGATCTGTCTTTTATACAGTATGATTGGTCTTTGTGTATGATTGTGTGCAGTACATCATTTGCTCTGTTTACCAAACATTTTGAAAAGATTTTGTCTCAGAACCGCGCTCTGTCCTCCCCACGCACGCACTCCCAGAGAGAGAGAGAGAGAGAGAGAGAGAGAGAGAGAGAGAGAGAGAGAGAGAGATCAAGAGACAGAAAGGCAGTCAGACAGAAAGAAAGAGAGGGACAGAGATAGAGACGACAGTGAGACACACATACACAGAGAGTGAGACAGAGACTGATCAAGAGAGAGATGGAAAGACAATCAGACAGACAGAAAGAGAAAGAAATGGAGAGAGAGAGAGACTTGTTTCTCTCAGGCTCTCATAGTGACTCAGGCCTCAGCTGGTGCTGTCCTTGGTGCTGAAATCAGTTACCAGCCTGCAGTTCACTGAATCTTCATTACAGCATAAACATGATATACCATGTAACCAAAAGTATATGGACGCCTGACCATAACACCCACATGTGCTTCTTCCCTGAACTGTTGCCACACAGCTGAAATCACACAGCTGTATAGAACATCTCTGTACGCTGTAGCGTTACAATTTCCCTTCACTGCAACTAATAGACCCAAACCGGTTCCAGCATCACAACGCCCCTGTACACAAACCCAGCTCCATGAAGACACAGTGTGTTACGGTTGATGCAGAAGAACTTTACTGGCCAGAAGAGTGGATTCTATTGTAACAGCAAAGGGGAAATACATCTGGAATGGGATGTTCAACAAGCGTATACTGTATGGGTGTGATGGTCAGGTGTCCACAAACTTATGGCTATAGTGTGTTCTTGGGGGGAAAAAAGGAAGCTGGGTTCTAATGTTCAGACTTGATGACAGAATTTTAATAGAGCTGTGATGGTTTAGCCCGAGATGGGACTGAAAACACTCAATCCACCCTCGCACAGAAAGTGATAGGGGGCAATAAATAAATAAATAAATAAATATTTTTTTTATAAAAATAAAATAAAAAGACACTTCCAGCAGGGTTTACTGACTGTTTGGTAAACAGCTCCCCAGTGCAATACGTTATAATAATGCAGATACAATGTGGGCCTCAGAAATCATAAACTATTATGGGAATGGTCACTTAAAGCGTTCCCGTATTATGTACACACGCATAACAATAACAGGTGGTCATGGTAACTCATCACACAACCCCATCCTTGATTATCAGCTACTATAGGAACGATAACATATTAGAACAAGTGCAATAATATATGAGGGTGTATCAAGGAAATGAAAACCTTATAAAAACACATTTGTTTTTCTTTACAGACTTTTCTCAGCATTATAACTCTATAACTCTGACTTTCCACCAGATCTCTTTCCTTTAGCACACATAAACACTTTGTACTCGATCAGCCTGACTCCCCTGGAGGTGTCCATCATGGAACATCCTGCCAGACCTGAACGTCAGCACGTCTCGGAGCCACGGACGGGAGAAAAGGAAAGACACATGACGGTGTGGAGAGAAAACAAAACGCTGAGTGAATCAGAGAGAGCCTCAGAGAGAGCCTCATCGATCCACTGATCACGTCATACCACTTATTATTATTATTACTGATGTGCCGAAGCTCGGTTTCCATTTTTAATCCATTATGAGATTAGAGGAATAATCTGCTTATAATCACGTATACGATCTGATCATAATATACATCATGCATGTTATTGTTTTACACACACACCCCTTCGTTGCCAGAGATCTAATTAAAGACTGAGATTGAACGTGTCCCTCCTTCTGATAGCGTAAAATTACACGTTACAGATTTGGAATTGCATTCTCGCTGTGCATTCTCACACTCTTTACTCTGGGAAGTGAGAGAGAAAGAGAGAGTCAGAGATAGAGTGAGCAAATTAATAATAATAATAATTATTATTATTATTAATAATTAAAAAAACGGAGCAGATCCAATAGGGCTTCGCAGCAACAGTGCTTTACCTCAAATGCATACAGTGAATATTCACACTTTAAGACCATGTGGAACAATTTCCAAAATGCATTTAAATGGGGTAAATTGTGTACATTGAACCGAGAGTACTAGACATGTTTGCTAAAAGCAACACAAAGGCTTTATTCACACTGCAGGAATTTTATATTGTGTGTTTAGATTTTTTCTTTTAGACAGACTGATCAACTGCAAATTTGTTCTGGTGAATGACAGGCATTCAAAATCTTTCTGCAGAACTCTGTTGAAGATTCTGTACATCAGAGATTCATCTGAACTTCAACAAAACATTTCACATGTATAGAGTTTTGTCTACGTTCATCAAGTAATCACATTTATAAGTGTATTTATTATCTCTCCCCTCCTTGATGGATATTTACACCTCCCGTTGCCTCAGCAGAGGAAAAACCATCATTAAGGACAGCTCTCACCCTGGCTCTGATCTGTTTAATCTGCTGCCCTCAGGGAGACGTTACAGGTGCATCAAAACAAGGACTAATAGATTCAAGAATAGTTTTTTTTCCCAAAAGCTATAATCATTCTAAACACACACATGTACTGATTTCACAGTATAGGTATATAGTGTCTCAGAACTGTGCATTTTATAGTACCCCCCACTTAACCATAGTTAAGAGCCAAATCTCCACCATTCTGAAGGCACAAAGTACGTATTCATGTGTAAACAAACGTGTTTTATCTATGGGAAATAAATGAACATTAGAACAGATTTACTTGTCTCTGACTGAACAAAGCAGGCCATATTAAACTGGGTTAAATATACAAATCCACACAGTTCACCAGTCCAATAGAATCTGTACAACACGTTAGCATTACTTCTGCTCTCTTTAGACCCAGAAAATATAAAATACTTACTTTAGTATGAAATTTCTGTCGAGTGTCTACCATGGGGTCGGGATTTACGGTCTGTGAACACGTGCTGATTACACGTGCAGGAAAAGCAACCAACACGTGCAACCCTGACCGAGTGAGAATGACTCAAACGATTCAAGAAGAGGATTCTGAATCGGTTCATTTAAAGAATCATTACCAAAGCCGCTTATCCTACTTCGATGGTTTGAATGAATGAACTGAATCAGTTGAACCGACTCTTCATCGCTCAGTAAGCCGACGCCAACGAGAATTTCAGGATTATTTTTAAAACATTTTTATATTTTTTGAGAGAAGTTTAACGGCTTGAGAAGTGACTCAAGCAGCCTTTTAATTCACAAATCTCACACACACAAACAAGAACACGATACTCACTAAATATATATATATAAATAAATAGATAATTCAAATAATTCTCCTTCCAGTTGCCTTTAAAACCCACAAGGAGTAAAGAATATAAAATAAGCAAACAAGTTTCAACCAGTACGTACACAGTCTTCTAAAAGTTGATGAAATCTCACTTTTTCTTCTAAAACCACACATAATGCCCCTTCCAGACACCAGATATTCTCAAATGGTACAAGGTCTTTCATCTCTTGGTAAAACTTAAAATCGATTAATATCCTAGATTTTAACAGAATCGCAAAAACCACTAAAACGCTGTCCCCTGAATTTGACTCAATTCTGTTTCTCCTGCTGACATATATGGCCATCTTTGCCTGCCCTATGATAAAATTTATCAACTGACACTTAAACCTTTTTTTTTTTAGAGTATTTAAAACCAAAAATAAAAGTTTTGATTGTAAAACTCTCATTAAAATGGCCAAGCAGTCTCTGTAAAACAGTAAAAAGAGGCTTCAATCTCACACAGTGCATAAACATGTGAAAAACAGATTCTCTCACGGCACAGAAAGGACCTTCATATCTCACATCAGGGTTTAAAACACAGATAAAAGAATTAACAGCCACTGCACCGTGTAAAATCCTCCACTGTAAATCCCCACACTTTTTTGTTAATGGTGACTTGTATAAAGCCCTCCATTGTGGCTTTACATGTTCCTTTATCTGTAGAACAGAACGCCAAGGTGTGTCGACTCTTTTGTCCAGAAACTTTTTATTTAGAGATAGTACACACATTTTGTACAGTTCTTTCCCAGATGGTACCTTGGGACCAACAAAACTTAGTTTTTCAGATTTAAGAAACACACCTGAGCACTCATGTACATTCGCATACACATACATGTACATACTTAACCTTCCGGAATATTCCTCCAGGATTTTCAAGACCTCTTCAGTCAACAGGGACCTCCATTCCACAAGGAACTGCGTGACTACACGGACTGACCTCATCTTTATGTGTCCAGCAACTGCCACCGCGTTCCCAAACTCCGGTCCTGCTAAGGTCAGTAGGTCATCCAGAGTGACGACTCCAGCCCTGCAGAACCCCTCCGTGAGCGCAGGAAACGGCTTCCTTTGAGATACATCTAAAATGGAACCATTTATGATTGGCTCCTCCAGCGGCCAGTAGAGAGAACTTGAGCATTGTACTCTCTGCACTGTTAAAAGTCCCCACACTTTAAAAACATTACGGTAAAAAACAGGAAGTTTCCTGATGTCCATCTTTTTCGGGTCCATCCAGAAAAGAGGTTTATTTAAATCCAGCCCTTCAAGTGTCTGTAAAATGACACATGCTACAGCCTTGCATTTACAGGTCCATGTAGCAGCCTTTGCACAAACTGTAACCGAAAGGCTGCAGTACTGCTCTGCAGGTGCACCAGTCCATGTCCCCCTCATCCTTGGGGAGAAACAGAACACTCTGTGGAACCCAGTGTAGATTGTTTCAAAAAGACATTATCATGGGCCTGTTCATTGTAGATTTCACACTTGCACAGTTCCTTGTAGAAACCGACTGCTCTCTTTCGAATTTCTCTATGGTCCACTAAAAGTGTCCCATCATCAGAAAACAGGCCATGTATCATCTTATTTTGACCATTCTTTTTTCCAAATTAAAAAAGAATTTCGACGGTGCATCCATACACTCCACATTCTGAAACCGTGACCTGACCAGAGCTCCTTGTGCAGTAACGTCTGGCAATTTTTTCAATAAATTCTTTTTTGTCATTAAATTTTCTATGCATACCTGCCGTCCTGTGTTTTTCATTAACACTTGAAGCGCCGTTATTTCATCCTCCAAGGATTTCATGCGTAGAGTTGTGTCTCTCGTGACATTGGAGGTATTTTGTTGACACGGCTGTTTAATTTGCGTTTTGGCAAAATCCCACCACTGTTGCACGATTTAAAAGAACCCTTTGTGGCCCTAAAATCACTCCACAAATATTTAAACACATCCCTAAAATTAACGTCCTGCAATAGACTGGTGTTAAAATGCCAATACGCACTCTTATGCTTGAGTTTACTTAAATACACAGTAGCCAGAATCATACAATGGTCCGTAAATCCTACCGGTATAATTACACAACTTCTAAAAGCACTTAACTGCTGTTTAAAACCATCAAATTTATCCAATCTGGCCATAGAGAGCATATTATTGTAGGAGTGCACCCAGGTATACTGCTTTTGCATGAGGTGAAAATTTCTCCAAATGTCCACAAGGTCACAGGACTTCATTAACTCGACTAACCTTCTACGTGATGGCATATGGGGCTCTACATGATTCCTGTCTATACACAGCTCTGTACAATTAAAATCCCCCGCTAGAATAAAAAAATCATCAGAGTCACAATTCTTCAGGACATCATCTAAGGTTAATAAAAATAACATTCTTTCAATGGCGGTGGTCGGGGCATAAACACAAACAAAAACGACCCACCTATTCTCATATTGAGCTCTAACCTTTAACAGTCGACCCTTTATGATTTCATCAAGTTGATAAGAACAGGGGATAAAATTATAGGAAAATAAAATAGCTACTCCGCCACTGGTAGATGTCTTATGGCTTAAAACGGATAACCCTTTAAACTCCCTGGCCCAGTCCGCAGCATTATTAGCGTCTGTGTGGGTTTCCTGAGCAAAGATTACATCAATTTTCTTTTGCTTCACCGTTTCAAACAACAAAAATCTTTTATTTCTTTCCCTTGCTCCATTTAAATTCAACAAAGCGATTCGAAACTCACTCATAAATATGAGGAAAAATAATAGATTTACGTACATGATGTCTAGGATTGACTATCACTATCGTTATTGTCTAACATTACATTGACTTTTGTAAGGATTTTCTTTAGACGGTATCCCTCCTGATCAGTGAAACCCCCTTCTCCCATAAACCCACGTGTTTTTTTAATGAACTGTTCCACATCTGGGAAAACTCGTCTATCCTCACATTCCTAGCATGTTTAGTCTTTCTCAGAAAAGCCCTGATGTCGTCCACGCTATATTCATGGCTCGAAAAGCCACTTAGATTTACACTAGTATTAGTTGTTAATCACAAATTTACACTACATGTTATACTACAGTCGGAGGCTTCGCTCTCACTCTCTACCGTCACAGAATTCAGCTCCTCTGCAACATCTTTCCTCTTAGCCTGTGCATGAGGACGATTTCTCCGTCTCTTTCTCTGGGGCACCTTGAACACATTCTCTTCCGTGTCCATATGAGAGCTATCATCCACAACTTCATCACCAAGGGACAGATCCACACTATCTAGTGACGCCGTACTATCCTGTGTATCCTTATCACCTAAATCCGGCTCAGTCTCAGCCTTCTCTTCTTCACCTGGTTTAGCACCGACACCCTGGTGAGAGGGGCCAGCTTCAGGTGTCTCCACCTGAGAAGGTGCTGCTGCTCCCTCTCCCGGTGTGGGGGCCCCATCCACCCCAACACCCTCTCCAGCAGTAACCTCGTTACCAGCGGCCTCATTAGCATTATCATTATTTTCGGGATTTACCCGTTTTTCCGGACAGGCCCGCACCAGATGACCAGATAAACCACACCCACAACACTTCATTGTAGTAGTAGTAGCGTAAATAACATAATTAAAATCCTCCACCTTTACATTCAGTGTCAGATCCAGATCATTATTGTCCTTCAGGACCATGTACACAAACCGTCTGAAAGACACGATATGTTTTACACGAGGGGATTTACTTGTAGTCGCGATCTTCTTGATCTGAGAGACCGGTTTACCATAGCGGGATAGAGTTTGTGAAAGAACCTCGTCCTTAATAAAAGGAGGAACATTCGACAGGATGACTTTTTTACACAGGGTTGATAAAGGAAGCACTAAGTGGAACACATCATCAAGCACAACTCCACTGTCCACCATGTCGTTTACTAACTCCACCGTTTTCAGAAACAGCACGACGGCACTATTCATCCGGGCCGCAGACAGAATGTTGTCGTGTCCAACACTCTCCCCCACGGCCAGACTAACCTCCTCAACGCTGGCGGTAGTGGCTACTTTAATAGCATGCCACCGCGTGAGAGACTCATATTTCCCCGTACCTGGGGCAGCCATGTTTCCCAAAACAACACGGAAACAGCCGCCCAGGCCAGCGAGAAACACACACAAACACACACACACGCGCGCGCGCGCGCGCACACACAAAACAAACAATAGTAGTTTAAACTCTCTCAGAAACCAAAGACCTAAAGGAAATCGTATTTCTTAAGAAAAAATAGACAGAAAAAATGAACAAGCGAACTTGGAGCAGCGGCCTCGGCCACGCTCCGCCCACTCACTCACTTCCGCTCTGACTCCGCCCACTCATTCAATCCATGCGCACGAGAGAGAGAGAGAGAGAGAGAGAGAGAGAGTGTGTCTGTCTGTCTGTGTGTGTGTGTGTGTGTGTGTGTGTGTGTGTGTGTTTGTAATTATCACTTCATGGGGACATCATCATGTTTACACAGCAACCTCATGGGGACCAAAAACATTATGGGGACAAAAATCCACGTCCTCACAGGGGTGATGCATTGAAAAGTGTTGAGGAGGCTGTAAATAGACGCCTCACAAATTTTTATCTTTGGCATATAACGCATGATCTGGACAAACTGTGTATGTGACCGGTTTGGTCTATGTCGCCCCCTTTAGTCTGGAACCGGTATTTATTGGGGGAGGGGCTTGGCCAACCACTTCACACACTCTGCAAGTCTAATTTATGCAAATTATGGTACCACCCACTTAGTAAAGGACTGTGGCTAATCTGCATATGCACATTAGCTCTATTACCTATTAGCGGATTAAAAAGTGACTGGTAAATTAAAAGCCTAATTAGACTGTTAGAAGGTTAGATTGTTAGCATAAGATAAACATTAATAAGTTAGAACAGATAGTTATCATGTTTTCCAAATAATTATAAGTCTTAATAATAATTAAAGTTTGAGTTTTTAAATTTTTGCACAGTGAAATGACACTTTTTAAAAATCTCTAAGCAGTAAAACGAAATCCTTAAGTCGGGTTATGGCGGAGTGTAGTTTTTTTTGACTGCACTAATAGTTCATAAACACCACACAGGAAGTAGGAAAAGAACTACATTTCCCATCTGCCCTGGCTGTCACAGGCTAATCGCACCAGCTGCTTTCCATTGCCTTAAGGAATGATTCTACTGCGGCAACGAGACCAAATACAACGAAAGGTAAGTTATTATTATAATTTTTTGCAGTTTATAAGTTTGTAATTTTATTTCCGTGCTTTAAGACATCATTTATAATTGAATCGCAATATTAAAGTAATTGTTATGCTAGCGGACTTTACTGGCCAGAGTTAGCACACACTTTAACCAATCCAGCACATTAGTAAGTACAATAAGTTAATAAAATGAAGTTAATATATTAAATAGGCTTTGGTGGTTGTCATGTCATGTGAATATTTAGTGTTATACCGACTTCTGTAACTAGCTTCACCATGTAACGGATAGTTCGGTTATAAATAGCAGAGTCAGGCTTCCTAAATAGTTATCGATCTGAGCGCTGGATTGAGTTTAAAGCCTCTGAAATCGAGGACAGGGTGGACAGTAGTCTGGACCGAGCCCAGCTCATTAGTTCCAGTTATTAGTTTGTTATGAATCTGTAAAGCGCTGGGCGGTGGTGTGATGTGCTTCGATGTTGTAACTACAGCGCGCTCCTTTTATTCTGCGTCTCTAAACACCGCAGCTGAGCTGTGATCTGTGTGTAGAACAGGTTCTCACTCAGCACAGTTATTAGCAAGCACGGATATGGTTATTTTATTACTCAGAACATCACTAGGGACTGAAAATCTCAATATATTAACATTTTCTTTAGAGGTAAAATGGCACGAAGGTGGAAGAAGAATAATTATAACTAGACCAGTACATTTCCTGAAGAAAATGTGAGTGGTGCTTGCCGTGGTGAAATCGGGACAGGGTGCCAATACATTAAAGAGCCGCCTACGTAGGGTGCCTATACTTTCGAGAGCTGGACAGATATGGCACCAGCACTGTTAGAGCCGGCCGTGTAGTGCGCCAATACTTTTTAGAGCCGACCGTCAAGGGTGCCAGTACTTTTGAGAGCTGGCTGTGCAGGGTGCCAATACTTTTGAGAGCCGATCAGATCGTGTGCCAATACATTTTAGAGCCGAACGTGTACGGAGGAAAATTTTTTTACAGCTTTCTCCTTAGAGGGCCAATACTTTCAAAACTCAATGCAAGTCTATGGGAAATTTTCTGAATTTGAGCTTCCGTAGCGGGAATTCCGGCATTCCGATCGCTTATAAAAGTCATAGCACACATCTCCTCAATAAGCCGATCGATTCGACACCTCACCTGTCGATCTCCGACAAACAGTGAGGGACTAGTTACGCACCAAAAAAAACGTGGAAGAAGAATAATAATAACAACTAGACCGGTACAATTCCTGAAGAAAATGTGAGTGGTGCTTGCGTTGGCGAAACAGGGACGGGTGCCAATACTTTCGAGAGCTGACAGCGTAGGGCGCCAATACTTTCCAGAGCCGGACAGATATGGCACCAGCACTGTTAGAGCCAGCCGTGTAGTGCGCCAATACATTTTAGAGCCGACTGTCAAGGGCGCCAGTACTTTTGAGAGCTGGCCGTGCGGGGTCCCAATACTTTTGAGCGCCGGCCGGAGAGTAATAATATTATTATTATTATTATTATTATTATTATTATTATTATTAAGTATGCAAGGGAACAATAGTAGTGATTTTGAAGCACCACTAATTAAATGATCCATAGAATTAACCTGCATAAAGAATGACAATGTCTGCATAGTTTTTCTTCAAAGTGTACTTTCATTGTACTTGAAAATTGCAGTTGTGAAGTATTTGTCCACTTAAACATTTACATCTGACCGTTAACAATAAAAATTCTGTGCAGAGCTATCATATTTGTAGAATTTGATGTTGAATATTCGGTCACTGAATACTTCTCTCTTTCTCTCGTTGTGTATTAAGTATTGATGCTGCAAAAGAAGATGGATCTTTTGCTAGGCTGGTTAATGATGACCACAAGCACCCAAATGGCAGAATGCAGAAGACTGAAGTGGATGGAAGCCCACATCTTGGTCTGTTTGCTTTAACAGACTTTAAAGAAGGTGATGAATTACCTACAATTACGGAGGAGGAGACTGGCCTTGGTGCAGCAAGGTATGCAGGGTATCTCCCTCTCTGTTTTCACAATTTAAAAATTATTCAATAATAAACATTGTCTTATCCGGCAGTGTTGCGATTCATTTTTGTTGCACAACTAATTTTGTGCTTGTGCATTAACAATAAAATTAGACATTATTGTTCATCTGATCTGCTTCAGGTATTTTACTGCCACGTTTAAGCATGAACTACAAAACGTGTGTGTGTCTGAATGCACCGTAATTATCCCAAAGTCTTCCAAAGTATCCCATATCTAACCCTGAAATCATAAACTTAATTCCTATAGTGAAATAATTATTGTTTTTGTTGTATTGAACAGTGTATTTGTTTTCTGTTACATAATCTTGTCTCTTAATAGTTACCATACGGAGTCCCCACAAAGCATGTTTTATTCAGGTGTGTGTGATGGAGTCTTGTGATAGCTGAATAGATATGTGAATTTAGAACAGTGTCCCCATAGGTCACTTAAACCTGTTTAAATATGCAGATTATGGAGGGGGACACTGCTGAGAGAAATGGCCAGGAGAAACAGCAGCCATCACAGTCTACACCTTTTCTGGATCATAAATATCAGAATTGTGTAGTTTGCTGGCACTTTTAATCCTGCCTTTCAATCACACCTCTCCATAATTTCCGACATAAGCATCCCCTGGGACTCGGTAGGTTCCCTACTGTATCTTCTCCAAGAAAACCGAGTACTCTTAGTTACTATTTGGTACATATGCACAAACTGCAGTCAGAGTTTTCATTCTTGAGATGTGAAATGTAAGTTCCAGTCTGTAAGTTGCCAGACAATAATTTCTGTCGGGTGTAAGGGTGTGTGTTTGCTATGTAACTAATGTTTATTCATAACATTTAGGTAAAACATCTACTCTGAAAAAGAGGAAGGCTCAGGAAGGAAATGAGGTCCATGCAGTGGAGAGACATATGAAGACCTTCATCATGTCATGTCGTGTCCCAGGGAAGTTGGTCTGTGAAAACTGCATTAGATCTGAGTCTTTATATCTTAAAGACAGAGACTGGCAAAGTGTCAAATTCTATGTCTATAACTGCACTGTAGCTTACAAAAGAGATATAAACAAAGATTAAATAACACTTTGATAGGAACACTTTACATCTATATTACAGATACTGTACATCATAACATCTGTAGTAATGCTTTAATAATAAGTTACATTACACCTCTAGCCTTTTACTTTGTAATGAAACACTCAGCATTTACTTCATCATAAACTAATCAGGAACAAATCAGGCATTTAAAATATCCATTAGAATCTTTACCTACACCGTTATATTGAATTAGATCAAATTGGTTTGGGCCGCCTTCTTCCAGTGGGTCCTTATGCAGGTGACTGACAAGTTCATGAGTAAGCCTATTGGGCAATAAACGCTTCAGTGTGCTGCTCATTTACATGTTTAGACTGTCTGGAATCAAAATTAGCTACCTCAACATACATTAATCAGTTGTTACTGTCACTTTTTAGCTTAGTCAGTTAAGTGGATATAGAATAAAGAAAAAATTGTGTTTGGTTGTGTGTCTGTGTTTGGCTAGTATCTTTATTTTTCTCAATATGTTTAACTTTGAGCTGGCTATATGTAGTAAGCACAAGTGTTATGTCAAACTTAAATGAGTCCAAGTTCATTCATGGCACATGTGAGCTTAGTAGTTGTGCACTTTAATGGGCAAATATTTGTTGTCTTTTACAGTAAAGAAGCTCAAGACTCAAGTTGTCTTTATAATGTTGAATAGACAGGGTTTTTTCATCTGACTGACAATTTTTCACTTGATTAGAGATCCAGACCAATAAACAAATACTTTGTGTAGCTAAAATATCAAAAGGATGAGTGTCTTTGTCATTTTGACTTGCCAAAATGACTGGGGATAGTGTTAATTTGTGATGCATGTCTGTGATAAATAAGTGAGGTTCAGTACAGCAAGCACCTCTACTTTTTGTTCCACAAAAAAAAGTATACTTTAAAATGAAACGCTTCTTAGAATTATAGCCTCAAAACTAATAATAGCACTGGTACCACCTTCCTTAACAGGTTCCTAGGTTTCTCAAAGGGTTCCTCTGTTGGAAATAGAAAGCTCCAAAGAAATGTAGTCTCTTATCTGTTACTTGCAGATATTGAAATTTGTGTAAGAGAGCTTTTTGATAACCAAACTTTCACTGATTGCATTTTTCACAAATAAGGCTAAGAGTCCTTTGTATAAACAATTAAGAACAACTGTTCAATTTAATTTCATGAGAAGCTTAAACCTTCAAATAGAGAAAATACACATCATATCTGCTTTACAGACAGCCCTCTAAATTAGACATACTTAGTTTGTAATTTTGTATAAATTATTATAAAGTTAAATTGACAACTTTGTTTTATTAAACCATGTCCCCTTGTTGTTATATAAACTACCTGATCTGTGTGTATGCAGATTAACTATCTAGTGATGTCCCCTCTACAACATGAAAACCAGCTAATTTGCTGTGTATGCAAATTAGGTCCCCATTAATGATGAGTTCTTGTTATGTCCACATTAGGTGTGAAAAAACCAAGCACAGAAATTTTGTGATTTAAATCCAGAATTTGAGATGATATGTGTTCTCAGGCTTAAATTATACATGCCTGATTTTTTTCACATCTGTAGGACCTCAGGAAAGTGGTGTCCCCACAATACATGGGTGGGACTACTGACCCCGGAATGTTATAATTACAAGAGTGTGTGTGTGTGTGTGTGAGAGAGAGAGAGAGAGAGAGAGAGAGAGAGAGAGAGAGAGAGAGAGTGAGAGTGTGTGTGTGTGTGTGACTGTGTGTGTGTGTGTGTGTGTGTGTGTGTGTGTGTGTGTGTGTGTTAAAGGTACAGGAGCAGTCTGGCTGTGCAGCTACAGTAAATGTTAATAATAATAATAGGACGTTATTTAAAAGCTCATACAGCTGATGTTATTTTTATTTAGTAGTTAATTTAACATGCTATGCTAACATGTAAACAATAAGATATTCCTGACGTACATTTTACACTCAATATTGTCTGTTTCGGTTGTATTTCACCAACAAAAATATTTCCAAACAAAGCCACAGCAGGTCCTGCTCCTTTTTCCTCCTAATTCCCTCATTTCTCCACGTTGGGATTAATAAAGTATTATCTTATCTCATCTTTTGTTCAAATGGGAGATTTCTTATTTATTTTATTTATTTTGTTTATTTTTAAATAGGAGACTTTTTAATACTTTTATTAAAAATGGCTTCATGTTTCAATTATAATGAAGCATTTGTTCAAACAAAAATGTTTTCAGTCCGTTATGGATCATTGTAACTGATGATGTTCTTATTATTATTAATAATAATAATAATAATAATAATAATAATAATAATAATAATAATGCTGATGTGGTGTCCTGTCCTCTGACTTCTGTGTGTGAGACAAACGCACTCACATTTCTGTTACATGGGAAACTTTAGGTGTATTATGGCTCTGTGTGTGTGTGTGTGTGTGTGTGTGTGTGTGTGTGATCAGTGTTCTGATATATCATCATTTCTCCCCCAGGTTGAGTTGGTGTTTTCCGACAGCGGAAAGCTGTAGAGTTCTGTCCTCAGTTCTCAGATCAAACTCCTCCAGACTGAGAGAACTGAACCTGAGTGTCAATAACCTGCAGGATTCAGGAGTGAAGCTGCTCTCTGCTGGACTGGAGAATCCACACTGTACACTGGAGACACTGAGGTACACACACACACTCACACACACTGTACACTGGAGGTACACACACACACACACAAACACACACACGCACACACACACTGTACACTGGAGACACTGAGGTACACACACACTCACATACTCACAAACACACATCCAGTTTCCATCTGTGGTGATTGTAATTGTAGTGATGTACAGTGCATCCAGAAAGTATTCACAGCGCTTCAGTTTCTCCACATTTTGTTATGTTACAGTCTTATTCCAAAATGGATTAAATTCATTATTTTCCTCAATATTCTACTAACAATACCCCATAATGACAACGTGAAAGAAGTTTGTTTGAAATCTTTGCAAATTTATTAAAAATAAAAAACAAAAAAAGCACATGTACATAAGTATTCACAGCCTTTGCCATGACACTCTGAATTGAGCTCAGGTGCATCCTGTTTCCACTGAACATCCTTGAGATGTTTCTACAACTTGATTGGAGTCCACCTGTGGTAAATTCAGTTGATTGGACATGATTTGGAAAGGCACACATCTGTCTATATAAGGTCTCACAGTTAACAATGCATGTCAGAGCACAAACCAAGCCACGAAGTGCAAGGAACTGTCTGTAGACCTCCGAGACAGGATTGTATCGAGGCACAAATCTGGGGAAGGGTACAGAAACATTTCTGCAGCATTGAAGGTCCCACTGAGCACAGTGGTCTCCATCATCCGTAAATGGAGGAAGTCTGGAACCAGCAGGACTCTTCCTAGAGCTGGCTGCCCGGCCAAACTGAGCGATCGGGGGAGAAGGGCCTTAGTCAGGGAGGTGACCAGAAACCCGATGGTCACTCTGACAGAGCTCCAGCGTTTCTCTGTGGAGAGAGGAGAACCTTCCAGAAGAACAACCATCTCTGCAGCACTCCACCAATCAGGCCTGTATGGTAGAGTGGCCACACGGAAGCCACTCCTCAGTACAAGGCCCATGACAGATCACCTGGAGTTTGCCAAAAGGCACCTGAAGGACTCTCAGACCATGATGAAACAAAGATTGAAGTCTTTGGCCTGAATGGCAAGCGTCATGTCTGGAGGAAACCAGGCACCAGTCATCACCTGGCCAATACCATCCCTACAGTGAAGCATGGTGGTGGCAGCATCATGCTGTGGGGATGTTTTTCAGCGGCAGGAAGTGGGAGACTAGTCAGGATCGAGGGAAAGATGACTGCAGCAATGTACAGAGACATTCAATTCAGTTCAATTTTTTCAATTCAATTTTATTTTGAATTTTATAGCGCTTTTTACAATAGACATTGTCTCAAAGCAGCTTTACAGAAATATCAACACGGTATACAGATATTAAAGGTGCGAATTTATCCCAACTGAGCAAGACACTGAGTGGCGACGGTGGCAAGGAAAAACTCCCTAAGATGTTTTAAGAGGAAGAAACCTTGAGAGGAACCCGACTCAGAAGGGAACCCATCCTCATCTGGCTAAGTTCATTATGGATTTATATGAAGTCTGTATGGCGTTAAGAGCAGCCGTAGTCCCAGCAGTCTGGAATTAAAGAAGATTTGAGCTCCATCCAGAGGCAGAAAGGATCTGGATCTCTAGTATCTCCATAAATTCGTGTGGGGCTCGGCGAAAGGAGAGAGGGAGAAAAAAGATAATTAAGACTGTGAAGTAGTAGAACAGAATCTAGTCAGGGTAGGCTTGAGTAAACAAATACGTTTTAAGCCTAGACTTAAACACTGAGACTGTGTCTGAGTCCCGAACACTAATAGGAAGTGTTCCATAACTGTGGGGCTCTATAAGAGAAAGCTCTTCCCCCTGCTGTAGCCTTCACTATTCGAGGTACCGTCAGATAGCCTGCATCTTTTGATCTAAGTAGGCGTGGCGGATCATATAAAACCAAAAGGTCGCTTAGATATTGTGGCGCGAGACCATTTAGTGCTTTATAGGTTAATAAGAGTATTTTATAATCAATGTGAGATTTTACTGGGAGCCAATGCAGTATTGATAATATCGGTGTGATATGGTCATATCTTCTAGTTCTAGTTAGGACTCTAGCAGCTGCATTCTGGACTAACTGGAGCTTATTTATATTCCTACTGGAACATCCAGACAGTAAGGCATTACAGTAATCTAGTCTAGAGGTGACGAATGCATGAACTAGTATTTCCGCATCATGTAGTGACAATATGTTTCTTATTTTAGAAATATTTCTGAGATGAAAGAAGGCTATCCTAGTAATATTATCTACATGAGCATCAAATGATAGGCTGGAGTCAATAATCACTCCAAGGTCTTTAACTGCTGCACATGATGAAACAGAAAGACCATCCAGAGTAACCATGTGATCAGAAAGAATACTTCTAGCTACACGTGGGCCTAATAAAAGTATTTCTGTTTTATCAGAATTAAGTAAAAGGAAGTTAATTAACATCCAATGTCTAATGTTCTTTACACAATCCTCAACTTTACTAAGCTGCTGTCTGTCCTCTGGCTTCGCTGAAACATACAACTGTGTATCATCAGCCAATACCTTTTAGAGCTGACCATCAAGGGTGCCAGTACTTTTGAGAGTAGACCGTGCGGGGTGCCAATACTTTTGAGAGGCGGCCAGATAGGGTGCCAATACTTCTGAGACCTGAACAGATCATGTGCCAATACATTTTAGAGCCAAGTGTGTACGGAGGCCATTCTTTTAGAGCTTTCTCCTTAGAGGGCCAATACTTTTTCGAAACTCAATGCAAGTCTGTGGGAAATTTTCTGAATTTGAGCTTCTGTAGCGGGAATTCCGGCATTCCGATCGCTTATAAAAGTCATAGCACACATCTCCTCAATAAGCCAATCGATTCGACACCTCACCCGTTGATCTCCGACAAACGTGAGATAAGTTACAAGCTGAAAAAAAGTGGAAGAAGAATGATAATTATTATAATAGTAACTAGACCGGTACATTTCCTGAAGAAAATGTGAGTGGTGCTTGAACTGGAAAAATTTGGATCGGGCGCCAATACTTTTGAGAGCCAGATGGATAGGTTGTTAGAGGGTTTTAGCATCATGCTAACATGTTTTAGCATGTTTTAACATCATGCTAGCATGTTTTAGCATCATGCTAGCATGTTTTAGCATCATGCTAGCATGTTTTAGCATCATGCTAGCGTGTTTTAGCATCATGCTAGCGTGTTTTAGCATCATGCTAGCACGTTTTAGCATGTTTTAGCATCATGCTGGCACGTTTTAACATGTTTTAGCATCATGCTAGCATGTTTTAGCGTCATGCTAGCATGTTTTAACATCATGCTAGCATGTTTTAACATGTTTTAGCGTCATGCTAGCATGTTTTAGCATCATGCTAGCATGTTTTAGCATCATGCTAGCATGTTTTAGCATCATGCTGGCACGTTTTAGCATCATGCTGGCACGTTTTAGCATCATGCTGGCACGTTTTAGCATCATGCTGGCATGTTGCTAGCATGTGTTAGCACTATACTGGCCGTTTAGGGTGCTAATACTTTTAAAGCTGGACAAATAGGGCGCCAATATTTTCGAGAGCCGACAGCGTAGGGCGCCAATACTTTCGAGAGCCGGACAGATATGGCGCCAGCATTGTTAGAGCCTGCCGTGTAGTGCGCCAATACTTTTTAGAGCCGACCGTCAAGGGCGCCAGTACTTTTGAGAGCTGGCCGTGCGGGGTCCCAATACTTTTGAGAGCCGAACAGATCGTGTGCCAATACATTTTAGAGCCGAACGTGTACGGAGGAAAAATTTTTAGAGCTTTCTCCTTAGAGGGCCAATACTTTCGAAACTCAATGCAAGTCTATGGGAAATTTTCAGAATTTGAGCTTCCGTAGCGGGAATTCCGGCATTCCGATCGCTTATAAAAGTCAGAGCACACATCTCCTCAATAAGCCGATCGATTCAACACCTCACCTGTCGATCTCCGACAAACGGTGCGGGACTAGTTACGCGCCGAAAAAAAGTGGAATAATAATAAGAGGAAGAAGAAGAAGAAGAAGAAGAAGAAGAAGAAGAAGAAGGAGTATGCAAGAGAACAATAGTAGTGCTTTTCAAGCACCACTAATAAAACACTTACTGTTACGAATTAGGATTTGCATGGATGACGTGTCTGGATCGGACAGTGTTGCATGTTACGTGGTGGTTTCTTTTGCTGTTGATGTGACCTGTTGTTGTACTGATGTGGGTCTCACTGCAGTGACATGTTTGTTAGTTTAGTTCAGTTACAGTCTCTTTGCAGCAGTGTAGTTTGAGTGACTTGTTTCTTTACTGAACCGTAGACTGTTGAATAGAATAAAGTAACGTGTGAATATACAAATATATATTATATACGGTGTGCTATGGATATGTAATACAATGTATACGAAACACAGGTCTCAATATTTAAATAAGACAGTGCAATGGTCACAAACACGAGGAATGGAGCGTATACTGCACAATCTGTGAGTGAATTGAAAGTCTTTATACTGTAGCTGTGATTGTGCTGTGAATTTAATGCAGGTGTGTGATCTGGGATTTGCAGTGCATGGCAGAGATGTTTATGGGCCGCAGTGACATGAGTAGACTTAACACCAACTTAATAGGATCAAATACAGTTTAAATGAAATGGATACATTTATAAAGAACTTTTTTATGCCTTTCACAAATGGCGCTCAGTGAAGGAAACAAATTTGTATTAAATTGAAACCAAGCTCATAGTTGATAAATTTTGTTAGACTAGTTAAATACACATACGCATTACTCCTGATTAGAGAGATTTACAGAAAGTGAAGGAAGTTTAAATGTCATGTATGAAGGGTCTGAGTGATATTTTGAGTGTGGTACAGTTGTAAGTTAATAAGGAACAAAGGGGGTGCATGCACGTCTACCCTTTAAACTAAACGCTATTGTTGTACACAGTAAAAACAAATTCAATAGGATGTTTTGAATAAAAATGAGTGGAATAAGAGAGACTAGAGAACTGTAAATACATGTCTAGACCTCAACCTCATTTACTCTATTTTAGTTCTGTATTATTGGGATTATCACTCGTTAGCACAGACGGGATATTAACATGTTAGATTAATGTACATCACAAATAGTCCTAGACTAAAGAATTTTGTCTTTTCATTCACCAGAAGGATATTAAGAGAGGAATTCAGGAAGGGAGAAGAATGAATCTTTGTTGTATTTTGTTGTATTTTTGCAGACAACAGACTAGAACTCTTTGACAGATTAACTAAACATGAGAGTAGAAGACCCCTTTATGAGAGGGGGTATTCCAACGAATGATATTTGATTAGAGAAGTACATTACACGGAGATGAGATTAAATCAAGTATTACAAGAAAAGCAGGGAATTAGCCATCACCTGTGGAAAGAGCCATTTTATTTCTCTCTTTATTTATTTAACCTTTATTTAACCCGAATAGCCTCTCTGAGATTACTTCAGTAATTTTTCAATGATTTAATAGACCAACATTATTTAATCTATGCAGCAATATTTCATGATCCACTGTGTCAAGCCTTTGATAAAACAATAAACAGGGAAGTGCAGTAATCACCTTTATCTAGAGATTACACAATATTGTAAAATAGTAAACTGATATATTTATCTTTCATATCAATTCTGTATTTTATTCTTCATATACACATTACAAAAAATAGTACAAATCTAATCAGCCCCTTTGATCTATGCCAAATATCTTAGTTCTGAAAATCTTTTCAGCTTGCTTTAGGTAAAGTTTCAATTTTCAGTCTCAGTCGGACCTGGACAGAGTGCACCTTCTCCTGAACTCTTGTCCCCGACAGCAGAGCCACTTATTGGCAACTAAATCAAAGACTAAAAGAAATATTTACAAAAGATTTATGAAGTTGCTTGGATATCAGTGAGCACTGATTTTGTTTCCAATTTTCAGTAAAATTGAGTACATTAATAAAAATAACCAAATACGCCAAGCATTTTCTGCAGAGGTGCTTACTGGAAACTTACCCCACGTACTGCCTACAAAAACTGGGCATGCAGCATGCAAAGTTCTGGTGTCCGCTTCTCCACTCTTTAGTAGGTTGAACCAAATCCCTGCTGAACCCTGTAGAATAAGTGAAGTGAGTGCCATGTGCCTCATGATCATATTCAAATGTAGACATGATTACTAGGTTCACTAACACTTTTTGGTGGAAGTGCAACACCAACATCAGGAAACACAGCTTCAAAATCAAGTTCATCACTCATCTGAGACAGAACAGTCCATTTTTTAATGATATTGAGATAATGAGGAACCGTATGGGTGTAACGTAGAATACACTGAATGTCAGGCCTTACACGGTGGTGTAGTGACATTGGAGGCAGAGCAGAGAGACAGAGTGGTGAGGCCATGAGCTGTAATGGTATCTTCTGCAGAGCAGAGGAGTAGGGGATGTCCTCAGTGCAACCACGCAGTGGAGTAATGACCTCAGCTGAGTAAGGAAGCAGAGCAACCAAAGTGGAGCAGGGAGGGTGGGAGATGATTTTACCTAGGTTGTGAGCCCCCTCCTCAAAGAATTTCCTGAGGGGGCACCTGGCATTGAGCCATTTGAGTGGCTCTGACCCAACTTCCCTTCCCCAGTAGTTCCCACATCAGGCAATTTTTCTCCCCTCTACAAAGGTATGACAAAGAGTGGCCTCAAAGTCTGGGATTAAGCATCCGGCCTGGCAAGTGCAGGCAATCCCAGTTAATCAGCCTGGAGTGTTCTGGGTAACTGAGTTCTCCCACATGGCAACTCTTGCTGTGCACTGCTGCTGTCTTCTGCTGACTGTGCGAGGTGTAGCACAGCCTCTTACACCTCACTTGTGCCTTAATACGTCTTAAAATGCTACAAGCAACATATGGAGAAATGAAGCATTTGTTTTAATCCTATGTGCCATGATATGGCAATGACAATTCCATGGATGCAGCATTTTCTTTTAGTGAAACACAACACAAGTTTTAATGTGTTAAAAAGCCCTTTTTGTTGGAAAGAAACAGAATGGTAATGGGTAGCTGATTGGCCTACAGTGAGTGACACATCATGTGTAAGTGAGTTCTTAAAAGAGCCGGACACTGCCAGTACCAGCAGTGTGATCCTGACTCCAGGACAGGAGTCAAAATGGGAAAGGCACAGCTGCACAATAGCATTCCAAATAGTGAGACCCCTTGCTCACAGAAACAGCACACAGGCCAGTATACTATTTCCCAAAGCACCAGCTCAGCCTAAAACGTCTCTTTACGTAAGTGCCTGATGAATGTGAAGGTGTCAGGGTTGGACTAAAGTCGGAACAAACTGAACCAGTGGACAGAGTATCACAGCGCGCACTCTCATTTAAAAAAAACAGACATGGAAAAGCATTAAGTATTGAGTACATTGGTAGTTGGGCTATAATGCAGAAGAGTGACACGGCACTACACACAGCCAGCTGCTATTCCTGGGACAACACCGCCGATGGACTCTGCATGGTCAGATGGGAGAACTATGCAATAATACATTTTATTTGTCGCCGCCTTTCATAACACTCAAGGATACCTTATAAGAAAGACAACATACAAATATCACAAAAATCACCGCAAGCGGTGATTATCGGGAACCAAGCACAAACTGCTTGTGTACAGTTATACGATTGACCATGTCTCTTTTCAAATATAATACAAGTCTTTAAGTGTCTCTACATGGAAGTGTTATTCTATGTACTATATTACAATATACAAATAATATTGTCTTCATTTTAGTTGGACAGCAATGCATTCAGTCATGTCTAGCAACTTAACAAATGTTTTCAGTATTTAGGATATATAAAAATGAAGGTATTTTGAAGATCACAGATTTCTTTTGCAAACGGATTAGGCTTAGATGGTTTTAGACTTTATTGCACTAGACGGGAGAGTAGTGCGTAGTGTAAGTGCATAGTGTAAGTGTACAGTACTTCATTTAGGACACTACTTTAATATTTACTCTCCGAAGCGTGTTTTCAGTACAGAAGTAATGTAATGAGTAAACGCACCGTGCAGACCAACTAATCGAAAATGAGATTCGTTTCCAACGATTTTCAGAATCGATTATTATCGATTAGTTGTTGCAGCTCTAAATATAATATAACATTTGCAATCACTGTGATGGAGAAAATATGGAATGCAAAGTGCAATCTTCTTTATTGATCTATTTGTTTATATCCCTATTCCATTCATTTCTACGGTTTAGTCATCTGGTGGGCGTGGTTGAGTGCGCAGGTGCGTCATTCAAACCGAGCGAGACAGCTCCTTTCAGGTAAATTGAGGTACTTCTGTTGGTTGTATGAATAAAACACATCACAATTCTGATTAGCATAGATTTACTACAGGTGCATTATTATTATTATTATTATTATTAGTAGTAGTAGTAGTAGTAGTAGTAATTATTATTCCTCTAGTTCGCTCTTTCAGTGTAGCGTTTATACTTCTTACACGTTAAACAATCTCCATTATTGCGTTTTAAACATGGATATGACAGGATGGATCCCTCAGCTTGCCTTAAATTGACTCTTTATGACAATGGGAAACAATTCTCTTACAGTTCCTGTGAATAAAAGCTAAAGAGTCTCAAACTCTTATTTATGAGGCTCATCAGGGCTCATACAAGCTTTTAGTCATTTAAAGTAATATCACTTTACTCTTAACTGTTCTTTGTGAGTGGTTTTTAAGATTGTTTTCAATGTAAACTGTCCTGTGGTATCTGTCATTGGTCTCTTTTGTATTACTGGGTGTCTTGTTTACATCCAGAACTGTGTGTGTAAGTGTGCACTGTAGGATCGGTATAAACCAGCAACAAATTCCTTGTATACTCCAGCATACTTGGCCAGTAAAACTTATTCTGATAACTTGGGTTTGGACCTGCATGAAGTTGCCACCCTCACCCAATGCAAAATGTCGGCAAAATTGTCTCAATCGTTTGTGCTCCGTTTGTGCCATAAAAATTTTCGTTTGTGCTGCTTCGATTTTGAAGATATTTAAAAGAATATTCATAGGTCATTCTGAGGTCTCTCAGACTCCCCACATGCTCCTAATTCACCACAAATATTCTCAATCGTTTGTGCTGCTTTTGTTTTTAAAATATTAGACATTGACTTATATGCACAAATCTCCTTGGTGTGAGCACACTTTGAGTCGAAGTGCTGAAGACTTTTTCAAGACAAATCATATCATCATTTGTTCAATAAACAATTCTCTTTACTTCATTCACTGGTCTCTCATGATTGAACTTTTCATTTATTTACAAGGAGAATCATGTTACACTTCACTCCCACCACTAGGTGTCAGGGACACTTCTGTTCTCGATGCTCTAGTGGAAATTAGTGTTAGTATAGGGAAAGTCGATATAGTTACTAAATCAAAATTCTGGCCAGTGTAAGTACAATGTTTTAACACTGTCAGTTACAATAATATTAGTTAACTTCAATCATAATGGTAAAACATTCAAGAGAGCTAAGATTGTCAATGTTTATTGAACAGAAATCTCACTGCTAATACTAATATGGCTAATGTAGCTATGAAATGCTAATTACCGCTGCACATGGTACCCATGTTAGTTTTTTTAATACATTGTGCATCTAAGGGTCCACATTACCATATTGGTCCTAATATAAGATATAATATCCTTATACATTATTACTAGATTATATTTTCCTTGTATTTTGGCAAATACAGTAATACATGAAAACATGTTTATACTGTACATGACATTTTTTGCATCAGGATTATTTCAGTGGGTAATTATGTTTTGCTTATGCCAGATGCCCAAGAAACCAGCAGTGGACAGGGATTCCATTTTCACAGTCCTCCCTTCATCAAAAGAGGCCATAGTCCAAAATGTCAACATAGCTACTCCTAATCAGAGCATCTGGACAGAGCTTAGTGAGCAGCTAGAAAACAAGATCACTGCAAAGGCTCTATATACTTTTGTTAAATTGAACAGACAACATCTGGACTGCTTTAGGGTTTATTTATGAAAGTGATCATGAAACAAGTGGCAGTAATGATGACACTCATTTTGAGCCAGGTCCCTGCACATTTGTCTTTAAAAGAGCCAAGGTCTATCCATCAGCGCAGAGAAATTCATAGAAATCAGAGGCAACTGTGAGGAATGTCATGGCCACATTCACATAAAATGTGACGGAGAGCCTGAAATGAACAGTCCAGTGGTGCTCAAGTGCTGAATTAAAAACACTGACTCCCTGCACACTGGCTGTTCGAAGCATGCGATGTCTGGTAACTTGCCTGTGCAGATAGTCAAAGAACTGTGTGAGGAAAGAATGGAACCCTGTTTATGACAACGTGGCAATTTTTTGGAGCACACTTGGTAGTGTGCGGAAGCATCGGCACATCCCTAATAGCAAGTGCACACAGCTGAAACATTCTGTACTATTTTAACATGTTATTTATTCCACCGTGGCAGTTGTTCAGAGCACATTTGTAAGCATGCGAAAGTATCAGAACGTCCTTAAATAGCAAGAGAACACAGCTGAAACATTGTAATTTTTAAGTATGTAATTTATTCCACCATAGTAGCTATTAAGGGCACATTTTTAAGCGTTTAAACGTCCCTAATAGGCAGAGCATGCCGTTTTTTTTGCTGCAGGGTGGTTCCTACTAGGTCTGCTAATGGGACCGCCCTCCTGACTGGCTGCCTATAAAGTCACCCGCTCTAGCGGTGCTGAGCAGCGAGATGTCACAGAGAAGAGTGTGTCCAGTTTGTCGGCGTTTCTACACCAACGTGCAGGCTCATCTCGCCCAGATTCATCAGCAGGGTCCAGAGGAACGCTGGCTTCACCTGGCGGCAGCGAGCGAGCGGGTGATATGCGGGTGCTCTGGACTGCCCGGTGTCTGCATGTGGCAAGAAAGGTTTCCGCCGGCTAGACTGCCACCTGTTCCACCTTCACCAGCTCGCCGGGGACACGGTCAGGAAGCTACTGCTCAGCGCCAAAATAAAGCTGCAACAACTGCAAGCTTTCGGTGAGACGAACAAATCTAAAAGTTGCAAATGTTCTGAACTGATCGAAAAGTAGCAAAACTCTCCGCAGAATTTGAGCGGCTGCAAGCGCTAGTAGCCCGGAAAGAGTAGTGGCTCTGTGGGTGAGTACCTAAACTATCTCTAGGCCTATTTTTATTGTGTGTGGGCGGCGGACTCCAGGTGGTCGCCCGGGGTGGACGTCCCAGGATGAAATTTGTTTTTCTTTCACTGATCCCCCCCCCCCTTTTTTTCTCTTTTCCAGAGCCAATGTTAAGTGTACACGGCTTGGCTGACAAGTCTCAGAGATGTCCCCAAAGCCGCGGCCAACGGCAAGCAGGAGAGGAGACACGTCGAGCGCTTCCTTCACTTTATGTGGGCCAACACAGACAGTCCCCTGGCAGCTGCTGGCTCATTACCCAAAAACACTTAAAATTTAACATAGAAGCCAATACTCACATCAACCTCTGAACCCAGTTGGAGATAGAAAAAAAGACACCAGCCGTGAGTGAGAAGAAGCAAGGGTCCAGATTTATTGTTCCGTTCCACCACACGAGATCCACACCGATGAGAATTCTCAGAAGTGATCTGATACCCTGAGCTTAAGCTCCAGTATTTATACTGTAATTACACAGTAAATAACCCATATGTTTCAAGAAGACTATGATATCAATACCAATAGGGTTAAAAAAGAGCTATTCAACTTACCATTAGCTCAAAAAACAGGGCTTTTCAACTTACAAATATAATCAAAACCAAGGGTTTTCAAATAACCATTAGCTTCAAAAGTGGAGAGATAAAACAATCTAGAGTGACCTTGGTCTTACTATTATCTCGCTGGGGGGGGGGGGGGGGGCAGCTTGACTCAGCTACCCTTATAAATGGCTCCTCATGGTTTTCTCTTAAAATTAAGGCCTTCCTTGCGAGACAAGAATCTTCACCATCTGAATTATGAGTAAGTTACATTTTCCTGTATTTCTAGTTTATAATTTATTTTCATATTTGCTCTATATATCTATTTTATATATAGTTATACTGCTTGAAAAACGATTTACTGTACTTCCTACTTCATAAAATCATTATATTACCCTTCTACTGTCCTACATATCCTACTATTCTGTATTTTATAGAGTTTTCTATTATTATAAGATATTACCCTTATAATATCTTAATACTCCTTTTTATTATTCTTATAAAGTTATAATGTTATATGTGTGTGTGTGTGTGTGTGTGTGTATTATGTCTACATGCCCGCCCTTGACTGTACGAGTGTGTGTGTGTGTGTGTGTGTGTGTAAGTAAGTGTGTGTGTGTGTGTGTGTGTGTCTGTGTTAGCACTCCTCAGCTCTTATACTTCTGTTTGACTCTTCGACTATTAAACCATAGTGTAGTACTCTTAAAGATCTTTAAAGTGGAAATCCAATTTGTCAATATCTGCCTAATACCGCTTCTGTATGTCTAGGTGCCCATCGTCATTCCTTCTTCTCCCCTTTACTGGATCTGGACACTCATTATCAGCTTGCGCATCTAACTGCTGATATCATGGTGCTACTTAACTATCTTCGCAGCACCCCCTCTGGAAATGGAAATGCGGGGTCCCCCCCCCCCCCCCCCCCCCGATACAAAATCTGCCCCGTGAACGTGTGTATTGACGCCTCTACACAGCCAAAACCCCCCTCCAGCTTTCAATCTGAGGAAGATGTCACCTTCTCTGACCTGGTCCCCGACCATTCTTCCCTCTTCTCACCTACCAGTCCGCCCCACTCTCAGTGGTCCTCTCACTTCACCTTTGCTGACTTTCCCATGTTCCCAGGACGCACCCCATTTTCTTCCCCCCACCACTCTCCTCAAGATTACGCACCCACCAGTCCTGTGAATTATCAATAAAACTACATATTACTCATACTAAGTGTCCCTCATGTTTATTTCATGTCATTTTTATCCACAACACAGCCCACTTGAAGTACATCGACAATGTCTCGAGAGTCCTTGAATGGATGAAATCACTGTGCCAGCGGTACAAGGTCACTCCGGCCAAGTTATTTCTGACGCGTGTTTCCAAGTTCCTCCATTAACTCGATGAGTAACTGTCCAAGGGCCGAGTTGGCTCCACGAGGCTGTGGAGTCTCCAGAGACTGCTGCAGTGGGAGTGCAGACATCTGTCCGGTCGAGTCGTGCTCCACAGGCAAGGCGTGCGAGCGGAGAAGAGTGAGGGAGTACTTACAGCTCCTGCACGGCAAACTGTCGGACGCTGTCCCTGTTTCACTGGATGATCTGAACTCGTCCAGCAGACCCGGACATGCTCAACCATTGCATCGGGCTGCTGTGTGCTCACTTCTTTTCGGTCAGCGGACACAGGACCGGAGTCCTGCAGAACCTCACGACTGAGGAGTTTGAGAACCTCGAGAAGGCTGACTCTTTCTGATCAATGTAAGTAACTTCTGGGTATTTCACTTTTATTTCCAGGGGCTGCTGTGTTGTACATGGGGGTGTTTAATATTTTTTCATTCATTGTCCTTTTCTCCCAGGTGAAGCAGCACAAACCTGCCTCTGCTTTTGGACTCGCTAAGCTAGCCATCACCAAGCTGGAGCTGAAGTGGCTGAAAGCTTTCTGCCGCCTGAGGAAGCATATGCCGGGATATGAGACTTCTGTGGGGTGGCTTTTCTTTTCTGGCACACAGGCCAGGATTTCTGCGCATGTCAAGCTTGCCCTGCGGGCACTCGTGGGAAGAGACATCACTGTGTCGGACATCCACACAGCTCTAGCAACCTACGTAAGCATGATTAAAATGTTTTTTAACAAATTCATTCCAATGTGTTAAACGTTAAAGTGATAGAGAAATGTCTCCTGTTCACAGTGCGAACGCAAAAGACGAACAACGCATGCTCGTGACCAAGACGATGTGCTACAGCAATTAGCTGAGTCGTGGAGCTGTCGGTCAGCGAGGCGCACTCCGCCCAGTCTGCGCTAGAGTCCGCTGCGGGCATAGGTGCTACATAGGCCGGTTGTTTTTGGCTAATGGCCCTGTGTGTGTGTGTGTGTGTGTGTGTGTGTGTGTGTAAATATTTCATTAAAATGTTTGAACTGAATTCCCCTTGTCAAAAGTACAGTAGCATCACTCATGGCGAGACCACACAACCGAAATTTCCGAAAGTACATGGACTGAGCTCCGGGCGAAGTTCGCAGGCTTTGCCCAGGGAGAGAGCGTCAATTAGCTGAATTTTTTCCTCGTTGATTTCAATGGTTTATGCGTTCCTAGTCAGGGCAAGCTACTGTTTGTTGCACCTCTTCCATCCTCCTCCACGGTCTGAAGCCAGCTGCAGCCACCTTTTCATCAGCGTCACAATCTCAGCACTTGTTGCCCTTGATGTTAACGGGTTCTTTCGGACAGCATCTAATGAACATGAGGCAAAACAGTTGACAACTTCTGCAATTCGAGACACGCTAAAAAGGCTATTTATACTTCTACGTCAGACCTTTGCGTTGCCTGATGTGCACCTCTAAAAAAAACTGTAATGACGCGTCGTGTGTATGCAGACAACAGTTGTGATTGGTCATTTGTGCAAACAGAGACCCTCCCCAGGATGATAAATATATCTGCAGTAATTTCATATTCACTGAGAATAAATGTAATGAAGCAGATTGCTTGTAGCTTATAATAAAAGTGCTGAGGCTTATTACACACTTATTCAAGTTACAGTTAAATAATGAATATGGGCTTAAAGTGCAGTCCCTCATCTTTAATTTAAATGTATTCACATCCACATTGGAGGAAGGGTTTAGGAATTACAGCTCTTTAATATGTAGCCCCCTCTTTTTCAAGGGACCAAAAGTAATTGGCCATTTTACTCAAAAGCTGTTTCATGGACAGGTGTGGGCTATTCCTTCGCTATTTCATCAGTTAAGCACAGGGTAGCTGCAGGTATCAGCACTTACATTTTTGGAAATTTCTTGCCTATGATATTAAAAAGTATTAGATTTGAAGACCTGCACATCACTTCAGTCATGCTACACGATGCATCAGCTTTAATGGATTGTGTTCACGCATATACATCCATTCCTGGGTTTAAGTAAACTACAGCAGGGTAAACTTCTATAGAGGTAGATGGGAGACCAGAGCAAATATCCTGTTTGCATTACCATTTGCTCCAACAGTGAAAGAAAAATCCAGTATTTCCTTTCCATGACTTTCCAGGAAAGGAGAAATCTAGAGAGATAAGACTTTAAGGACCTGCAGACAGCCTGTAAGCAGGTAAAAGGTCTGGAGTTGATTCCAGGTGTGGCATTCACATTTGGAAGCTGTTGTTGTGAACGCACAGCATGCGGTCAAAGGAGCTCTCAATGCAAGTGAAACAGGCCATCCTTAGGCTGTAAAAAAAGATCCATCAGAGAGATAGCAGGAACATTAGGAGTGACCAAATCAACAGTTTGGTACAGTCTGAGAAAAAAAGAACACACTGGTGAGCTCTGCCACAGAAAGGCCTGGATGTCCACAGAAAACAAAAGTGGTGGATGATCGTAGGATCCTTTCCATGGTAAAGAAAAACCCCTTCACAACACCAGCCAAGTGAAGAACACTCTCCAGGAGGCAGGCGTATCATTATCCAAGTCTCCCATGAAGAGACGACTTCACAAGAACAAATACAGAGTTCACCACAAGGTGCAAACCATTCATAAGCCTCAAGAACAGAATGGCCAGATTAGATTTTGCCAAAAAAAAAAACATCTAAACAAGCCAGACCAAGCATTCTTTGGGCAGATGAAACTAAGATCAAACTGTACCAGAATGATTGGAACAGCTCGTGATCCAAAGCATACCTCATCATCTGTAAAACACGGTGGAGGGAGTGTGATGGCATGGGCATGCATGGCTTCCAATGGCACTGGGTCACTAGTAGTTATTGGTGATGTGACAGAAGATGCAATCAGATGAATTGTATGTGAATATATTGTCTGCTCAGATTCAGCCAAATTCAGTGAAGTTAATTGGACGGCGCTTCACTTTACACATGGACAATGACTCAAAACATACTGCAAAAGCAACCCAGGAGTTTTTTTAAAACAAAGAAGTGGAATATTCTGCAATGGACAAGTCAGTCACCTGATCTCAACCCGGTCGAGCATGCATTTCACATGCTGAAGACAAAATTCAAGGCAGAAAGAACCATGAACATACAACACCTGAAGACAGCTGCAGTAAAGGCCTAGCAAAGCATCACAAAGGAGGAAACCCAGCATTTGGTGATGTCTGTGGGTTCCAGACTTCAAGCAGTCATTGCCTGCAAAGTATTCTTGACAAAGTATTAAAAATGAACATTTTATTTATGATTATGTTCATCTGTCCAATTACATATGAGCCCCTTAAATAAGGGAACTGTGTATAAAAATGGTTGCAATTCCTAAACGTTTCATATGATATTTTTGTTCAACCCCTTGAATTAAAGCTGACGGTTGCTGGCCTAAATTTAGCCAATTACCCAAAGACACTTAAAATTCAACATAGAAGCAAATACTCACATTTGCTGTAGATTGCTGTAGATGCTGTAGGCAGATTCTGTATCGAAGAAGAGGGGGGAACCCTGGATCTCCATTCCTAGAGCGGGTGCTGCGAAGATAGTTAAGTAGCATCATGATATCAGCAGTGAGATGCACAAGCTGGTAATGAGTGTCCAGATCCAGATCCAGATCCAGGTCCAGTAACGGAGAGAGAAGGGACTGACGACGGGCACCGGCACCTAGACATACAGAAGCGGTATTAGTCAGATGTGGATAAATTGGAAAAACACTTTAAAGATCTTTAAGAGTAATACACTATGGGTTGTTAGTCAAAAAGTCGAAAGAAGTGTACGAGCTGAGGAGTGCTAAAACACACACACACACACACACACCCTTGTACAGTCAAGGGCGGGCAAGTAGACATAACACACACACACAATCTCTCTCACACACACATACTATTATAACTTTATAAGAATAATAAAAAGGAATATTAAGATATTATAAGGGTAATGTCTTATAATAATAACATATATATATATATATATATATATATATATATATATATATATATATACTCTTTATAAAAATGATAAGAAGTAGGAAGTACAGTAAACTGTTTTTTCAAGCAGTATATATAATAAGAGATATAGAGTAAATCTGAAAATAAAATATAAACTAGATATACAGGAAAATATAACTTACTCATGATTCAGATGGTGAAGATTCTCGTCTCGCAAGGGAGGCCTAAATTTTAAGAGAACCATGAAGAGAGCCAGTTATAAGGGTGGCTGGGTCAAACTGCCCCCCCCTCGAGATAACAATAAGACCAAGGTCCCATTAGATTGTTTAGTCTCCTCCACTTTCTATTCTCTAGGTAAATCAAAACTGAAGATTCTGATGCCCTGGGTAACTGAAAACTCTGGTTTCTGATTCTCTGGGTGACTGAAAACTCTGGTTTCTGATCCTCTGAGTAACTGGAAACTCTGGGTTTTTATTTTCTGGGTTATTAGAAATGCCTGGGTTCTGATTTTATGTGTAAATTAAAACCCCTGGTTTCAATTCTATGTGTAAGTGAAATAGGCCTTTTCTGGAACATAAGAGTAAGGTAAATGAGCTCTTTTTTAACCCTATTGGTAGTGAGATCATAGTCTTCTTGAAACATATGGGCTATTTAGTGTGTAAATACAGTATAAATACTGGAGCTTAAGCTCAGGGTAGGGGGATCACTTCTGAGAATTCTCATCGGTGTGGATCTCGTGTGGTGGAATGGAACAATAAAGCTGGACCCTTGCTTCTTCTCACTCACGGCTGGTGTATTTTTTTCTATCTCCAACTGGGCTCTGAGGTAGATGTGAGTATTGGCTTCTAAGTTGAATTTTAAGTGTTTTGGGGTAATAGGCTAAATTTGAGCCAACAGCATCGAGGCAGCCAAGTTGTTTATCACTAGGACCCTGCTCCTATAGGACAGCTATGATTGAATCCATCTCCATCTATTTAGATTTTCTAGAACCTTATTGGTCAATCCATCCCAGTTCTTCTGCATATATCGATCTGTGCCAAAGAAGATCCCAAGTATTCTCAGTCCCTCCATGAACACTCCTATGGGAGGTGAGGTATATTTTCCTCCTGCCATTGACCTAGAAGCAAGGCATCAGTTTTGTTCCAGTTTACACGTGCAGATGATGCGCTCTGAAAGACATCCAGGCCAGAAAACACATGACTGATGTCATCCTCGGACCTGATTATCACCGTCAGATCATCAGCATATGCTGTGACCTTGACTGTGGTCACATCAGATAAGTCAGGGCTTAACACTGAAAACCCTTGCAGATTTTCTCGCAGGTGTCTTAGCAGGGGCTCAATGGGGAGAGTGTACAGCAGACCGGACAGGCTACAGCCTTGTGGAACACCTCTGTGCACGGAAAAGTTCTTGTTAGTGTTCCGTTTATTTTCAGCATACTGTACACATCAGTGTACAGCAGCCTAATCCATGAGATGAAGCGTCCACCAATGCCCAAAGCTGTTAGGGTCTTAAAAAGATAACCATGATCCAATCTGTCAAAAGCCTTCTCTTGACCTAGTGACACTAGTCCCATCTCTACCTTATATAGCTCTGTGAGGTGCAACAGGTCTCGCACCAGAAAAAGGTTGCTGAAGATTGAGCGTTCTGGGATGCAGTATGACTGGTCATCATGTAGTATTGTGGCTAAAAATCTTTTAAGGCGGTTTGTTAATGCCTTTGAAAAGATTTTATAATCTGTCCCAAGGAGGGAGACAGGACGCCAGTTCTTTAAGCTACCAAGGTCTCCTTTTTTGGGTAACAGGGTAATTACAGCTCTCCTACAGCTAAGGGGTAAGACTTTTGTTTCCATACATCTGAGTATGACAAAGTGCAGGTCTGGGCCAATCAAGGACCAGAATGTTTTATAAAATTCGGAGGTCAATCCATCCAGCCCCAGTGACTTTCCGTTTGACAGTTGTTGAGCAGCTGTACTGAGCTCTTCTAAGGACAGTGATTTTTCAAGTTCGTTTCTCTCACCCTCGCTCAGCTGTGGTAGTCCATTCAGAAGTTCTTCAGTTGCTTCAGGATCACATGGTTGACTATTGTACAGTTCCTCATAAAAAGATAGTGCTTGTAGAATGATGTCATCTTTGTCGGTAGTTTCTTGTCCATTGGGTAGTTTCAAGTGGCTGATGGACTTCTTCTCTCTGTTTTTTTTCTCCAGTGCAAAGAAGAAAGATGTAGATGAGTCCATTTTAGTATATTGTGTAAACTTGGCCCGCACCATGGCACCTTGATCTCTCTCTTCATACAAGTTTTTCAGAAGAATTTTATATATATATATATATATATATATATATATATATATATATATATATATATATATATATATATATATATAGAGAGAGAGAGAGAGAGAGAGAGAGAGAGAGAGAGAGAGCTTCTAAATACTAAGGAAATTGAAAAAGAGCCCTGAAATGTTAATGGAAATCATGGAAGAACTTTGAGACTGAAAAGAGAGGAGAAGAGTCTCCTAAAACTGGGGAAAAGAAAACCCTCTCAATATTATGAAACTTGGGGAACAGCATCACAAAGATGAGTTGAGACGTGTCTTTCATCAAGTCTGGTGAAATTGAGAAAGATCCAAATTGAGAACGAGGAATTCAAAGAAGCGCATCATGATTAAGAATGTGCCTTTCAAGAGGAACATGAGGAAGAGCTGATCTAGCCTGGCAACGCTGAGAAAGAGTCTTTTAAGACCAAGGATGTTGAGGAGCCTCTCAAGCCTGAGGAAGGTACGGAAGAAGTTCTCAAAAATAAGGAAGTTGAGGGAGAGTTTCTCCAAAATAAAGAAGTTGAGGACGAGGTTCTCAAAAATAAAGAAGTTGAGGAAGATTTTCTCAAAACTTAGGAAGTTTAGGAAGAGCCTTTCAAGCCTGAAGAAGTTTAGGAAGAGTCTCTCAAGACCAAAGTGTCATGATTCCCCCTTGAAGCAGCGTGCTCTAAGCGCGAATGCGTGAGCACCTGCTTTTCCGTTGTTGACCGTAGTGACATCTGGACACGTGTGTTTTGTTTATGTTTCTGTCATGTCTCCTCCCTGTTCTGTCATTGGCTGGGATTTCACGTGGGTCTGTATTGCTCTCAGCTGCTAGCGGTTTAGACGCTGATCATGTCCACATATATACCGCGCGCCTTCCAGCACACAACGTGGAACATTATCGTAGAGTTAGTTTAGTTCGTGTCGTAGTCGTAGTCGTAGTCGTAGTCATAGTCACGGTCACGGTCCATGTTTAGAGTTAGTTCGTGCTGGATTATCCGCTCCCAGTTCCTCGTCATAGTTCGTTTCTCGTTTTGTTTATCGACCCTGTTTTCCGTGACCATGACCTAGATTCCAGCCTTGCCCCGTGTATGCCTGTTTTCCAATCGCCTGACCTCTTGCATGTTTGCGGATTACGTTTTGGATCACGTTTTGGATTTGTCTGCCTGTCTCTCTTTCAAATAAACAACTGTTCATCCTGCACTTGCATCCGTCCTATCTCCGCTCCGTCACGATACGTGACATAAAGAAGGTGAGGAAGACTTTCTCAAGACTTAAGAAGTTGAACTGAAAGGAAGTGTCTCAGGTCTGAAGAAGTTGAAGGAGAGGTTTAAAAAATAAGGAACTGGATGAAGTGGTTCTCAAAACTGAGGAAGTTCAAGAAGAACCTTTCAAGCCTGGGGAAGAAAAGGAAGAGTCTCTCAAGACCAAGGAAGGTGAGGAAGATTGCTACAAAGCTGAAGAAGAGTCTCTCAAGTCTGAAGAAGTTGAGGAAGAGCGTCTTCTCTTCTCTCCACTTGGGCAGGAAAACCATCCATGAGCTGCAGTAAAATGTAGCCTTAGTGTTTGTTGATACAGTGGGGGTCATGATGTCTGAGTCCAGCAGCAAGAATTGACCATTTTACTCAACTGGCCAGGTTGGTACACCTGCTGAATAAGATGTTTGAAACCTATTTGACTTGTCGAATAGAGTGCTTTTCAGTACAGAATCTAACTAGAAAGATTACTGGTAGATCAGAGAGAATAGTCGGGAACATATAAAAGGATTTGAAAACATCTTTTCCTACATCTTTGTGGGATTATATAACCGACTTTAAGTCCGGCAGTAACACACAGGTCTTTTTTCCAGAAGTGTACTTAACTCCAGAGGTAGCTCAAATTAACAATGGAGACAATGTAAACATTTTGTTATCTTTTAAAGGCTTGCAAAGTCTACCGTTTTCCATGGTGAACAAACAAAATGCATATATTTCCTGTGTAAAGTCCTACTTTGTCGGACATCTAAGGGGGAGGAGGCATACAGAATGGAGGACTCATTTCTTGACCGGGAGATAATGAACCTTCATGGCAGTTATTGTATAAAAACCCTCTACCAAAAAGTTCTGTTGACTTACAGTGGCGGATTTTACGTTGTGCATTACCAACAAAAGTGTTTTTGTTTAAATGTAAATATGCATCGTCTCCACTGTGTACTTTGTGTGATGAACTCGATACTGTGCTTCATGTCTTTTGTGAATGTTGTAAATTATCTCCGCTCTTTAATCTATTGTATACAATGTTTCGTAGTTTGGGGATCATTTTCTCTAAAACAGGGTTTATTTATGGGGTAGATATTCTCGCTACAGGCAGGAAATCTGTACCTATTCGGATTTTTTGGTCGTCAAGCAAAATTAGCCATTTAGAAGGCTTACAAAATGGGATCAGAAGGGAAAGAAGTAAACATGGTTAAATTATCTAAGGCCTTGGTTGAGTCTAGGATTAGATTAAAGTACGAATTTTACCAAATGAATGGTGATCTTCCGATGTTTGAGAAGAAATGGTGTGTAAACAAAGGGGTGACTTATAAGAGGCGAGAATCTCTTTTTCAATTGGTAATGGTCGTTAAAACAATGTGTTCTGTAAGGTTTTTTTAAATTGTAGAATAAATTATATTTTAAAAGTCAAAGTCTCTCTCTCTTCTCTCTCTCCCCATAGATGTGTCGTTATCTGTAGCATCCCTGCTGGTGCCTCTACAAATTACACCTGCAACATGAGGGGTCGTCATGTGAACATCATTCCCGATGTTATCCAGGCTCTCACGCTCTGTGAAGTGGAAGTCTATGGGGTTCCAGGTTACACTTTTGCATCCAGTTCACAATTTCATATACGTTTGAAGTCAAATTAAGTTTTACAACAGCTGCTAAATGTCAATACTGTTAATTTTTTTTAGTGCCTGTTACTAAGAGGGCATTTCTGAGATTGAAGTTTAACAGCAGTGAGGATCTTATGAACCCTACTGTGAGGGACAAAATTCTTCAAAAGGTTTGTGTTTATGACATGTATGGTAGATTCATACATACACAAATAAATAAATAAATAATAGTACTTTTTCATCATAGATGATATCTGCCAATGTCCAGCCTTCAGTGCGTCAGATCCGTTGGACTAAGGAACCAGAGGTGGAAAAAGAAACTTAAAAAACGGTAGGAAATATCACTACTACTACTGCAATAATAATAATAATACAACTACTTCTACTGCTAATAATAGTAATATAGCCATAAGAGGCAGTCTGTGGGGTCCAAACACTCCCTGCGTATAGCACCCCCAGTGGCCAGTTCTTGTCAAGATTCATAGAACAATAGAGACCATATGTGAACTTTCTTACACATCACATTTTGTGATGATAACTCAACGCTAGTTGTGTAACCTACCTGCTGAAAGCCGACTGGCAGAAGGCAGACTTTTTTTTTTTAAGTAATTCAGTTACAGATTAGCAGAAAGCGCACAGCAAATTCTGCTCAATTGGAATTTTGGTTCCTGAGAAACAGCTATTTGAACTTAACGCTGACCCTTATGAACATGAACAGCACGCCCCAGGTAGCCAATTTGAGTGAGATTGCATCAGATACTGTGGGGTCCTTCCCTGAACTTTATATTCAAGTTTTGTGGCAATAGCTTAATGGGAAACTTTTCAATTATCTGATAGGCCAATGACAGGCATGTTTTTTTTCAGTAATTAAGTCATTATGAGAATCTATTATAGATTAACACATACTGTATATCTACCATACCAAATTTCAGCTTGATCAGACATACAGTTCCTCATAAACAGCTATCTGATCTTAGCTCTGCTCCCTTTGTATGACCAAATTTGGCACATAGCAAAAAATGCTAAACTAACTTTTGCCAACTAGTGCTAGGATGTTTGGCCTAGCTTCAGAAATTTGGTGACAGTCCTCAATAATTAATTTTTGGTGTGATGCTCACTAATTATCAAAAACATGTTGACATTTGTAAACAGCAACATCTCACTTTCCTGGGTAATGGGAGAGAGTACTACAACCCCAATTCCAAAAAAGTTGGGATGTTATGAAAAATGTAAATAAAAACAGAATGCAATGATTTGCAATCTCATAAACCCATATGTTATTCACGGTAGAACATAAAAAACAAATCAAATGTGTAAACTGAGGAAATGTAGCATTTAAAGGAAAAAAATAGGTAACTTTGAATTTATGGGCGCAACACGTCTCAAAATAATTTGGGCGGGGCAACAGAAGGCTGGAACAGTAAGTGTTACTAAAAAGAAACAGCTGGAGGAACATTGTGCTACTAATTATGTTAACTGGCAACAGGTCAGTAACATGATTAGGTATAAAAAGAGCATCTTGGAGAGGCAGAGTCTTTCAGAAGTAAAGATGGGCCTCTGTACACCAATCTGCGAAAAACTACAACTACAATTTGTGGAACAATTTCAGAATAATGCTCCTCAATGTAAAATTGTGAAGGCTATGAATATCTCATCATCTACAGCACATCATATCATGAAAAAATTCAGAATCTGGAGAAATCTGTGGCTCTCCTTATAGATAGCTTCACCATATCAACGACTAAAAGTTTTTATTAAAGTAGTACAGCACAAATCTGTTTATTATTAGACTTTGATTATGTGGAATGTTTGCCAGAGAAGTCGCTGTGAATGATTTGCTATCATAGAAAGGATAACTTATTACAATGAGCTCGTTAATATAAACCTGAGATATGAATTGCAGCCTTCAGACCTTCTGGCCTATCAGATTCCAGAGTGCAACAGCAGTGTGATATAATTTGTATTAAATACACTAAAATCTCTCTTGATAGTTATATGAAATTTGCAGAACATCAGTTTACTGTTACTTATTTATTAATTCATTGATTTATTTCTTTTACCTGAGTGATATCACACTGAAACATGAAATATATCTGAAACAACAAGAAGAAGATGAAGTGGAAGAAGAACTGTTCAAAGAACAAAAAGAAAAAAAATCAAATGTGTGAGGTTTGGGTGTAGCACTTGAAAATACTAGCTAACTGATGTTATAGGTTTATTAATTAGAAGTACTAGAAGTTTTTTAGTTTATTTGTTTGGGAAATGTATCTATGAAAAATTACCACAGGGTTTGTACAAGGTGCTTGAATTTGGCATTTGGAAATATAAGTACTGGAAGACCTTAAATAGCCTTTTTTTATGTAACAGTGGTTAAAAAGTGCTTGAATGTTATTTATTTATTGACTTTTTATCAATCACTTTAAAGGGTTTATTTTCAAAAGAACACGAATACAACCCTTTCACTCAAAATATGACTCCCCGCTGCAGCCCCTCCTCCTCCTGCTGTTCACTCATTCATTTTAACAGGGACAGCTTCGGTCCACTTCTCAGACCCCCTTAGCACCTTTTTTTTTTTTAAAGCACCTAGCGACATATCTAGAGACTTTTCAGACAAACCTTAGCTACTTTCCGTAGAAGAGAATGGCCAGTACTGCCTGGTGAGTGCAAGGTCCTGCTTTCAGAAACAGAAAAAATATGTAAATAAGAACAGCTTTATTGGGAATTCGGCTGTATTAAAATTCAGCATGTGAGCACAGAGAGTAGGATGTATTATAAAGGGCTGACTCTAGGCAGAGTGAAAATACGATGCAATGGTGAAATTATGGTGAAAATGAAGCAATGACTGGGAAATACAAATTTAGTCCATCACGGCTGGGAAAAGGGGCTATATTAAAATGGTTGTTTAAAAAAATATATATATATATATATTTATTATTATTATTATTATTATTATTATTATTATTATTATTATTATTATTATTAATATTTTTTTGGAAATGAAGGATATGTTTGAATGACATCTCTTGTATAGTCCTTGAAAGAAAAAAAGTGCTCAAAGTCCTTGAAAGTCCTGGAATTTCATTATGAAGCATCTGTACAGTACATCTGTATTGTACCTGTTATATGTACTATGCGATTGATGTACTAAACATGCCTCTTGATTTCTGGGTTTAGCATAGTTATACCTCGGTTTGAGTTTAAAACAATTGCTAGATTTTCTGGTAGAATATTGCTAGTTAAGTTTCTCTCACAGATATTACTGAGTAGATAAAGTATATTCAGTAGCTTTTCTGGGATAGTGAGAATTTAGGTTAATATAGTAGAAAACAAAACACTCAGATTATCCTGGTTGTAAGAACTGCTCATTCATCTGTACACCTTTACAGTTTTCACTGCAGATATATCATCAGCTTTATTGAACAAGACTCAGAATCCTTGACACCTCCCAGCCAATCAGTCATCACAGTCATGATGAATTTTTGTATGGTTGGAAGCATGTTTAAAACACAAAGTGCTGTGATCATGTAAGAATGAGGTTTTACTCACTGGCATAAATGTGTTCACTTTAAACTTTGTTCCTTCCCTTAAACACTTACCTGCTTGAGAATTTCCAATGTTTGTAGAATGATGATTCTCAGTACAGCACATTGCCAAGTATTAATGGGCTTTAAATTTATTTATTTGTGACAATTATGGGATTTTCTAATTTGTTTAATATGTGAACTTCTTATCACTCCACCGTAGAAACAAAACAAAAAAAAACCCAAACCACTAAATGCTAGCTTCATCTTCTTTTAATTTGATTGTCAGTGCTCAACTCAAACCAACAGCAGTATTATTAATAATATCAGGAATGATTGTGTCTAAAATCAACCACTGATTATATCCCACTTGTTTGTTTCTAGATTGTATGATTTATTTAGCCAAATCTAAACTCACTTCTCCATTTGTGTAACTGGATACTCAGGATAATAAAATTTCACTCTCGTTTCCATCCATCCCCATTTTCTACATCTCCTATCATACAGGAACCTTGAGCCTATCCCAGAGATCATAGGGCACAGGACAGGGTACACCCTGGACAGGGTACCAGTCCATTGCAAGGCACACTCACATATACATTCACACACCCATTCATACACTACAGACACTTTGGACATGCCAATCAGCCTACCATGCATGTCCCTGGACAGGGGGAGCAGCACAGGGAGAACACGCAAACTACGCACACACAGGGTTGTGGTGGGAATCAAACCCCCAACCCTGGAGGTGGGAGACGAACGTGCTGAGAACTAAGCCACCGTGCGCCCCACTCTGGTCTCTTTAATTTAATAAAAATGTGACACACAGAATAGCACAATGTGCTATCAAATAAATAGTGGGTGACTGTTTTCTTTATAGTGTATATGCACTGTGAATGATTTCTTATCTAAACACATAAATGTAACTGACATGCTGCTTTATTAAATCATAGCAACTTGAGCACCTGCCTAGCCCAACTCTGAATATGAGGAACTTTCCTACACGAATATTGACATAACTAATGGTCTGCACTTATATAGTGCTTTTTAACCTTAGCAGTGTTTCCCATTCACCCATTCTCACACCAATGGTAGCAGAGCTGCCATGCAAGGTGCTAACTTGACATCAGGAGCAGCTTGGGGTTCAGTGTCTTGCCCAAGGACACTTCGAGTCATGTGGGCCAGGAATCGAACCTCCAACCCCACGATTAGACAACCTGCTCTACCACCTGAGCACAGCCACCAACTAGATAACTAGATGTTTAAGTCAGCTTATCCCATTCCTACATTTTCTTGTTACATATAGATTAAGTCTCTTAAGTGTTTCCTACATGTATATATATTTTTTAATTTGCATGTCTACCAATATGTAAGCCAATGCATATGTTTTACACTACTAATACAAAATGTCCCAGTGAGGCCTTCTACACCCATCAAAATATTGCCATCTCACTGTTTGACAGAATAAAATATAGCAATGATGCTTTAGAATTAGATAAATTAAGTTTCTGCAAAATATTAACTGAACTATTCATTTAGAATTCAAAAAGTACATTAATGACTTTAGTAATGACCACTGTGTATCCCATGTAGCACACTAACCCTAATGTGTATGACCGCATGTACTATGTTGCAATAATAATAATAATAAAATTTATTATTATTATTATCACCAAATAATCACTTCACTGGACAGGAATGTGATGTAACGACACAGGACAGTTAGCAGGAAGTAAGCGCAGGAGCGCCGTCTTTATTGATAAACAAACTAACAAAACACAAGAAACGCGGTCTATGCTGAACAGGACTAGCTGGATCAACCATGGAACTACAGTCTAGGCATTACTCGAAAACAGAACATGGAAGTGAGACCGCTAGCATGCTACACGCATTCTAACACAGTGCTAAAGCTATACTCCTTAAACACTACTAACGTTACAAACTATAATACTGCGCGAAGTGCGCAGCCACACGAGGGGTTTAAATAACCAACATAATTAAACTAAAGCATAGACACCTCGAGAAATAAAGACACACCCTCGAACATAAGCCAATACCTGGACAGGAAGTAAATCAAAACAAACGAGCCGCGCGTGTCCATCTGTCAGAGTCTCGTGCACGCGCGCTCTGCAGCAGTCTTTGTGCTTCGACGCCGCAGCGCCATCCACCGGCGGAAGCGTAACAGATGTAAAAACAGACTTAAAAACATTGAGTCATTTAACACAGGTCAACTGTTTTCTATTATACAAGCAGCGTGTGTGTGTTCTGTTTCATTTCATTTTCTTTTCAGGGATAAACATACTGGAGGTTTTTTGTTGATCTGGCACAAAATTAAATGGAACTAAGTTACATTAAAAAGGGGGAAACTTTGGGTACCAAGGTTATAAGTTATAAACTAGGGGAGAGAGAGAGAGAGAGAGAGAGAGAGAGAGAGAGAGAGAGAGAGAGAGAGAGAGAGAGAGAGAGAGAGAGAGAGAGAGAGAGAGAGAGAGAGAGAGAGAGAGAGAGAGAGAGAGAGAGAGAGAGAGAGAGAGAGAGAGAGAGAGAGAGAGAGAGAGAGAGAGAGAGAGAGAGAGAGAGTTGGCATGTGGTCTGCGTCTCTGTAGCACCGCTGTTCTACAGTAAGTGCTGAGGGCGAGACCTGAATATCGGGCTGCCAGATCGCTTCATTTCAACTATAACTATTAAATGGATGGGAGTGGGGGTTGGGGTTAACATTTGACCAACCAAAATCATTTCAAAATTGAGACGTAAAAGTCCTGAGGTTACAAAGGAACCCATCGTTTAGCAGCTGATTTAGAATTAAAAATGTCATGTATAAGTCTACATAATGAGTCTTTATTGGTCACATATGCAGTAGAGCACAGTGAAATTGTTTTCTTCACATACCCCAACATGTCAGGAAGCTGGGGTCAGAGCACAGGGTCATGATATGGTGACCTGACCTTCTGATCAGTAAACCAGAGCCTTAACCTCTAAGCCACCTCTGCCCCAGTGGTGAGAGAAACATGAATGTTCATAGCATCTATTACTTCTTACCCCACTATTTGCCAAATAATACAAATATAGACTTATAAACACCGCTATTAAAAGCTTAATAAGAGAATACTGCAATTTTTGGGAAATTGCCGTTCCCGAGTTTGGCCACACGAGGGCAGTCATGTTCCATCCAGCACAACACACGACGCCTAAAACAGAAGGTAGGTTGTAGGTATTTTACTATTACTACTACTACTTCTAATAATGACCTCAATCGAAGTAATTAAATACGTAATGAACATTGTTGTCTATATAGCTGACCTCGTTTTTCTACACAGCGAGTTAAAGGCGCACAACTATCAGAATCCCAGTTCATAATTGTGTTTGATTGGCCAAGTAGAATAAAGTGTGCGAGGAGTCCGACTCTTTTTGAGCTTATTGGACATTACGCATTGCTGTAATTATCTCATTGGCACTACTTAATTGCTCATAGTTTATTTGACGAATGCAACTGCTGCGACATATTTTGCCAATCTTAAGCTCAGCCGTCATTCTGGAGGCGCAGTTTTGGTTGATGCATGACATTTAGGTTCAAACACAGTGTGTACATCGACTGTAACACAGATAGTGAAAATGGAAATGTGAAAAGAGAAGGCCAGTGATTAGAGAGAGAGAGAATGGGGAAGAAGAAGACGTTAGCAGGTGAAAAGCAGTGCCTAGTGTTTGTTTTAGAAAAAGAGAGCTATTGTGTGACCGTTGGTGTAAGGCCCGCCTCCTCGCCTGTTCTCAACTAGGTCCTGTCGAGTGTGGATAAATAGGTGGGCGCTGCGCGAGAAGTTTTATTGAGCGATTTGACTTCGGGAGCAGCATCATGTCTGGAAGAGGCAAGGGTGGTAATTAATACTCTCTTTTTGCAAGTGGTACCCTCGTTCGTAATTTGAAACTAAAGACTTTAAAGACAACAACAACATCAACAACAAAAACACCTTTAACGAGGTGATAATTATCGCCACCCGGGGTTCGGTATGTCACCCCGTGTGGCCTCCTCGCCGTCGGCGGGGAGGCACTGGGTCAGACTACGTTACAGTGGAGAAGGAGAAGCGCCAGACAGGTCTGAAGTCGGAGTAAACCTTTTAAGTAGTCAATGGATATCGACTACAGATGTATACTCTTTTATTGCAATGCCTAACAGAAAAGAGTATGAAATATGTTTTACCAAAGAACAGGCACTTCAAACATTTTCTCAAATTTTTAATAATAATACAGGAAGTGAATTCTGGAAAAACTGGGAGATGACTACATCAGCTCCCCAAGACGTAAAGAGCATTGTAGTAAAGTTTTGGACTGGGAGAATCGCTGACTCGGATGTAGAACAATACCTCTTAAGGTTTGGTGAGATACTGAACCCTGTTGACAAGCCGCTGGACCAGTTCGGGATATGGTATGGAGTCAGGAGATATAAAATAAAACTCAAGAAAAACCCCGACGGAAGTATATTCCAGATACCAAATTCCATTTCCATGGGACCATACAATGGAACGATTACATACCCCGGCCAAACAAAGCGATGTTTTATATGTAACGATTCCGACCATCAGGCAAAGGACTGTGAGAAAACAAAGTGCTGGAAATGCGGAAGCTTTGGCCACAAAGGAAAGAGTTGTAGAAATACACAAGTATGTAATTTATGTAATGAAACTGGGCATATATATTTTCAATGCCCAAATTCTTACAGCTATAAACTAAGATTGCCGAAAAATCAAAAAGACATTGACCAGAATGCAACACAAAACGCACATAACACAGAGACCAAAACAAACGATAAAGAGGATAACAACTGGGAAGAAAATAAACTACACACAAGTGAGGACGACTCGACATCTGGGAGTGACTCAAGCAGCACCGATACCAGCGACAGCGAAGACAGCGAGGACTCTGAGAGCAGCGCCGAATTTCTGATCCCGGAAGGGAGACGGAAGACACCGGAAGTACCTGCTGGAAGCAGCGGAGCATCTCCGCCCAGTCTTTCGTCTGTGGAGAGACGGCAAGCATCGGAGTTTCCTGCGCTATCAGCTGTAGAAGTCGGCGAGACTCGGATCGGCTCAACCCCTGAAGGAGGTCCACAAGCCCCAGAGGAGCCTACGTGCTCAGAGGGAGAGAGTGGAGCGACCCAGATCATTTCTACACCTGCAGGAAGCCTACAGGGCCGAGAGGAATCATCGCATCCAGCTGGTGAAAGTGGAACAACTCGGACAATCGCCGACAACACAGGTGACACTGCGGACACTCCCACGCTGGCGAAAGGTAAAAACACTTTAGACTATCCATATAAACGCCAAAGGCGAAAGAGGAATTCTCCTGGAAATGTTGACAATGCAAAAAAGGTTAAGGAATGATGTATATCGCCTACTTTTCTTCCCTTTTTTTTTGACATAATGTCTTTGATTTTAACTTCAATTCCTATATCATTTAAGAAGAAATGTGATATATGTCTGCAGGAATTAAGGTTAAATGATGTGGATAATGTTGAGAAAATGTGGACTAATGGACATGCAATAATATCTATCGGAGAAGATTCTTATCTTAATTTCTATGGTTTTTTCAAATTTAACTGTTGCCACATGTAATGTTAGAGGGATTCAGGCAAAAATTAATCAAGTGAAAAAGTTAAATATATTGAGTGGAGAACATGTTGATATTTTATGTATACAAGAGACCAGATTAAGCAGTTTTGCAGACGTACAGGACGCTCAAAGTCTATGGATCAAAGGTCCTTCAATCTTTTCAATAGGTGAAAGTAAAGCTGATGGTATTGCGACCTTATTTTATAACAATAAATTTAAAATAATTAAGAGCCGTGAAATCATTCCTGGTCGATTAATGTTTATAGATGTGTTTTATTGCACAAAAAAAATTAGAGTAATAAATGTATACACAGCACAGGATACTGTTGGTAAAATCCGGCTTTTTAAAAAGCTTAAAATGCTCCTGTGTGTCGGTTTCTATACCATTGTATGCGGTGATTTTAATACAATCACAGATGATAATGATAAAATTTCTTCCAAAATATGTAAAATTAGGAGAGAAGGTGGTGTCCTTAAATCTATAATGAATGAACAGCATTTCACCGACATATTTAGGACATTATATCCCGAGAAAGTGGACTTTACAAGGTTTGATAAAACATGTAAAACTAGGATTGACAGGATATATATTAATAATAATTTTGAGGCAAAATTTTATACAACAAAACTGTTGGTTGAGTCGGACCACTTGACAGTTATATGTGGCATTAGACTTAAAAATGAAGAAAGAAGAAACTATTGGAAATTAAACACACAAATCTTGAAAAGTCCTTTATTGATTATAGAATTAAAGGAAGAAATTAATAGGATTAAAACTTTAGATATCCTCACTACCAATTATTGTGATTTGTGGGAAGTTTTTAAGATCCAGATTAAAAAATTTCTTAAATACAAATGTCTATGTTTTAATAAAGAAAAAAATGAGAAGTACAATACAATTATGACACTATATATAAACCTAAAACTGAAAAATACAAGAGATGAAAGTGAGGAAAACAACTTAAAGGATTTGAAAAAAGAGATAGAAACTTTAAATAATGAGTTTTTACTGAACATTCAAGTCCGAGCAGGAATAATTTCTGATGAACTTCTAAATCAAACAAAAGCAATTTCACTATTTAACAAAAGGAAAGAAGCCCAATATATCGAAGCCATTAAAACAGATAAAGGAACTATAGTGAAAAATCCTAAAGACGTCAGAGATGCTGTTCGGATCCTTTGTTCAAACATGTACAACTCAATTGAAATAGATAATAAACTTCTAAAAACCTTTTTGAATGTAAAAAATAGTGTCGACCTGCCTTCCAAGAGCTTAGGTGAGGAAATAAAAGAGGCTGAGGTTGTTGATGCCATTAAACAATTAAATTTAAAAAAGTCTCCAGGGAAAGATGGTCTCCCGTCTGATTTTTATCATGCATGCGCCATAGATTTGGCTAAATTATTAACGCAAGCCTTTAATGATGGGATCGCTAGAGGTTACATGCATGACTCGTTCTATGAAGGCGTTTTATCCTTGTTGTATAAAAAGGGTGAAATGTGTGATATCAACAACTGGAGACATCTCACCCTAATGAATGTCGATTATAAGATTTTTGCAAAGACCATTATGAACAGGATGAGTGACTATTTGGATGTAATAATAGCTAAACAACAAACATGTGCAATAAAGGGAAGATTTATGTGGGACAATTTGAACACATTAAGAGAACTAGTTTTTGATAAAAATGGTGACAGTTTTTACATTGTGGCTTTGGACCAAAGAAAAGCATTGACTATATCTCAAGAGACTATTTGTGGGAGATTTTAAAACTGTATCAATTCCCTGAAAATTTCATAAACATGATTAAATGCCTTTATGTTAAATCGACGGTTGAAGTAAATGTTAACGGTTCTTTGACTGAACCATTTGAAGTTATGCGGGGTGTAAAGCAAGGGTGCCCTCTGAGTGCAGCCCTATATATTTTATCTATAAACCCACTTGTACAAAAAATCCAAGATGATCATAGACTTAAAGGTCTTCAAATAGGAAAGAACAGAGTCGTGATCTCTGCTTATGCTGATGACATAACTGTATTTGTGAAATCTAAACAAGAACTAGACATCATCTTTGAATATTTTAGCGAGTATGAGCAAGTCTCTGGAGCCTCCTTAAATAAAGCTAAAACGGAATGTGTCTGGATTGGAAATGAAAAAAACAAATTTCCCATAGATGTCCCAGAAGTTCAGCAATTAAAGGTTTTAGGTATATATATAGATAATAATGGCTGTGTCGACCATAACTGGTCAAAAAAAGAAGAAATAATACAAGATGAAATTGATAAATGGAAATCATGTAATCTAAGTTATAAAACTAGAATAAATATTATTAAAACTTTTCTATTATCAAAAATACTGTTTTTATCATGCATCTTACCTCCAACAGAAGTTTGGGTAAAAAGACTTCATAAAATATGCTGTAATTTCATATGGGATACGACTCGTGAGGTTACAAAACGTGAGCTCCTTTTTAAGAGAAGGGAACTGGGAGGCCTTGGGGCTGTCGATATATCCCTAAAAACTAAAATAGCAGTGTGCAAAATCATCGCGAGTGGTATTGCCAGGCAAACCGAATGGATAGGGAACATCTCTAACTGGAAATCTAAAAAAGGTCCATTGAGGAAAGGAATTCCGTATTATAAACTGATGTTTTCCGACTTCACTAACAAGTTTAAAGATCTAAACATCGATTGGGTGAAAGACTCGAGCAAAGAAATATATCTTTTAATTGTTGATCGAGTTTATTGTAACCCTGTGGCTTTCAGAAATTTGGAGGAAGACCAAAACAAAGAATGTCTCCAAAACTTACAGAATAAAATCCTATCTGAACACCTGAGAGATACAACTTGGTTAGTCGCTGTAAGAAGGCTCCCAGTAAGAGCGGTTGTAAAATGGAGCTGTTTTGTAAAAACCAGTAAATGTCCGATGCCTAATTGTAATGAAGAGGAAACACTCGAACATTTCCTGTTAGAGTGTTATCGCGCTAAAGAAACATGGGCTAAATTAAAAATCATTGGTCTCAATATAGAAATAAATATGAACTCAATTTTCTATGGCATTTTTAAAGAAAATTGTAGCAAGACTCAGCATGACTTCATTTGGTTCATAATATGTTTGACTAAATCTAAACTCTGGAAAACAAGAGCCAAAATGACTATAAATCAAACGTTTATATCCAGTGATGTTGTATTCAAGGACATTCAAAAAGAGCTAAGAAGACTAAAAAGCAGCACATCTTGGTTTAAAGACTCTTCAGTGTGGGACAATATTTGCGTGTAATTGTACTTTATGTAAGTTTTTTCTCTCCCTTTCTTTCTGAATATGACTTGTGTAAGATTGTGAATTTTGTATAATTTCAATAAAACTCATTAAAAAAAAAAAAAAAAGCAAGGGTGGTAAGGGACTCGGCAAAGGAGGCGCTAAGCGTCACCGCAAGGTGCTTCGCGATAATATCCAGGGAATCACCAAGCCGGCTATTCGCCGTCTGGCTCGGCGTGGTGGTGTAAAGCGTATTTCTGGTCTGATCTATGAAGAGACTCGCGGTGTGCTGAAAGTGTTCCTGGAGAACGTGATCCGCGACGCCGTCACCTACACCGAGCATGCCAAGAGAAAGACCGTGACCGCCATGGATGTGGTGTACGCCCTGAAACGCCAGGGACGCACCCTGTACGGCTTCGGCGGTTAAACGCTCTAACACCGAACGACGCGAACACAACGGCTCTTTTAAGAGCCACCACATGTCTAGAAAAAGAGTTCTTCCGTGGGGGGGAGGCTTTTTCTTTCGTGAAGCATAAGGCATCAAACGCTGTACAGAAGTAGCGTAAGTGGTAGATCTATTTGTATTTTTTGTAATAAGCTATATATATATATATATATAGGCAATAGCGGAGTTGGGATAAAGGGCATTAGGGTGACTGTGTTTTGTTAGGGTCAGGGAGGAATCCGACCGAGCTAAAGAGGAGGAGGCCGGATGGGCTGGCTGGTGCTAACTAGGCGTGCCTGTTTGGCCCGGGACTACAAGAGCGGAGCGGAGCGCTGCGTACGAGTGGTGAAGCCCTGACACTGGCAAAGACAGAACGAGTCTTCTGACCTACACCTATAATCACATTTTCTTGTTGGACATGCTTTCTCCCCTACAACTAACAATGTCTTACTCTTGCCTTTGCTGCTCTGTTCAGCTCTTCCTACTTTCCTACTGACTGTTTCCCACCCACCTAGTCAACTTTTATTCAACATTTGTTCTTTTCATCTAGACTTTAAATTTATCTACTCTTCACCATCTATTCATATGCTTTCAGTTTGAATGAAAGTGATACTTATATGTTTCTACTAAAACCGTCTTCTAACTCGTTTCACACATTAAATAATATTTAATACAGTGGACATTATATATGTATATGTGTATATATATATGAGAGAGAGAGAATATCCACAAATAGGGAAGAAGATTTCAAAGATGAGGTCATGTCTACAATCATTAAATTACAAAAACAATTATCATGGACGGGACAAAAGGGATGATGGATGAAATGTATGTATGATGTAATAGCTCTTGCCCTAAAATCCGCTATTTTACAGACACAGCTCATTACTGTGCATTGTATTGTTCGGACATAACCACAATTAACGGCTCATCTATAAAAACAAACATTATGTAATACTCATAGGACTATATTTATCATGAAAATGCAAAATAAATAACCAACCTTTCTAATGTTGATAAAAATAGAAAGCCGTGCACTTCATTTACACACACATATATACAAACATTATTATTACTGTTCCTTCTCTCTCTCTGTACCACGTTCTAATACTTAAACTGCCCAAGAAAGAAAATTTGCTGTTTTGTGAGACGAGGAAGTGGCTCTTAAAAGAGCCTTTGTGTATATTAGACGGAGTTGTGGTTTAAGCGCGTTCTCCGCGAATACGGCGGGCCAGCTGAATATCCTTGGGCATGATGGTCACTCTCTTGGCGTGGATAGCGCACAGGTTGGTGTCCTCGAACAGACCGACCAGGTATGCCTCGCTCGCCTCCTGCAGGGCCATGACGGCCGAGCTCTGGAAACGCAAGTCGGTCTTGAAGTCCTGAGCGATTTCTCTCACCAGGCGCTGGAAGGGCAGCTTGCGGATGAGCAGCTCAGTAGACTTCTGATAACGACGGATCTCCCTCAGAGCCACGGTGCCGGGCCTGTAACGGTGAGGCTTCTTCACGCCGCCGGTAGCCGGCGCACTCTTGCGAGCAGCCTTAGTAGCGAGCTGCTTCCTTGGCGCTTTGCCACCGGTGGACTTACGGGCGGTCTGCTTGGTTCTTGCCATAGTGTCGAGCTCTGCGCTTCACGGATAGAAAAACAGGATAAACGGCGCGCACGAACGCGGCCTTTTTAAGCCATAACGCCACCCTGCGCTGATTGGGCGTCTTGAACGCGCTCGTCTGCTATTCGATAGAACGTTTTACGTCACCTGTTGACTATTGGACCGTCTTCTCTGCCTCCGTTCGAAACACAAGACGCCCGCCACAATTCTATTGGCGCGCTCTCTGCTTTGTTCATTAGGAACACACACAACGCCGTCACAAACCATTTTCACTCCTCAGACTTCATTTAACCAGCACGCTAACTGCTATTATAGTTCTTATAGTCATTACTTAAATATGGTATCAAATCATGACTAGAAAATTATCGAGTCCTTTTTTATTTATAAATATGCTGTCTTAGAAGTGCACTTTCACCCCTTAGATTTCATTTAAGCAACAGGCTAACTACCACTATTATTATTATTAATAAACGTGCTGATTTCAGTAGAAAAACGGGTGTAAAAACTGCACTTTTGAAGCAGAGATGGTGGCTCTTAAAAGAGCCTTTGGGTACTGACAAAGCAGCAGTGGACGAGTTTACTTGGTCTTGACGGCCTTCTCGGTCTTTTTAGGCAGAAGCACAGCCTGAATGTTGGGTAGCACACCACCTTGAGCGATGGTTACTCCGCCAAGCAGTTTGTTCAGCTCCTCGTCGTTACGCACGGCGAGCTGCAAGTGGCGGGGAATGATACGAGTCTTCTTATTATCACGGGCGGCGTTACCGGCCAACTCCAGGATCTCAGCGGTCAGATACTCCAACACTGCGGCCAGGTAGACCGGAGCGCCAGCACCGACGCGCTCGGCATAGTTGCCTTTACGCAGAAGCCTGTGCACACGTCCCACGGGGAACTGAAGTCCAGCCCTGGATGAACGAGTCTTGGCTTTAGCTCTAGCCTTTCCGCCGGTTTTTCCTCTGCCACTCATCTTGATGCTCAGATCTGTTCTAACAACAACTCCGAAATGAATGTTACACCCTGAGCTCTCCGTGATATAGACAAAACGGCCACTCTCTTATTCGCTAAGAACGCAGTGGCGCATTAGCCAATCATAAACAGGCCGTCGAATTCCAGCGTCAACCCTCCCACCCCTGTTTGTGCGTGTGTGGGTGAGAGAGAGAGCGAGCGCGCGAATGAAAACAGACAGAAGGGAATATTCATACAAAAGCACGAAGTAACAACTATAAACTGAATTTATTTATTCTCATCATTAACATTGATTTATTATGTATCAATATGTTATCCTACATATTCTGTGATCGTTTTGGAGATCAGGAATGACGTTTAGGAATCACGATCAGGATTCTATCCTACTGTACTAAAATCAGCATCAGCTTGTGGCTATGTTCACATGATATGTAGTAGATATGTGTATCCGTACTATTGTATGTTTCTAACGTGTATTGCTTTGATTCCATAAAGCTTGACTGAAAATGTTACTCTTTAAAGGAAAATATGGGTGGCTCTTAAAAGAGCCGTTTAAGGAACAAAAGCATGAAAGAAACAAACGTCTTTACTTCTTTTTGGGTGCTGCCTTCTTCGCCTTTCCCGCTTTAGGCTTTGTGGTCTTGGGCTTGACAGCTTTCGCTTTCTTGGGGCTCTTGGCTGCCTTTTTAGGGGTCGCGGGCTTTTTCGCCTTCTTCGGGCTCTTGGTGGCTTTCTTTGCGGCGGCTGTGGGCTTCTTCGCCTTCTTAGGAGACTTCTTGGCCGCGGCGGCGGGTTTCTTGGCCGCTACCTTCTTGGGCTTCTTAGTAGCGGCGGGCTTTTTGGCGGCGGGCTTTTTCGCTTTGGGCGCGGCTTTCTTCACGGGCTTCTTGGATTCGGTCTGCTTCTTGTTCAGCTTGAAAGAGCCAGACGCGCCGGTCCCTTTGGTCTGCACCAGAGTGCCTTTAGTCACGAGACCCTTAACAGCGATCTTGACGCGGGAGTTGTTCTTCTCCACATCGTATCCGCCGGCAGCCAGCGCTTTCTTCAGAGCAGCGAGAGACACGCCGCTCCTCTCCTTAGACGAGGAAACGGCTTTGACGATCAGCTCGCCGACGCTAGGGCCGGCTTTTTTTGCTCTCGAAGCTGCTTTCTTCTTGGGCGCTTTAGCCGGCGCGGCGGCGGGAGCGGGTGCGACTTCTGCCATCTCTCTTGCAACTACGTAGAATACACGAGTTGTACACTGTACGTTAGTGTGTAACACAGGAACCTCCCTCCTCGCGGCCGGGGGCTGGTCTTAAAAACAGATATGAGAGCGTTGTAGACTCAACTCGGGCGCCCCTGAATGAATGCACGGACGCGGCGCGCGCTCAGATGTGTTTTCTCATGGCATTTTTCGGTGAAAATCCCACTAGCAAGACGAGATTCAAAACGTTGAAGCACACGCTGAGCGAGGACGGGCTTTCTCGTTTCCCCCGTGGCCCGGCCTGGCCGGCTAGAGAGCAACAGTCTCGTGCAGCGGACATGAAAAGGCGCGGCGCGCGTTGTACTCAAGCCGGCGGGCTGCGCATTTCGTGCGATGTGGTGTGTAAAAACGGGCGAAAAGCAGGCACGGCCGTCGTATGCGTTCTCGGCCGAGTTAAAGAGGAGCCTTGGGAACGAGCCTGATGTCTTTGCAGCTGTCGAGTGGTGTGTGTAGTATCGGAAGCAGAGCGCGTTGGGGGCCGTGTAAAGCACAGCGCGCCTGACTATAGGCTCCGCTATAGCCTTGTGTGTGTGTGTGTGTTATATTCCATGCTGCTAGAACATTCTTTTGAATGACTTTGCGCTAATGTCACCACGCTAATGTCACATTAGTTCGAATGACTAGGTGCTACTACAACAGTATTTAGAATTATTATGCGCTTCTTGAACCTTAGTTCAAATGACTACGTGCTACTACAACAGTTAGAACAGAGATGGTGACTTTTGATTTGGCCCGCCATGCCATATGGGGGGGAGGGGAGGGGATTTGATTGATGCTGATCTTCATTTCTAATTTAATTTTTTTATTAATTTTAATTTTGAGCTACAAAAAATGTAAATTGAAATTAAATGTAGAGAATAAGAATTAGAATTTTATTTAATGTACATGCGTACTTCAAGGCCAGCATGCATTGCGACAGTCAACAAACAGGTAATAGTGGAGAGATCCAGGCACTGGCACACAGACAAGAGGAAATTTTAAAAGATTTGGCAAGTTGACTTTTTATTTACTGAAATCAATTCAAAGGCAGTGTGTCTAGTTTGCAAGCAGTCAGTTGCTGTTTTGAAAGAGTACAAAATCCGTCATTATGAAACAAAATGTTCTTCAGCTTTCTCAAAGGACAGCGGCGAGGCATGAAAACAGAAGGCTAGCGAGCTGCTTGCTAAACTTCGATCTGAGCAGAGCGCGCTGCTATGTCCTTCATCAGCTCAAGAAAGTGCCACACGGGCCAGCTATCAGATTTCTTGTATTTTACATCAAGAACAGCTATGTGCCCAATCCATCGGGTTTGTGGACGTGATGCCGTCAAAATTGTGAATGATATACGCTCCAAGGCGCTCTCTCACCTGCAGTTCAAGGTATTGTTGGATGAGATGGAAGCACAATATGGTGATGTGTTGTACCACCAGGAGGTTAGATGGCTGAGCAGAGGAAAAGTTCTCAGGAGATTTTTTGATCTGCGTGATGAGATCGGAGCTTTTCAGGAAAGCAAGATTGGTAGTATTCAAGAGCCCATGGATAAGAAATGGCTTTCTGACCTGGCTTTCCTGGTGGACGTCACAGAGCTGCTCAATGTTTTTAAATGTTCAGTTCCAGAGAAAAGACCAGATAATCACCCAGCTTTTTTTATCACGTCAGATTATACAAGCCCGAGAAACCATGCTAAAAATTTTAGCTTCAGAGTAAAGAGGATAAAGCAGTTTCAAAGGAGAAGTTTACACAACAGTCCCATTCATAGAGAAACAAGCTATTCTTCGACTGAGCAAACTTTGCATGGTCGCTATCATTCATTAACACGGCTAGCATGCTAGAAATCACTTGCTCACTTTCATTCAAACTGAAAGCATATGAATAGATGGTGAAGAGTAGATAAATTTAAAGTCTAGATGAAAAGAACAAATGTTGAATAAAAGTTGACTAGGTGGGTGGGAAACAGTCAGTAGGAAAGTAGGAAGAGCTGAACAGAGCAGCAAAGGCAAGAGTAAGACATTGTTAGTTGTAGGGGAGAAAGCATGTCCAACAAGAAAATGTGATTATAGGTGTAGGTCAGAAGACTCGTTCTGTCTTTGCCAGTGTCAGGGCTTCACCACTCGTACGCAGCGCTCCGCTCCGCTCTTGTAGTCCCGGGCCAAACAGGCACGCCTAGTTAGCACCAGCCAGCCCATCCGGCTTCCTCCTCTTTAGCTCGGTCGGATTCCTCCCTGACCCTAACAAAACACAGTCACCCTAATGCCCTTTATCCCAACTCCGCTATTGCCTATATATATATATATATATAGCTTATTACAAAAAATACAAATAGATCTACCACTTACGCTACTTCTGTACAGCGTTTGATGCCTTATGCTTCACGAAAGAAAAAGCCTCCCCCCCACGGAAGAACTCTTTTTCTAGACATGTGGTGGCTCTTAAAAGAGCCGTTGTGTTCGCGTCGTTCGGTGTTAGAGCGTTTAACCGCCGAAGCCGTACAGGGTGCGTCCCTGGCGTTTCAGGGCGTACACCACATCCATGGCGGTCACGGTCTTTCTCTTGGCATGCTCGGTGTAGGTGACGGCGTCGCGGATCACGTTCTCCAGGAACACTTTCAGCACACCGCGAGTCTCTTCATAGATCAGACCAGAAATACGCTTTACACCACCACGCCGAGCCAGACGGCGAATAGCCGGCTTGGTGATTCCCTGGATATTATCGCGAAGCACCTTGCGGTGACGCTTAGCGCCTCCTTTGCCGAGTCCCTTACCACCCTTGCTTTTTTTTTTTTTTTTAATGAGTTTTATTGAAATTATACAAAATTCACAATCTTACACAAGTCATATTCAGAAAGAAAGGGAGAGAAAAAACTTACATAAAGTACAATTACACGCAAATATTGTCCCACACTGAAGAGTCTTTAAACCAAGATGTGCTGCTTTTTAGTCTTCTTAGCTCTTTTTGAATGTCCTTGAATACAACATCACTGGATATAAACGTTTGATTTATAGTCATTTTGGCTCTTGTTTTCCAGAGTTTAGATTTAGTCAAACATATTATGAACCAAATGAAGTCATGCTGAGTCTTGCTACAATTTTCTTTAAAAATGCCATAGAAAATTGAGTTCATATTTATTTCTATATTGAGACCAATGATTTTTAATTTAGCCCATGTTTCTTTAGCGCGATAACACTCTAACAGGAAATGTTCGAGTGTTTCCTCTTCATTACAATTAGGCATCGGACATTTACTGGTTTTTACAAAACAGCTCCATTTTACAACCGCTCTTACTGGGAGCCTTCTTACAGCGACTAACCAAGTTGTATCTCTCAGGTGTTCAGATAGGATTTTATTCTGTAAGTTTTGGAGACATTCTTTGTTTTGGTCTTCCTCCAAATTTCTGAAAGCCACAGGGTTACAATAAACTCGATCAACAATTAAAAGATATATTTCTTTGCTCGAGTCTTTCACCCAATCGATGTTTAGATCTTTAAACTTGTTAGTGAAGTCGGAAAACATCAGTTTATAATACGGAATTCCTTTCCTCAATGGACCTTTTTTAGATTTCCAGTTAGAGATGTTCCCTATCCATTCGGTTTGCCTGGCAATACCACTCGCGATGATTTTGCACACTGCTATTTTAGTTTTTAGGGATATATCGACAGCCCCAAGGCCTCCCAGTTCCCTTCTCTTAAAAAGGAGCTCACGTTTTGTAACCTCACGAGTCGTATCCCATATGAAATTACAGCATATTTTATGAAGTCTTTTTACCCAAACTTCTGTTGGAGGTAAGATGCATGATAAAAACAGTATTTTTGATAATAGAAAAGTTTTAATAATATTTATTCTAGTTTTATAACTTAGATTACATGATTTCCATTTATCAATTTCATCTTGTATTATTTCTTCTTTTTTTGACCAGTTATGGTCGACACAGCCATTATTATCTATATATATACCTAAAACCTTTAATTGCTGAACTTCTGGGACATCTATGGGAAATTTGTTTTTTTCATTTCCAATCCAGACACATTCCGTTTTAGCTTTATTTAAGGAGGCTCCAGAGACTTGCTCATACTCGCTAAAATATTCAAAGATGATGTCTAGTTCTTGTTTAGATTTCACAAATACAGTTATGTCATCAGCATAAGCAGAGATCACGACTCTGTTCTTTCCTATTTGAAGACCTTTAAGTCTATGATCATCTTGGATTTTTTGTACAAGTGGGTTTATAGATAAAATATATAGGGCTGCACTCAGAGGGCACCCTTGCTTTACACCCCGCATAACTTCAAATGGTTCAGTCAAAGAACCGTTAACATTTACTTCAACCGTCGATTTAACATAAAGGCATTTAATCATGTTTATGAAATTTTCAGGGAATTGATACAGTTTTAAAATCTCCCACAAATAGTCTCTTGAGATATAGTCAATGCTTTTCTTTGGTCCAAAGCCACAATGTAAAAACTGTCACCATTTTTATCAAAAACTAGTTCTCTTAATGTGTTCAAATTGTCCCACATAAATCTTCCCTTTATTGCACATGTTTGTTGTTTAGCTATTATTACATCCAAATAGTCACTCATCCTGTTCATAATGGTCTTTGCAAAAATCTTATAATCGACATTCATTAGGGTGAGATGTCTCCAGTTGTTGATATCACACATTTCACCCTTTTTATACAACAAGGATAAAACGCCTTCATAGAACGAGTCATGCATGTAACCTCTAGCGATCCCATCATTAAAGGCTTGCGTTAATAATTTAGCCAAATCTATGGCGCATGCATGATAAAAATCAGACGGGAGACCATCTTTCCCTGGAGACTTTTTTAAATTTAATTGTTTAATGGCATCAACAACCTCAGCCTCTTTTATTTCCTCACCTAAGCTCTTGGAAGGCAGGTCGACACTATTTTTTACATTCAAAAAGGTTTTTAGAAGTTTATTATCTATTTCAATTGAGTTGTACATGTTTGAACAAAGGATCCGAACAGCATCTCTGACGTCTTTAGGATTTTTCACTATAGTTCCTTTATCTGTTTTAATGGCTTCGATATATTGGGCTTCTTTCCTTTTGTTAAATAGTGAAATTGCTTTTGTTTGATTTAGAAGTTCATCAGAAATTATTCCTGCTCGGACTTGAATGTTCAGTAAAAACTCATTATTTAAAGTTTCTATCTCTTTTTTCAAATCCTTTAAGTTGTTTTCCTCACTTTCATCTCTTGTATTTTTCAGTTTTAGGTTTATATATAGTGTCATAATTGTATTGTACTTCTCATTTTTTTCTTTATTAAAACATAGACATTTGTATTTAAGAAATTTTTTAATCTGGATCTTAAAAACTTCCCACAAATCACAATAATTGGTAGTGAGGATATCTAAAGTTTTAATCCTATTAATTTCTTCCTTTAATTCTATAATCAATAAAGGACTTTTCAAGATTTGTGTGTTTAATTTCCAATAGTTTCTTCTTTCTTCATTTTTAAGTCTAATGCCACATATAACTGTCAAGTGGTCCGACTCAACCAACAGTTTTGTTGTATAAAATTTTGCCTCAAAATTATTATTAATATATATCCTGTCAATCCTAGTTTTACATGTTTTATCAAACCTTGTAAAGTCCACTTTCTCGGGATATAATGTCCTAAATATGTCGGTGAAATGCTGTTCATTCATTATAGATTTAAGGACACCACCTTCTCTCCTAATTTTACATATTTTGGAAGAAATTTTATCATTATCATCTGTGATTGTATTAAAATCACCGCATACAATGGTATAGAAACCGACACACAGGAGCATTTTAAGCTTTTTAAAAAGCCGGATTTTACCAACAGTATCCTGTGCTGTGTATACATTTATTACTCTAATTTTTTTTGTGCAATAAAACACATCTATAAACATTAATCGACCAGGAATGATTTCACGGCTCTTAATTATTTTAAATTTATTGTTATAAAATAAGGTCGCAATACCATCAGCTTTACTTTCACCTATTGAAAAGATTGAAGGACCTTTGATCCATAGACTTTGAGCGTCCTGTACGTCTGCAAAACTGCTTAATCTGGTCTCTTGTATACATAAAATATCAACATGTTCTCCACTCAATATATTTAACTTTTTCACTTGATTAATTTTTGCCTGAATCCCTCTAACATTACATGTGGCAACAGTTAAATTTGAAAAAACCATAGAAATTAAGATAAGAATCTTCTCCGATAGATATTATTGCATGTCCATTAGTCCACATTTTCTCAACATTATCCACATCATTTAACCTTAATTCCTGCAGACATATATCACATTTCTTCTTAAATGATATAGGAATTGAAGTTAAAATCAAAGACATTATGTCAAAAAAAAAGGGAAGAAAAGTAGGCGATATACATCATTCCTTAACCTTTTTTGCATTGTCAACATTTCCAGGAGAATTCCTCTTTCGCCTTTGGCGTTTATATGGATAGTCTAAAGTGTTTTTACCTTTCGCCAGCGTGGGAGTGTCCGCAGTGTCACCTGTGTTGTCGGCGATTGTCCGAGTTGTTCCACTTTCACCAGCTGGATGCGATGATTCCTCTCGGCCCTGTAGGCTTCCTGCAGGTGTAGAAATGATCTGGGTCGCTCCACTCTCTCCCTCTGAGCACGTAGGCTCCTCTGGGGCTTGTGGACCTCCTTCAGGGGTTGAGCCGATCCGAGTCTCGCCGACTTCTACAGCTGATAGCGCAGGAAACTCCGATGCTTGCCGTCTCTCCACAGACGAAAGACTGGGCGGAGATGCTCCGCTGCTTCCAGCAGGTACTTCCGGTGTCTTCCGTCTCCCTTCCGGGATCAGAAATTCGGCGCTGCTCTCAGAGTCCTCGCTGTCTTCGCTGTCGCTGGTATCGGTGCTGCTTGAGTCACTCCCAGATGTCGAGTCGTCCTCACTTGTGTGTAGTTTATTTTCTTCCCAGTTGTTATCCTCTTTATCGTTTGTTTTGGTCTCTGTGTTATGTGCGTTTTGTGTTGCATTCTGGTCAATGTCTTTTTGATTTTTCGGCAATCTTAGTTTATAGCTGTAAGAATTTGGGCATTGAAAATATATATGCCCAGTTTCATTACATAAATTACATACTTGTGTATTTCTACAACTCTTTCCTTTGTGGCCAAAGCTTCCGCATTTCCAGCACTTTGTTTTCTCACAGTCCTTTGCCTGATGGTCGGAATCGTTACATATAAAACATCGCTTTGTTTGGCCGGGGTATGTAATCGTTCCATTGTATGGTCCCATGGAAATGGAATTTGGTATCTGGAATATACTTCCGTCGGGGTTTTTCTTGAGTTTTATTTTATATCTCCTGACTCCATACCATATCCCGAACTGGTCCAGCGGCTTGTCAACAGGGTTCAGTATCTCACCAAACCTTAAGAGGTATTGTTCTACATCCGAGTCAGCGATTCTCCCAGTCCAAAACTTTACTACAATGCTCTTTACGTCTTGGGGAGCTGATGTAGTCATCTCCCAGTTTTTCCAGAATTCACTTCCTGTATTATTATTAAAAATTTGAGAAAATGTTTGAAGTGCCTGTTCTTTGGTAAAACATATTTCATACTCTTTTCTGTTAGGCATTGCAATAAAAGAGTATACATCTGTAGTCGATATCCATTGACTACTTAAAAGGTTTACTCCGACTTCAGCCCTGTCTGGCGCTTCTCCTTCTCCACTGTAACGTAGTCTGACCCAGTGCCTCCCCGCCGACGGCGAGGAGGCCACACGGGGTGACATACCGAACCCCGGGTGGCGATAATTATCACCTCGTTAAAGGTGTTTTTGTTGTTGATGTTGTTGTTGTCTTTAAAGTCTTTAGTTTCAAATTACGAACGAGGGTACCACTTGCAAAAAGAGAGTATTAATTACCACCCTTGCCTCTTCCAGACATGATGCTGCTCCCGAAGTCAAATCGCTCAATAAAACTTCTCGCGCAGCGCCCACCTATTTATCCACACTCGACAGGACCTAGTTGAGAACAGGCGAGGAGGCGGGCCTTACACCAACGGTCACACAATAGCTCTCTTTTTCTAAAACAAACACTAGGCACTGCTTTTCACCTGCTAACGTCTTCTTCTTCCCCATTCTCTCTCTCTCTAATCACTGGCCTTCTCTTTTCACATTTCCATTTTCACTATCTGTGTTACAGTCGATGTACACACTGTGTTTGAACCTAAATGTCATGCATCAACCAAAACTGCGCCTCCAGAATGACGGCTGAGCTTAAGATTGGCAAAATATGTCGCAGCAGTTGCATTCGTCAAATAAACTATGAGCAATTAAGTAGTGCCAATGAGATAATTACAGCAATGCGTAATGTCCAATAAGCTCAAAAAGAGTCGGACTCCTCGCACACTTTATTCTACTTGGCCAATCAAACACAATTATGAACTGGGATTCTGATAGTTGTGCGCCTTTAACTCGCTGTGTAGAAAAACGAGGTCAGCTATATAGACAACAATGTTCATTACGTATTTAATTACTTCGATTGAGGTCATTATTAGAAGTAGTAGTAGTAATAGTAAAATACCTACAACCTACCTTCTGTTTTAGGCGTCGTGTGTTGTGCTGGATGGAACATGACTGCCCTCGTGTGGCCAAACTCGGGAACGGCAATTTCCCAAAAATTGCAGTATTCTCTTATTAAGCTTTTAATAGCGGTGTTTATAAGTCTATATTTGTATTATTTGGCAAATAGTGGGGTAAGAAGTAATAGATGCTATGAACATTCATGTTTCTCTCACCACTGGGGCAGAGGTGGCTTAGAGGTTAAGGCTCTGGTTTACTGATCAGAAGGTCAGGTCACCATATCATGACCCTGTGCTCTGACCCCAGCTTCCTGACATGTTGGGGTATGTGAAGAAAACAATTTCACTGTGCTCTACTGCATATGTGACCAATAAAGACTCATTATGTAGACTTATACATGACATTTTTAATTCTAAATCAGCTGCTAAACGATGTGCAGACTAAATTATGTGCAGATGTAAAAACAAAATGCTAAACACATTCTCTATTTGTGTGTGTGGTTTTTTTGTACTGTATGTGTATTTCATCAGTGTTGCTATGAGCTTATTATTAATAATAATAATAATAATAATAATAATAATAATAATAATAATAATAACGCAGCTCATCAGTGTTATTACTGTGCATTGTCTAGTTTTCACGTATCAAGGACAATAGACGGAGCTTCTGAACTGTTTAACAGCATTATTATTATTATTATTATTATTATTATTATTATTATTATTATTATTATTATTATTATTACTATTAGTTGGGCAATTGTTTTTTTGATTAATCGTATGGGGTGGAGCGAACTTTCAGTACTATTTGTTTTTGTTTATTTAATATAAAGTCCACAAACTGAGTGTAACAAATATAAACTTCACAGTAAAACTTTACACAACTGTTTGTACAAAACAGAAAAGAACCCAACACACACACACACACACACACACACACACACACACACACACACACACACACACACACACACACACACACACCAGAATATATATTATTAATTTAGGACTATAGTTTAATTCGGTGCTTTTTGTGCATCTATAAAAAAAAAAATAATGCATAAATACTATATATATATATATATATATAGTCCTAAATTAATAATAAAAACTCACTTTCACTGCACCTTGTGGTTTCTGTATCTCGGTGTCTTTAGACATTATTTTACTTTTGATCATAATGTTTGAATTAGACATTACAGATCTTACTCGCGCTACACTCTGTATCAGCGCGTCTACACCGCGCGTGACCAGCAACGTGTCCTCGTTACTAACATGTCACTTCCGACAGAATTTACACTGCAAGCGCGCAGATACAGCATATAATGACAAACTTAAATTAAACTAAACCTTTTGAACAGCTTGCACCAGTTTCCCCTGCCCCTTACACACAGTGGAGCATTTTGGCTATAAACATAAGTTCAATTCAATTCAATTTTATTTGTATAGCGCTTTTTACAATAGACATTGTCTCAAAGCAGCTTTACAGAATATCAACACGGTATACAGATATTAAAGGTGCGAATTTATCCCAACTGAGCAAGCCACTGAGTGGCGACGGTGGCAAGGAAAAACTCCCTAAGATGTTTTAAGAGGAAGAAACCTTGAGAGGAACCCGACTCAGAAGGAACCCATCCTCATCTGGGTAACAACAGATAGTGTGAAAAAGTTCATTATGGATTCATATGAAGTCTGTATGGCCTTAGGAGCAGCCGTAATCACACGAGTTGAAATTGATGTTAGATGCTCTGTTGTCATCGATAGCAAAGTAAGCAGGATAATTGTTAGTGTAAAGAAGATTGTACTGCTATTCCTCCTAAGGCCACATCGACTGGAGGGGAGAAGAGAACATATTTATTCATTCATTTATCTTACACAAAATTTTATTTTCATTAATAGTTTGTTTACGTACACACACACACACACACACGCACATGCACACGTACACGCACACACACACACACACACACACACACACACACACACACACACACACACACACACACACACACAGTCGGGGCCAAAAGTCTGAGAGCACTAGTGGAAAATGTTTCTATTTTGCATTTTTTTATTATTTAATTTTAGAATTTTCATTCGAAATTGTATTATTGACTACAACTTCAATACAAAATTAATAAATAAAAAAGTACAATCTTTAAAATATTTACAAGAGATTCAGAGTTTCTTAATGTTTACAGTTGCAGAATTTAAAAGAAAAAATATATATATATCCAAAATATTAAACATTTACTTTCTTTGTTTAAAATATGAATAAATTCTAAAACCAATTTATTTCAAAATGTAAGAGAAAAAAAAAAACAGATTTTCAATGTGGTCTCAGACATTTGCGTGTGTGTGTGTGTGTGTGTGTGTGTGTGTGTGTGTGTGTGTGTGTGTGTGTGTGTGTGTGTGTGTGTGTGTGTGTATTTCTGTATTCTACTATACTGTATTCTTACCTTGCTGATGGGTCAGAATCGACTGCAATGAGAAAATGCATATCCCTGCGCAAAAAATATACATTATAGGAACATTTGATAGGTTGTGTTTTTAATCTATAAAAGGTATTGTCTTTTTAAATGATGACAATTTACAAGTGATATTAAATCAATCATAGTGTACTGTAAAACGAGATTTTTAAAAATACTTGAAATCTGTTTGATACTTGAAATCAGAATTTCTTACCTTCTTCGACATAGATCAGAAAGTCATTTCTTTGACCCTTTAAACTCTGAGCTGTCCACTTGGTGTATCACTAAATGGTTATTTAGTTTATTTAAAAGGCAAATGCACTTTGTGTTCTTCAAATGTAAATAAGTTTGACTCAAACGACAGTCTACAGAAAAGTTTAAAAAAAAAACATGAAGCAAAAAGCTTCCATTTACATTTTATACATACATAAATATATACATATATAATATAGGTATAGGTTTTATCCAGCGAGATAACTGATTTATGAATCAATGTCTGATTCATCAAAACTGTTGTACAAATGTGTGACGCAAAAGCAAAAATGTCAGGCTAAAACTGATGTGACGGATCATCCAGCATTCCCTTTAGTCATCTGATGATGCATTTATTATAGATTCTCCTTCAAACATTGTTTAATTGACTTTCAGAGTTAAGAGGTTTTCATTTTTGGCAAGGAGACACAGAATCATTACTGTGACAAAACATTAATAACTTCTCCATTTGAACTGTTAAAATGTGCAGATTCATTGTATTTTAATATGAAACTGTTCTCAAAAAATAATATTAGACACCAGGATAATATTCATTAATAATAGCACCTAATATTCATTAGCATTGAATTTATTAAAACACTGTGCTATTCTATCACACACCTTTGAATCATGTTAATTTAAATACTATAGTTATAGTACCTGTCAGTGCCAACATCCCCACAAGATTTCATAATGTAATGGGTTTACATTAATACTACATGAATTGATCATGCTCACTTTATATAATTCAATCTTGTAATTAGAAACTTAACTTAACTTAACTTGTGTAAATTAAGCTTAGCATAAGCAGTGTAATCATGTTTTGATGAGAAATTTAATATTTCTTTGTAAACTATAAATCATATTTTTTCTCAAATCTAGTCTACAGCATGTTCCATGTTTTGTTGAAACATTGTAATTGTAAAGCGACACTGGTTATGAGTAAGGAGCTATATAAATTACACATATTATTATTATTATTATTATTATTATTATTATTATTATTATTATTATTATTATTATTAATAATAATAATAATAATAATAATAATAATAATGTATTTATTTATTCATGATATATTTTAACTGTTGAAGCATATGTAATTAAACGGTGATTTCAGTGGTGGTAACACTGTATACAGTGCCTTGAATCCCCTTTCAGGTGTTTTTGAGTTCTTAATGATCTGTTTTAGGAAAAATAGTATTTTGAATACATTTTGCATTAGGCTACTCAAAGCAGCTGGAGTGCCGATCTTATTTGCTTCTGCAGGATGTGTTTGAAAAAGAACTTAACGAATTCGTGTGGCAGCTGCGCAATGCATAAAATCATGCAGATACAGGTAAGTATTTCAGTAAGCTTCAGTTAATATTCACACAAACATCAGAATCTCAGTGATCTCAGTGATGATGGTATGAATGTTGGTGCCAGACGAGCTGGTTTGAGAATTTTAGCGGCTGATCTGGGATTTTCACAGACAGCAATCTCTTGAGTTTACACAGAATGGTGGAGAAAAACAAACACCTTGTTGATGAAAGAGGACAGAGGAGAATGGACAGACTGGTTCGAGCTGACAGCAAGGCTATGGTAATGATAATTCTTTACAAGTGTGGAGAGCAGAAAACCCTCTTGCAACATACAATACGTCTAACCAAATGAGGTGGATAAGCTACAACCATATTAGGTTCCACTCCTGTCTGTGAGCCAAGAACAGGAACCTGAGGCTTGAGTGGGCGTGGACTCACTGGAACTGGACAGTTGAAGCATGGAAAAACATTGCCTGATTTGATGAATCTTGATTTCTGTTGTGACATGTAGATGATAGGGTCAGACATTGGCATCAGCAGCATGAACCTGCCTTGTGTCAACAGTCCAGACTGCTGCTGGTGGTATAACGGTGTGTAGAATGTTTTCTTTCTATTATGTGATCCTATGTGAACCTTTGCTTTCAGCATATGGTGTGAACCCCTTGGTCAGAAATAACCGAAACTAAACATTTTCCCTGTTTTTACTGTTGATCAGTCCTGCACATCGGCTTGTAAGAATTTTAGCTCATTTCTCAGTACAGAACAGCTTCAGCTCTGGAATGCTGGTGATTTTCCTGACATGAACTGCTTGCTTGAGGTCCTTCCTTCCACAACATTTCTATTGGATTAAGGTCAGGACATTGACTTGGCAAATTCTGAAGCATGAATTTTATTCTCTTTTAACCATACTTTGGTAGGACCTTATGTGCTTTTTGTGCTTAGGGTTGATGCCTACTGCATGACCCACTTTCTCTTGAGATTCAGTTCACAGACAGATGTCCTGAAACTTTCCTTTAGAATTCACTGTTATAATTCAGAATTCATTGTTCCATCAATTATTGAAAGGTTCTTATAAGTAAGGTTCTTATGCTGGAATGTAGTGTTTGCTTTCTCCAAACATAACACTTCTTATTTAAACCAAAAGGTTATATTTTTCCACACAAAACATTTTTCCAAAAGACTTTTCCACGTAATCATTAGCAAACTGCAGATGGACCGCGATGTTCTTTTTGGAGAGCAGTGGTTTTCTCCTTGTAATACTGTAATTCACTCCATTGTTGTTCAGTGTTCTCCTGATGGTGAACTCATGAACATTAACATTAGCCAATGTGAGAGAGGCCTTTGTTTGCTTAGAAGTTACCCTGGGTTCCTTTGTAACTTCAGGGACTTTTACATGTCTCACTCTTGGAGTGATTTTGGTTGGTTTCTAATAAACATACTAGGTTCTCTTTTTTGATTAAATTACAGCTAATAGTAACTAGTGACCTAGACGTATTAGGTGTAATTTATGCACTAGTCAAATGTTAACCCACCCCATCCAGTTAATAGTTATAGTTGAAATGAAGCAAAATGCTAAATCTGGCAGCCCGACATTCAGGTCTCCCCCTCAGCACTTACTGTAGAACAGCGGTGCTACAGAGGCGCAGACCACATGCCGATTCTCTCTCTCTCTCTCTCTCTCTCTCTCTCTCTCTCTCTCTCTCTCTCTCTCTCTCTCTCTCTCAATGTTCCCTAGTTTATAAATTATAACCTTGGTACCCAAAGTTTCCCCCTTTTTAATGTAACTTAGTTCCATTTAATTTTGTGCCAGATCAACAAAAAATCCTCCAGTATGTTTATCCCTGAAAAGAAAATGAAACAGAACACACACACGCTGCTTGTATAATAGAAAACAGTTGACCTGTGTTAAGTGACTCAATGTTTTTAAATCTGTTTTTACATCTGTTACGCTTCCGCCGGTGGATGGCGCTGTGGCGTCGAAGCGCAAAGACTGCTGCAGAGCGCGCGTGCACGAGACCCTGACATATGGACACGCGCGGCTCGTTTGTTTTGATTTACTTCCTGTCCAGGTATTGGCTTATGTTCGAGGGTGTGTCTTTATTTCTCGAGGTGTCTATGCTTTAGTTTAATTATGTTGGTTATTTAAACCCCTCGTGTGGCTGCGCACTTCGCGCAGTATTATAGTTTGTAACGTTAGTAGTGTTTAAGGAGTATAGCTTTAGCTCTGTGTAAGAATGCGTGTAGCATGCTAGCGGTCTCACTTCCATGTTCTGTTTTCGAGTAATGCCTAGACTGTAGTTCCATGGTTGATCCAGCTAGTCCTGTTCAGCATAGACCGCGTTTCTTGTGTTCTGTTAGTTTGTTTATCAATAAAGACGGCGCTCCTGCGCTTACTTCCTGCTAACTGTCCTGTGTCGTTACATCACACTCCTGTCCAGTGAAGTGATTATTTGGTGATAATAATAATACATTTTATTATTATTATTATTGCAACATAGTACATGCGGTCATGCACATTAGGGTTAGTGTGCTACATGGGATACACAGTAGTCATTACTAAAGTCATTAATGTAATTTTTGAATTCTAAATGAATAGTTCAATTCATATTTTGCAGAAACTTAATTTATCTAATTCTAAAGCATCATTGCTATATTTTATTCCGTCAAACAGTGAGATGGCAATATTTTGATGGGTGTAGAAGGCCTCACTGGGACATTTTGTATTAGTAGTGTAAAACATATGCATTGGCTTACATATTGGTAGACATATGCAAATTAAAAAAATATATACATGTAGGAAACACTTAAGAGACTTAATCTATATGTAACAAGAAAATGAAGGAATGGGATAAGCTGACAAACATCTAGTTATCTAGTTGGTGGCTGTGCTCAGGTGGTAGAGCAGGTTGTCTAATCGTAGGGTTGGAGGTTCGATTCCTGGCCCACATGACTCGAAGTGTCCTTGGGCAAGACACTGAACCCCAAGTTGCTCCTGATGTCAAGTTAGCACCTTGCATGGCAGCTCTGCTACCATTGGTGTGAGAATGGGTGAATGGGAAACACTGCTCAGGTTAAAAAAAGTGCAGACCATTAGTTATGTCAATAGTTGTGTAGGAAAGTTCCTCATATTCAGAGTTGGGCTAGGCAGGTGCTCAAGTTGCTATGATTTAATAAAGCAGCATGTCAGTTACATTTATGTTTTTAAATAAGAAGTCATTTACAGTGCATATACACTATAAAGAAAACAGTCACCAACTATTAATTTGATAGCACATTGTGCTATTCTGTGTGTCACATTTTTATTAAAAAGACCAGAGTGGGGCGCACGGTGGCTTAGTGCTAAGCACGTTTGCCTCCCACCTCCAGGGTTGGGGGTTTGATTCCCACCACAACCCTGTGTGTGCGTAGTTTGCGTGTTCTCCCTGTGCTGCTCCCCCTGTCCAAAGACATGCATGGTAGGCTGATTGGCATGTCCAAAGTGTCTGTAGTGTATGAATGGGTGTGTGAATGTATATGTGAGTGTGCCTTGCGATGGCCTGGTACCCTGTCCAGGGTGTACCCTGTCCTGTGCCCTATGATCTCTGGGATACGCTCAAGGTTCCTGTATGATAGGAGATGTAGAAAATGGGGGTGGATGGAAAGGAGAGTGAAATTTTATTATCCTGAGTATCCAGTTACACAAATGGAGAAGTGAGTTTAGATTTGGCTAAATAAATCATACAATCTAGAAACAAACAAGTGGGATATAATCAGTGGTTGATTTTAGACACAATCATTCCTGATATTATTAATAATTCTGCTGTTGGTTTGAGTTGAGCACTGACAATCAAATTAAAAGAAGATGAAGCTAGCATTTAGTGGTTTGGTTTTTTTTTTTTGTTTGTTTGTTTGTTTTGTTTGTTTGTTTTTACAGTGGAGTGATGAGAAGAAATCCTCAGAGACTGCTACAGTGTCCTCCCAGGAATCCATGGCTAATCATAGGCTGAAGTGTTTCAGAGACATTCTGGACATTTTTTCTGTTTCTGAAAGCAGGACCTCGCACTCGCCGCGCAGTACTGGCCATTATCTTCTATGGAAAGTAGCTAAGGTTTGTCCAAAAAGTCGCTAGATATGTCGCTAGATGCTTTAAAAAAAAAAAAAAAAAAAAAAAAAGTTGCTAAAGGGGTCTGAGAAGTGGACCAAAGCTGTCCCTGTTAAAATGAATGAGTGAACGGGAGGAGGAGGAGGGGCTGCAGCGGGGAGTCATATTTTGAGTGAAAGGATTGTATTCGTGTTCTTTTGAAAATAAACCCTTTAAAGTGATTGTTATTTTTTATTTATTGATGTTTTATCATTCAAGCACTTTTTAACCACTTTTTTTAACATAAAAAAAAAAAATTGGCTATTTTCAAGGTTTTCCAGTACTTAAATTTCCAAATGCCAAATTCAAGCACCTTGTACAAACCCTGTGGTAATAATTTTTCATGGATACATTTCCCAAACAAACAAACTAAAAAACTTCTAGTACTTCTAATTAATAAACCTATAACATCAGTTAGCTAGTATTTTCAAGTGCTACACCCAAACCTCACACATTTGATGTTTTTTCTTTCTTTTTGTTCTTTGAACACTTCTTCTTCTTCTTCCGCTTCTTCTTCTTCTTGTTTCAGATATATTTCTGCCACCTGTAAGTCAGAATGACAAAATTCTTGACTGTAATATCACTCAGGTAAAATAAATAAATCAATGAATTAATAAATAAGTAACAGTAAACCGATTTTCTGCAAATTTCATGGAACTATTAATAGACATTTTAGTGTATTAAATACAAATTATATCACACTGCTGTTGCACTCTGGAATCTGATAGGTCAGAAGGTCTGAAGGTTGCAATTCATATCTCAGGTTTATATTAATGTGCTCATTGTAATAAGTTATCCTTTCTATGATAGCAAATCATTCACAGAGACTTCTCTGGCAAACATTCCACATAATCAAAGTCTAATAATAAACAGATTTGTGCTATACTACTTTAATAAAAACTTTTAGTCGTTGATATGGTGAAGCTATCTATAAGGAGGTGTTTATTTAAGATTTATGGAAAGAGACTCGGGCCACAGATTTCTCCAGATTCTGAATTTTTTCATGATATGATGTGCTGTAGATGATGAGATAGTCATAGCCTTCACAATTTTACATTGAGGAGCATTATTCTGAAATTGTTCCACAAATTGTAGTTGTAGTTTTTCGCAGATTGGTGTACAGAGGCCCATCTTTACTTCTGAAAGAGTCTGCCTCTCTAAGATACACTTTTTATACCCAATCATGTTACTGACCTGTTGCCAGTTAACATAATTAGTAGCGCAATGTTCCTCCAGCTGTTTCTTTTTAGTAACACTTACTGTTCCAGCCTTCTGTTGCCCCGTCCAAATTATTTTGAGACGTGTTGCGCCCATAAATTCAAAGTTACCTATTTTTTTCCTTTAAATGCTACATTTCCTCAGTTTACACATTTGATTTGTTTTTTATGTTCTACCGTGAATAACATATGGGTTTATGAGATTGCAAATCATTGCATTCTGTTTTTATTTACATTTTTCACAACGTCCCAACTTTTTTGGAATTGGGGTTGTAGTACTTCCTCCCATTACCCAGGAAAGTGAGATGTTGCTGTTTACAAATGTCAACATGTTTTTGATAATTATTGAACATCACACCAAAGATTAATTAATGAGGACTGTCACCAAATTTCTGAAGCTAGGCCAAACATCCTAGCACTAGTTGACAAAAGTTAGTTTAGCATTTTTTGCTATGTGCCAAATTTGGTCATACAAATGGAGCAGAGCTAAGATCAGATAGCTGTTTATGAGGAACTGTATGTCTGATCAAGCTGAAATTTGATATGGTAGATATACCGTATGTGCTAATCTATAATAGATTCTCATGATGACTTAATTACTGAAAAAAAACATGCCTGTCATTGGCCAATCAGATATCAGATAATTGAAAAGTTTCCCATTAGGTTATTGCCACAAAACTTGAATAGAAAGTTCAGGGATGGACCTCCTAGTATCCAATGCAATCTCGCTCAAATTGGCTACCTGGGGCGTGCTGTTCATGTTTATAAGGGTCAGCGTTAAGTTCAAATAGCTGTTTCTCAGGAACCAAAATGCCAATTGAGCAGAATTTGCTGTGCACTTTCTGCTAATCTGTAACTGAATTACTTCAAAAATGTCTGCCTTCTGCCAGTCAGCTTTCAGCAGGTAGGTTACACAACTAGCATTGAGCCATCATCACAAAATGTGATATGCATAAGTATGTTCACATATGGTCTCTTTATTGTTCTATGAATCTTGACAAGAACTGGCCACTGGGAGTGCTATATGCAGGGAGTGTTTGGACAGATTGCCTCTTATCGCTATATTACTATTATTATTAGCAGTAGAAGTAGTTGTATTATTATTATTATTATTATTATTATTATTATTATTATTATTATTATTGCAGTAGTAGTACTGATATTTCCTACCGTTTTTTAAGTTTCATTTTCCACCTCTGGTTCTGTAGTCCAACAGATCTGACGCACTGAAGGCTGGGCATTGGTAGATATCGTCTATGATGAAAAATTAGTATTATTTATTTATTTATTTATGAATCTACCATACATGTCATGAACACAAACCTTTTGAATAATTTTGTCCCTCACAGCAGGGTTCATAAGATACTCACTGATGTTAAACTTCAATCTCAGAAATGCCCTCTTAGTAACAGGCACTAAAAAAAATTAACAGTATTGACATTTAGCAGCTGTTGTAAAACTTAATTTGACTTCAAATGTATATGAAATTGTGAACTGGATATAAAAGTGTAGCCTGGAACCCCATAGACTTCCACTTCACAGAGCGTGAGAGCCTGGATAACATTGGGAATGATGATGTTCACATAACGACCCCTCATGTTGCAGGTGTAATTTGCAGAGGCACCAGCAGGGATGCTAGAGATAACAACACATCTGCAGGGGGAGAGAGAGAGAGACTTTGACTTTTAAAATATAATTTATTCTACAATTAAAAAACCTTAACATACAGAACACATTGTTTTAACGACCATTACCAATTGAAAAAGAGATTCTCGCCTCTTATAAGTCACCCCTTTGTTTACACACCATTTCTTCTCAAACATCGGAAGATCACCATTCATTTGGTAAAATTCATACTTTAATCTAATCCTAGACTCAACCAAGGCCTTAAATAATTTAACCATGTTTACTTCTTTCCCTTCTGATCCCATTTTGTCAGCCTTCCAAACGGCTAATTTTGCTTGACCGACCAAAAAATTCGAATAGGTACAGATTTCCTGCCTGTGGCGAGAATATCTACCCCCATAAATAAACCCTGTTTTCAAGAAAATGATCCCCAAACTACGAAACATTGTATACAATAGATTAAAGAGCGGAGATAGTTTACAACATTCACAAAAGACATGAAACACAGTATTGAGTTCATCACACAAAGTACACAGTGGAGACGGTGCATATTTACATTTAAACAAAAACACTTTTGTTTCTTAATGCACAATGTAAAATCTGCCACTGTATGTCACCAGACTTTTTTTGGTAGAAAGTTCTTATACAATAACCGCCATGAAGGTTCATTATCTCCCGACTTCAAGAAATGAGTCCTCCATTTTGTATGCCTCCTCCCCCTTAGATGTCTGACAAAGTCGGACTTTACACAGGAAATATATGCATTTTGTTTGTTCACCATGGAAAACGGAAGACTTTGCAAGCCTTTAAAGGATAACAACATGTTTACATTGTCTCCATTGTTAATTTGAGCTACCTGTGGAGTTATGTACACTTCTGGAAAAAAAGACCTTTGTGTTACCACCGGACATAAACTTGGTTATATATTATCCCACAAACATGCAGGAAAAGATGTTTTCAAATCCTTTAATATGTTCCCGACTATTCTCTATGATCTACCAGTAATTTTTCTAGTTAGATTCTGTACTGAAAAACATTCTCTATTCGACAAGTCAAACAGGTTTCCAACTTTAGTTATCCCAGCTAAAACAAAGTTAGAAATTTCAGTGTTGGATATAATGCATTTTTTTAGAAAACCAAGGACTGTGCAGAAGTGGTTCATCAAAACCAAAATGTTCTTTCCGCTCCGACTTAAAGTAACCCCAAGCTTCAAGAACCGATTCATAAAACCTTATCTTAAACATGTCTTTTACCACATTTCCCGAAATCAGAAACATTTGTTTATCAAAATCCATCTTGTTTTTTCCACGTACAATGGCAAGGCCAAAGCTAATCCATGGTAGAGAGTCCGACGAGTAAAGCAGTTTTTGGGCAGTCTGCAACCTCATGGATTTCACCTTAGAGGCAAAATGAATTAATCCCTGACCGCTATCAATTGTAGGGAGACACAGTACCCCAGGGGGGAAGCCAATGATGACCACCCCAAAAGAAGTCTACAAAGGCTTTTTGAAGTTGTGACAAAAGCTCTTTCTGAGGGTCCAACACGGTTAGACGATGCCACAGCATTGAGGTGGCTAGATTATTCACCACCAGCACCCTGCCTCTGTAGGAAAGCTGGGCTCGAATCCACTTCCATCTCTGGAGCTTGCCTGTCACTTTTTCTACAAGTCCTTCCCAATTCTTGTTCATGTTCTGTTCAGTCCCAAAGAACAGCCCCAGTATCTTAACCCCCTCTTTATTCCAAGGGTGCTGATGTGGAAGCTGAGGTGGATTTTGGTGTGACCAATGGCCTAACAATAAAGTGTCAGTTTTTCCCCCAATTGATCCGTGCGGAAGAAGCACTCTAAAAGATGTTGAGGCATGAGGTAAGATGTTTAACATCGTCTTCAGATCTAATGATCACTGGGATGTCATCTTTATACGCGGTGAGTTTCACCACTGCTGTGTTTGAAAGGTGAGATGTTGGAACTGTAAATCCTTGCAGCTTCTCTCTCAGCATCCTCAACATTGACTCAATGGAAATCGTGTACAAGAGACCAGAAAAACTACACCCTTGTGTCACACCTCTACCTACAGAAGAAGGTCTGGTCAAAATTCCATTTATTTTCAGCATACTATAGACATCTTTATAAAGAAGCCTTATCCATGAAATAAACTGATTCCCAAAGCCAAATCTTTCAAGTATTTTGAACAGGTATTCATGGTCAAATTTATCAAAGGCTTTTTCTTGGTCCAAACACACAAGACCAAGATCTAATGTATGCAGTTCCGTTAAGTACACCATGTCCCGCACAAAAAAAGATTGTGAAATATAGATCGCTAGGGTACACAGTAGGACTGATCTTCATGGATGATGGACGCTATAGATTTTTTAAGATGATTTGTCAGAGTTTTAGACAATATTTTATAATCAGTTCCTAAAAGAGAGACCGGTCGCCAGTTCTTCAATAAACCAAGATCTCCTTTCTTGGGTAAAAGAGTCACTACAGCTCTTCTACAACTGATGGGTAGGATATTTGACTCAAAGCTTTCGAGAAACACCTCATACAAATCCTGACCAATGAGGGACCAGAAGGCTTTATAAATTTCAGAAGTCAAGCCATCCAATCCTGGTGATTTCCCCGAAGATTGCTGCTGGACAGCTTCCGTTAACTCCTGAAAGGACAAAGGTTTCTTCAGCTCAGCTTTATCTTCATGTCCAAGATGCGGCAGTCCATCTGAAAGCAGATTAATTGCTCCAAGGTCACATGGTTGTGCAGTATATAATTCTTCATAAAAAGATAGAGTTTGCAAAAAAAAAAAATTCTTTTCCGTTATTTCTTTCCCATTTAACAATTTAAGATGATTTCTATTATTTTTTCTCTGATGTTCTTTTCCAATGAAAAAAAGAAAGTTGTTGAAGAATCCATGCTGTTTAACTGAAGATATCTTCCCAGTATGGATGTACTACGACTTATCTCTTCATACAAATTTTTCAAAATCATGTTGTACTCGTCAAGCATTTTTGCAGTTTCCATCTCTTCACCATCACTAATGGAGCTGCTTAGCTTCAGAATCTGCTGTTCCAAAAACTTAACCTTTTCCTAGTTCAGTCAGGTGACTCCTTGTGTATTGTTGGCACAAGAGCCGGATCTGTACATTTCCAATATCCCACCACTGGCTTAAAGTATTATACTGTGATTTTCTCTCTCTCCACTCTCCCCAAAACTGAGCAACTAATTGTACGAAAACTTTATCTTGCAATAATCTATTATTAAAAGCCAAATCTTATAATATGTGTTACTCTGCGTTATGGTCATAGTTACTGCAATATAGTGGTGATCCGAAAATGGTGTTGGCGAAATATCACTATTGGAAAATCTTCCTCTGTCGTTCTTCTGAACATAAAATCTATCGAGTCGTGCACCAGAAACTGTATTAGAATTCATTTTCACCCATGTATATTGTTTACTGCCAGGGAAAGCTTCTCTCCATACATCTACAAGACTATGAAACTGAACAACGGTTTTGAGAGTCTCAGACGAATTTGGATGAGGTTCAACATGATTCCGATCCATAGTGTAATCAAATGTACAATTAAAATCACCAGCTAAAATTATTATTCTATTCTGCGAAACTTTTGAAATAACGTCTTTTACTTTTTTTAAAAAAGAAGCTCTTTCTGCCCCATCATTCGGAGCATAAATATTAATAAGAGATTGCGGTAACTCAAAGCGTAAATTCTATAATTTGCATTCTGCCAGGTATAATTTCTTCAGCTCTACTGTCTTGAATTTGTAAATCCGATGAAATAAGAACTTCTACTCCGGCACTCACGTTTGAATCATGGCTCACTGAGCCATTGCACCTGATTGTCCATATATGTGTGTGTGTTTCTTGCAGAAAAACTACACTTGCTTTTTTCCAACTAAAAAAATCGAACAAAGCGAATAATTTTTCAGCACCACGACATCCATTAATGTTCAAAGATAATAAGTTTAAGGATGCCATGATGCTGACTATTGAATAAATGACGAATGACATCGCAACACAGGTCTCATTATCTCCTCTCTTCATTACAACATATTCAAGCCTTCTTCGCTTTATGGTTAATCATGACTTTTACCTTTGTTATTATTTTCCTGAAGTGATAAAGCTTCTGAATGCTAAGCTCTTCGTCAGTTGCTTTATTCATCGCCATTTTACACGACACCAAAAAGCGCTTTAAATCAGGGAAAAAAGTCTCAATTTGTGGTTTCCGAGCTCCTTTAGTCTCATCTAGAAAGTCATTAATTTGCTTTAATGTGTACAGTCTAGCACTGAGAGACTCTGTTCCTTCAGCATCATCCATATCAGAACAACTCTCTATGCTCTCTAGATCAACATCTGAGTCATTTTCAGAGTGAGCATACTCTGAACTCATGGTGGACATCTGAGTACAAATATCTACAGCTGCTTCACTTTCACCATCTCCTTTATTAGTTTCTATTTCTGTCTGTTCTTTTTATGATGGTTTATCATGTTCATTTACTGTCTGAGTCAATGTTTCTCCACTACTTGCCTGACTTACCCGCTCCTCGTTGTAATCATGATTTTCTACATCTCCTGCATCAGGATTCCCTTTAGGTGCTGTTTTAACATATGGAACGAGATGGTTCTGTCTGTGCTCCTTCACTTTGGATCTCTCTTCCTCCTGAACTCAGGGAAGCCCAGACTTTTGGCATTTTTAAAGCTCTTCTCAAGACACACTTTTTTAAACTTGCATTCGACTGCTGATGTCTTTTTCGATTGTTTAATAATTATTTTTATTAGTATTAATGTTGTTATTTTTATTCTTATTAACCTTTATTTGTTTTATTTTTCTGTGGACTGTGATTTTATGTACAGCGCTTTGAGAAGCTGCTTTAAAGACGCTTTATAAAATGAAGTTTATTATTATTATTATTATTATTATTATTATTATTATTATTATTATTATTATTATGGTTATTTTGTCTGCATGTCGCACGGTTGTTTGAAGATTAGACGGTCTGACATGTCCTAGTTCTCCGCACAAAAAACACAGCATATGATCCGAACTAATAAAGATTGTGTAATGTTTGCCTTCATTAGTCAGCTTTACAGCCAGACTGAGCGGATCCTGTTGTTGATTCAGAATCATGTTCGCAAATCGCCGAAACGACATAACGTGCTTGATATCCGGATTTTTCAGACCGAGTGGAATCAGGTCGTGTCATTAATCGCGAGTCCGCATTTAACCAGGTCATCTACCATCTGAACCTCAGCGAGAAAAACAACAACAGCTTTATTCATCCTACAAGCTGACTGGATATTTGACCACCGACCTGTTCACTGACTGCAACCAGCACATCTTCCACAGATACGGAGTCATCAGGTGTACATTTAAATCCATGTCTCAGAGTCAAGCGTGAGAAATCTCCCCTTCACCCCATTTGTCAAAGTTTTCCGACCGAAGTCGGCGCTCAAAGAAGTTTTATGTCTAAGATTAATCTTTTTTTTTTTTTTTTTTTTTTTACATGAATCTTAAAAAAGAACTAAGAAATTGATTAAAAGTAACAAACTCTCAAAAGTGTGCCGCAAAACTCTCGACTCCTCCCACTACCCACAATCCTGAGAGAGAGAGACAGAGAGAGTGAGAGAGAGAGAGATAGCAAGAGAGAGAGACAGAGCGAGAGAGACTTTCTTTTTACTTTAAGACACCTTTAGTGTATTCAGTTTTGGTATATTTACATATCTACATTTTTTAAATAATTATTTTAATTTTTTTAAAAAGAAGAAGAGAGAAGAACCCCCTCAGACCCCCCACCCCCACCCTCAACCCAGAAAACCCCAACCCTTTCAGTTCTACTACAAGTCCATTGTAGTCATATAGTGTGCAAATGTCCACAGTGCTATTCATATTATAGCTTTTCTTGCGGCTGATGTCCATTTTCTCAGTCTGAACCGTCTCCGTGGTGACAGCACGCCCAGGTTTTCAGTTTTTATTGCTCGTTGTGCAGATTGAATTATTTTTTTTCCCTGCCCGAGAAGTAGTTAGTTAGCAAGACGTTACGATTTCCTTTTGTTAAGTCTAGAAAACAGTTTAACTGTTCTGTGGTGTACAGTTCTTCAGGTTGTTCTGAAAAGTTTGAAGTAGGTGGGTTACCTGATCCTGCTTCATTCACCTCCTTAAACCCTGCCTCTGATGCCCATATCCCCAATCTGAAGCGTCTCGTTGGTGACAGCACGCCCAGATTCTCACCTGTTGTTGTGTGCTCCACAGATTTTATGAATTTTTTTCTATCCGGAAAGTAGTTTGTTAGTACGGCATCATCTTGTCCTAAAATCTGCTCCAAGAACCAGGTTAACTGTTCTATGGTGTAAAATTATCCTGGCTGTTCGACCACATCCTCCTCCATGTCTGTGAGGGGTTCTCCTCCTGTAGCTCCTGCGCTGCGGTCTGGTTCTCCTGCATCACAACACTATGTTGTGGCTGTCTGGAAAACATAAAGTTAGTCGGCTGATCTAGGGTGACCTCTTACTCCTCCTCATCATCATCTGTAAACTGTTCTTCTCTACCAGCTCCTGTGCTGCTCTCTGGGCCCGAGTCCTCCTGAGAGAGAAATAGTTTGTATATAATTTACCCTTAGTTTTGACAGGTATAGGTCAAAGGTCAAAAAGATACACATTCTAACTCTCTATATCTAGATCAAAGGTCATGATCATAAAAATATTTATAGTTAAGTTAAATCTGGATCACATCCATTGGTGACAGAAACGTTACCATACATGGTACAGCCATGTGTTTTCCACCCCACACACGTTGCACACGTGATCTTTCTAACACTCTGTGGTAGGTCATAAAAATATATATAGTTATGTTAAATCGGGATCCCATCCATTCCTGACACAAATGTAATGGATACATGGAATGCATGGAATACATGGAATGGCCATGTGTATTACACACAGACATCCAAACAAAAATATGACACACACAAACACACTTTATTTTCACATTATTTAAAAGGAATTTAAGTGTTATGTACTAAATTACCATAATTATGAACACAAGTTGTTAAGTTGACAATCATTTTTAAAATTACGTTTCTCCATTTAGATTGTCTGCAGTAGAATGCAGTCTTTTAAACCAGGAAAAATGACTGTCTTTAAGTTGTATAACAATAGTAAGTAAAATCCAGTGATTTACATTACAAATCTCATACATAACATCTCTGCAGGATTTATAGACGTTAAAGCACTGAATGAAATGAGCAATATAGACAAAAAATAAACACTCTGTGTCTACTACTTTTATCTCTCTCATAGTACATTTACATTTATTCATTTAACAGAGTGTTAGAGGACCTGTAGACTGCACAAATACTAAGGACATTCCAATTTATCATTTCACTTACAATTAAATTCTACTAAAGCAATGAATTTGGGGCATGTTCTCAATAGTGATATGACCAATAGTGGACTCGTGTATAGGCTACACCTGCTAATACATTTGATGGACTATTTTGCACTACTACACGTAGCTAACGCTAGTCATATTTAGCAGTGTAATTTGAATATCTACTCTTTAGTTTACTGTAGCAGTGGATAAGAAGGAAAAAAATTCATTTGACAAATCTGCTCATCTAGAGAGGGCTTTTCATTTGTGCTATAGGAAAGATAAGCATGATTACATTTCTGCTTATTCATGTAAACCTCAACTACATTGTGTAATCTAATTTCATGTATTAATACATTTTTTATTTTATTTTTAAAATCTTTTGTCATTCGCACACGTAGCCTTCTAGCTCCACAGCCTTTGGACTGTGGATAGTAGATAAAAGTAGTAGACACAGTGTGCAATATGTGCAATGTTCAGTACGTCATATAGTAATAATAATGTGTCTTTATTGATCACATATACATTACAGCACAGTGAAATTCTTTTCTTTCCATATCCCAGGTTGTTAGGAAGTTGGGGTCAGAGCACAGGGTCAGCCATGATACAGCGCCCCTGGAGTAGAGAGGGTTAAGGGGCTTGCTCAAGGGCCCAACAGTGGCAGTGCTGCCCCCATCTTGAATCATATTACCGTAAATACTTAAATGTGCAGTCATTTGTTTCTTTTTTTCACTTTTTTATTCAATTCCTGCTTATTCAGGCTCAGAGTCATGTAGGCTGCATTGAATTTTATTTTCAATTCCCTCATCTCTTTCTCAGCGACTTTATCACTAGCACGTTGCACTGCTTTCACAATTGGGGTGGCACGAGGGGTAGACATAACAATGACACAATCCCTGGCGTTCTCATGTTTTTTACTGTCAGCATGCTTCTTTACGGTTTCTTTTTTAAAATGACTCGAACTGGTAATGAACTCTGTTTTACCAGCAATATCTTGTCCTGCTTTAGCACAAAAGGTGCAGTACATTTTCCCTTTGTCATAACGTAACCAGGCGAACTCTTGTAGCCAAGCTGATTTAAACTGTCTTGTCGGGATGAGAGCCGCAGGGACGGGAAAAGACTCAACTCGCTGCGCTTGGCTGTCATCATCTATAAAAGATTGCACACCAATTGAAATGGGCTGGGATGACTCAAATGTCACTTGGGAACTTTCACTGGTCGAATTGGTCTCAACATCGTCGGTATCTGATGTAGAGGGGGCAGGGTTTGGACAGGCAGGGGATGAGGAAAAAGTCTGATATATTTCTTCTCAGCTGACTAACGTTAGTTAACTACGCAGTTAGCTAGCCTACATATAACGGATAAATTCACATTCTAACAAACTAAACCACATCAAACTAAATTAAACACCTTTAATAAAAAGGCTCAGGCAGGGTTAGGTTAGGGGATGACTCAACCCAACACTCAACCCAACCCAACACCTCCCACTTGGTGTGGGAGGTGGCACAGGCACATTCAGGGGTTAATCCAAGTTACTCAAGGATGACGCAGAACTTAAAATAAAATAAACTGATAAATAGTAAAGAACACCAAAGTTTACATTTACTCCAAATATTTCTTTACTATCAAAGGTCATTATCACAGGATCCCTGGAATCAGGCACTAGGAGGAAATTCCAGGACAAATTAGGAAATAGAATTAACTGACATTTGCAAATTCTTTGCAACTAAAAAGCTGTAATCATATACTATATAACTTTTTTTTTTTAAAAACATTTAAAGTATATAACATTAGCACCTTGTAATGTTATACTAGATGAAAAGTAAAGAATCCTGGAACATCTGAACATCCATAATCTGAAAATCTTGAACCTAGTGTCAATCGAGTCAATCCAATCTTTCTTGTGTGCGTTTAACGGTATTCTGTCGGACCTCTTTCCTGGTGTGGGCGTCCCCGAGCATGACTACGGCGCGCTTCAGTCGAACATCGAGGCAGCTCTATGCACCCGCTCCCTGCAGCCCGTCTCCAGCATGACCGCCAAGGTGATCCAGCTGTACGAGACCATGCTGGTGCACCAGGGCGTCTTGCTGGTGGGCCCTATAAGAGGCGGTTAGACCACGGCGTACCATGCCCTCGCTGACGCACTGCGCACCCTCCACGAGACAGAGGGCTGCGAGGTGAATCCCTTCTACAAGCCCATCGAGACCGACGTGCTCAACCCGCAGTCAGTGAGCATGGACGAGCTGTATGGTGAAGGTGACCCTCTCACACTGGAGCGGAGTGCCATCAAACGTCCCTCGGCAGTGACACCGCCAACACGCACAAGTGGGTGGTGAGTGACGTACCTGTGGACGTGCCTGTGGATTGAGAAAATTACAGCCGTGTTGGACAACAATAAGACACTCTGTCTGGCTAACGGTGAAAGGATCAAGCTCACACCTTCTACACACATGTTATTCGAGGTGTTACCCATCAGACACAGGTAGCACTGGTCCTAAAAACCATCACAAACAAGCACAAGCATGTAATTTCCAAGAAGATTTTTTTTACATTAAACATGTTCCTGATGGAAAGGTCACACACGAACGTATCTTTAAGACTTCACTCTTTCACACGCCTATAATGAGCGATAAACGCATTCGAAGCATGTTATAAAGCCTCCTTAATGCATTACGCATAGTATTTAAATAAATATTATTATAATAACATGCACTACACTACATTATGCATTATGAATTCTTAACGTATTGTTAACACGTCTTTACTGTGAGCGGGATGATGACCAGACGCAGGCAGGCTCCCGGGTACTCATATCCGTAGATGTACTGATACAGAGCCATTCTGGCCACACACTTATCCAGATCCACGTCCCAGTATTAGCACAGCTGCTTCTGCCACTCAAAGTTACTGCTCGAGTCCACCTACGTGAACACATACACAAAGACGTGATGTATATACGATCTCATTGTATACGAATTGGGCATTCTCGCTGACGATATAGCGTGGATAGTTTATAATGAGTGTGTTCATACTGTATAAACCTGGGAACTGATTTGCATATGCACTGCTGTCAGAGCTGCAGTTATTTTTAAAAGATTTATTAACAGCTTCTGACCAATCAGATCTGACCACACCCATGATTCCCTTCGCTCTGAAGAGAAGGTGTGTAGCCATCTGTACCCTTTCATTGATGAGCTCGGTGACGATGTCTCTGGCTGGCCATCTACAGTAATGAGAGCTGTGATGATGCTCTGATGTATTTTGGGTAAGTTACCCTGAAGCAGAGTGGCCAACACATTCAGCCTCTGTATAAACACACACACACGCACAGAGTAATACCCGTACATTACCACATATTACACCATACACCATTATGTCATGTAATCAGAGAAGGAAATCTGAACTACAGTTCCCAGCAGCCACTGCATCACAATCACATGACCACCTGCACCTGGATCACATTCCTGGTAAGCACTTGTGTATTTAGCCACAGTTTTCACTGCACTCTTTGTCTCACGTTTGTCTTTCTTTACCTTTGTCCCTGGTGCTGTGTTTTTCTCTTTGGTTTATGTTTAGTCTTTGCCACAGTGATTTGCCCCAATGTCAGTGTCTTTTGTATTTTGTTTAGTTCTTTATTAAACTTGAAAAATCTGCACTTGCATCCATCTCAATCTCCATATCGTGACACAAAAATATAAATATAATATAATATTATATATAAATGTGTGTGGGGGTATATATTAATAGAGAGAAAGGCATTTCTTCTCAGGGGAGAGGGGAGTAATCAATAGGAAGAAGGATCTGAGAGGGAACAACAAAATTAATGGAACTTTTTCCTGGTTCGGCCCTAAATTTGGGCCAGATTAAATTTCATCTGTACAAGTTGGACAATAGGGGAACATAGATCCAGTACCCTTAAACCCAATTAGAACTTCTATTCCAACCATTTTTTATCTTGAAATCTATAAACTCTAATCACCTAATTTTTAACCAATAAAAACTCCTTTTTCCAATGTTGAAACTTAGGGGCCAACCCTAACCCTGAACTTAACCATCAGAAACAAATAATATGTTCTCTAAACTGATCCTCCAACCCCCAATAATTAACCTCACCTAAAACGTCTTACATTTGGGCAGATTTTTTAAAAAGTCTTTAATTTATTTATTCATTTTCATATGGTTCATTTACATGTGATTCATTTACGTATGATTCATTTTCATGAGATTCACATTCAAGTGATATATTTTCATGTGATTCATTTTCATGAGATTCATGAAAATTCATTTTTTTTAAAGTGGCAGAATTCATTTTTAACACAATATATAGATTAAAAATATATATATAATTTCTTTTCCATTTTTTTTTTATACAACTGATATTTTCTCATAGAATGTTAAATACATATAGAGAAATATATACAGAATGAAGGACAAGGAATGAAGTTCTGGCTACATGCCAAATTGCAGGTTTAAATGATTGCTCTCACTGTAACACTTTCAGTAAGTAGTAATTCATTCCTTGTCAATTTACATGTCAGAATTACACAATTTATACAATTAAAAATCTCCTTGCCAATCAGATAAAGATCTGCAGTAATATATTTTACGTAGATTTTCTGTAATAAGTTTGTTTAAATGTTGCTGAGTTATACTTCAGCAAAATAAAGTGTACAGTACTAAATGAGCAATACTACAGTAAACTCATGAGTGACTATTTAAGCATTAATTAATGCCATTTAAAATATTTCACAATATATTTATTAAGTCTTAAAGTGCTTTATAATTATGTATATTACATAATGAACAATTTTACTGGAATGTTGTAATGCCTTATTAGAGTTGTAAATATATACAAATATATGTTACCAAATTGCAAAGCCTTATATTCAGCAAGCTTTTTAAAATGTCAATAAAATTCTATAAATAAACTCTTACTCATTTAGGCCAATATTTTTATATAAATTATTTGTTTTATATTTCACCTGGGGTTGTTGTTAACCAAGGAGTTGCCAATGTGAATCTCAGCACCATTTATCTGTTCTGAACAGCAGTCGCCTCTGTTAGTGACGATTGCACTGCTAATATCATACACCGCCAACAATCCACCCTCCACCATGGGTTATACTGAGGATTTATAGCAGTACATGAGTCGAAATTCATGTTAGATGCTCTGTTGTCATCGATAGCAAAGTAAGCAGGATAATTGTTAGTGTAAAGAAGATTGTATTGCTATTCCTCCTAAGGCCACATGGTATGAATGTTGGTGCCAGACGAGCTGGTTTGAGAATTTTAGAGGCTGATCTGGGATTTTCACAGTCTCAATCTCTTGAGTTTACACAGAATGGTGGAGAAAAACAAACACCTTGTTGATGAGAGAGGACAGAGGAGAATGGACAGACTGGTTCGTGGGTGGGCGTGGACTCACTGGAACGGGACAGTTGAAGAATGGAAAAACATTGCCTGATTTGATGAATCTTGATTTCTGTTGTGACATGTAGATGATAGGGTCAGACATTGGCATCAGCAGCATGAACCTGCCTTGTGTCAACAGTCCAGACTGCTGCTGGTGGTATGATGTCCTGTGGAACTATAGAACCCTCTGTGTGTGTGTGTGTGTGTGTGTGTGTGTGTGAGAGAGAGTGAGTGTGTGTATGTGCTGTTTGTTTGTTTCCCTCCTTCACCGACTACACCCACCTTGCCACAAGTGTTTTTCCTAAAAATGTTTGTAGTAGGACAAAAATAGAAAGAATATGGCACAAGCATTCTACCTAGAGTACGCCTACCATCAGAAGTCAGTGACTGGGTAAGAGTCCATTAGTCAGTGAAGCACTAACAAATTCTGAGAATTTAATCAGTGAAAATTCTACACTTTACATTCTTGCACATTAAAAAACTTTCTGCATTCCTCAAAATCTGCATACCTGATCTCTAAAAACATTTTAGAATATTCCTTTTGGCTTCATCACCACCCACCATTTTTTGGGGTTGCCACATTTTAATGAGTTAAGTAACACATTATGTTTTATAAAATATGTGATATATTTCAGATAATATGTTTCACATTCTAGACCTGGGCTTCCAGAAAAGTACTGTAAACACATAGCATAACACATCCAGTACGATGAAATTCTTTGCTTGGAATTGTAGGTTGCAGAGTATAAATGATTAAACTTTGGGTTGTTAAGCTTCCTATGATTTTGTTTTGAAAGTTCAGTTCCTTATAGTAGACAAACATCTGCTTCTGTTTGAATCAAATCACCAAATATTTTATTTTTTTCTGTATGTGAGCCAGACTGAGACAGATTCTAAAAAGATTGTATACAAGTGTCAATCTCTCCAAGCCACACTGGATAATCAAATCCCTTCCTTATACTTTCCACCATAACAGCATTCAAAAGCACTACAGCTGGAAAGAACAACACAGAAAGATACTGAGCAAGTCATATGATTATCACTCTTTAGCTCTTGTTTAGTTTGTCTATGTATACCCCTCTGTTTCTTTGTTTCTTTGTAAAATCTTATAGTGCATTTCTAGCATCCAAGCCTTGTTTTCTACAACCCCAATTCTAAAAAAATTTGGACGCTGTGTAAAATGTAAATAAAAACATAATGCAATGATTTGCAAATCTCATAAACCCATATTTTATTCACAAAAGAGCATAGAATACATCAAATGTTTAAACTGAGGAAATGTACCATTTTAAGGAAAAAATAAGGTAATTTTGAATATAATGGCAGCAACACGTTTAAAAAAAAAGTTGGGACAGGACCATGTTTACCACTGTGTGGTATCCCCTCTTCTTTTAACAACAGTCTGTATAAGTCTGGGAACTGAGCAGACCAGTTGCTGGAGTTTTGGGAGAGGAAGGTTGTCTCATTTGTGTCTGATACAGAATCCTAGCTGCTCAACAGTCCTCTGTCTTCTTTGTCGTATTTTTCATTTCATGAAGCACCAAATGTTTTCAATTGGTGAAAGGTCCGGACTGCAGGCATTTGTGTATCATACATTATATCAAATAATTATTTTAAATAGGACACCAATTTAATTAAGAAAACCATTCAATCCCTTATGGTTCATTTTGACCCACTTTATGCATTTGTGTAGGTTTTTTGGTTCATGCATTCTAGGGTTAATATGTCGCTTTAAGTATGATAGCCATGTTATATGGACTTTGATATGATATACTTATATATTGTAGACAGTAGTTTCTAATAAACATACTGGTTCTATTTTTATTAAATACAGCTTATAGTAACTACTGACCTAGACGTATTTCCCGAATGTTAACCGTACCCCCAGCTCCCTCCTGTAATTTACAGTTGAAATTACTCGATCTGGCAACCTGATATTCAGGTCTGACCATCAGCACTTACTGTAGAACCGCTGGGCTACAGAGGTGCAACTACAGCTGCTGATCACTCCAACTATTCAACATTTCCCCTCTAGAGTGTATAAACACGACACACTCTTTAACCACGTACCAATTTTCCTTTTCTCTCTCTCTCTCTCTCTCTCTCTCTCTCTCTCTCTCTCTGTCTCTCTCTCGCTCTCTCTCTCTCTCTCTCTCTCTCACACACACACACACACACACACACACACACACACACACTAAACGTTCCCTTGGTGCTTATAACATTGGTACCAAAAGGTTTCCTATTTTTAATGTAATTAAATTTTTAATTTTTTGTGCCAGATCAACAAAATAACCTCCAATATGTTTTTCCCTGAAAAGAACGTGAAAAAGAAAACACACGTGCACGCTACTTGTTTAATAGACTACAGTAGATCTGTATTAAATAATTAAATTATATTTAAGTATGTTTTTACATCACATTTCTGTCCAGTGAAGTGATTGACCAATGCTAATGATTATTTGACAATAATAATAATAATAATAATATCATATAATAATAATAATAATAATAATAATAATTATTATTATTATTATTATTATTATTATTATTATTATTATTATTATTATTATTATTGTTGTTGTTGTTGTTGTTGTTGTTGTTGTTATTATTATTATTTCATAGTGCATGACATTTTGTATTTGTAGTGTAAAACATTTGGATTGGCTTACATATTGGTAGACATATGCTAATTTAAAAAAATATAAGCTTCAGAACAAGGGCGCTACCCATAGTGTTAAGCTAATGCAACATGAAGTTCCCTTTGAAAGGGAATACAGTCAGCCACTATTGATCTTAGAGTGCACTGTGCTAAAAGTGTGTCACATTTTTATTTGATAGTTTTATTTATAATTAAATAAACCAGAGTGAAATTTCATTATCCTGAGTATCCAGTTACACAGATGGAGAGGTGAGTGTAGATTTGGCTAAATAAATCATACAATCTAGAAACAAACAAGTGGGATATAATCAGTGGTTGATTTTAGACACAATCATTCCTGATATTATTAATAATACTGCTGTTGGTTTGAGTTGAGCACTGACAATCAAATTAAAAGAAGAAGAAGAAGAAGAAGAAGAAGAAGAAGAAGAAGAAGAAGAAGAAGAAGAAGCCAGTATTTAGTGGTTTGGGTTTTACAGTGGAGTGATGAGAAGAAATCCTCAGAGACTGCTACAGTGTCCTCCCAGGAATCCATGGCTAATCATAGGCTGAAGTGTTTCAGAGACATTCTGAACACTCTGTGTAATGAGAATTTCTTTACTGAGTCTTAGTTACAGATTATTGAATATGTTGCATTTTAAATAAGATTCTGAAACTAACAATGGGAAATGTTGATTTAAGGGAATGAACAAGGATGAGCCAAATAAGATAAAAATCATGTAAAATCATAAAAAAAGAACATGTATTAAATAGAAAATCCCATAATTGTTTCACAAAAGTAAACAAACAAATAAACAAATAAATAAATAAATTAAAAGCCCATTAATATTTGGTAATATGCTGTACTGAGAATCATCATTCTACAAACATTGGAAATTCTCAAGCAGGTAAGTGTCTAAGGGAAGGAACAAAGTTTAAAGTGAACACATTTATGCCAGTGAGTAAAACCTCATTCTTACATGATCTCAGCACTTTCTGTGTTTTAAACATGCTTCCAACCATACAAAAATTCATCATGACTGATGACTGATTGGCTGGGAGGTGACAAGGATTCTGAGTATTGTTCAATAAAGCTGATGATATATCTGCAGTGAAAACTGTAATGGTGTACAGATGAATGAGCAGTTCTTACAACCAGGATAATCTGAGTGTTTTGTTTTCTACTATATTAACCTAAATTCTCACTATCCCAGAAAAGCTACTGAATATACTTTATCTACTCAATAATATTTGTGAGAGAAACTTAACTAGCAATATTCTACCAGTAAATCTAGCTATTGTTTTAAACTCAAACCGAGGTATAACTATGCTAAACCCAGAAATCAAGAGGCATCTTTAATACATCAATCACATAGTACATATAACAGGGTCTGTACAGATGCTTCATAATGAAATTCCAGGACTTTCAAGCACTTTTCAAATACTGTGTATGCTTTTGTTTTCACGGACTATACAAGAGATGTCATTCAAACGTATTCTTTATTTCTTCTTTTTAAATTCCAAAAAATATTATTATTATTAATAATAATAATAATAATAAAAACACAGCCAATTTTAATATAGCTCCTTTTCCCAGCCGTGATGGACTAAATTTGTATTTCCCAGGCATTGATTCATCTTCACTATAATGTTAAAATACTCCAAGTGAGTGACAGGAGCACTGTGTCCACACGTTTCTAGATGATGTCATGCACTAATTAGCATATTCATTACATCATTACATCGTATTTTCATTCTGCCTAAAGTCAGCCCTTTACAGCCAAATTCCCAATAAAGCTGTTTTCATTTACGTATTTTTTCTGTTTCTGTTGTCAGACAACAGGACGAGTATGAAATAGTGACTGAACCACGGCCCAATAAGAGACTACATGTTCACCAGCAGTCACTTTCAAACCTTTTCCAAGCTGCTGATCTACACTCTTAAAATCCTGATTTTATAACCGTGATGTCATCTGACTAAACCACCACACACATAAGTTAAAGACAACGGGTGCACTGTGATTTCGTGCTATATTTCCATGTAAAATAATCTCTCAGAGAGAAAGTTAGAAGTGAATGAATGTGCTGCTCCTCTCTGCCCCTCACTGAACAGAGTAGCCAAAGAGAGAGGCATGTCTCCGGGGGGAAAGCAGGACCTCACACTCACCGGGCAGTACTGGCCATTCTCTTCTACAGAAAGTAGCTAAGGTTTGTCTAAAAAGTCGCTAGATATGACGCTAGGAGCTTGGTTGCAGACATGTTAGAGCTACATGGGTAAGAATTGGAGGTCACTTCCCTCCCTTTATCATCACAACAGATTCATGTGGCACAGATAAAGAATGCTATTCTGTATTGCTATAAAAGGGGAATTTATCCTTTAACTTCTTGCAAAACATACACACTTGCAAAGTAAACTGATTTATTTTGAAAGGAGGATTCCATCCTCAAGTGTGAGGACCAGTTATGCACTGGGAATTGTGACACTTTTTCCATGCCTCCAAGATCCTTTCTCCAAACATGGATATGTAAGTTCTGTCTGAAAACCCAAACCAGTGTGTTTTTATATTTTCTTCCCTTTTATAGTTTTAAAGTTAAAATGATCTTGTTTTAGATGAGTGTTTATAGGTTGCTCAGCTTTGTATTTTCCACTTGTTTTTGTAATGTTATATAGTCATTGTGTGAACTTATTGTGTTGAGTAATTCATTCTTGAAGCCAAGCACGAGATGCCTCTCTTTGGGTCTTTTCTTAAACAGGAACACTATTATGATCCTTTAGGGTAATACTGGCTTCATTGCATGCAGGATCAAGACAGTTCAACATAACACCTGTGCTGGCTCCCGGTGTCATTCCAAGACTGTTCTTCAGGATGGTCCAAAAACCAGACGAGAATCTCTGTTATTCTGTCAACAGCGATTTGATGAGGAGTGCAGGGAGGCGATATCTACAATACGATATTCCACTGATGAATCTGTGGTCAAAGAGAAGATGAGAGCGACTTTCCAGTATCGGCAGAAGATGGTCGGTGAGGATGCATCATCTTCAGTCCTGGATTTGTTCACTCGTTTCCTTGCTGTATCCGGATTGGTAAGAAAATATTTAGCTTTGGAAGTAGTTTTGAAAAGGAAATGACCTTCTCTGTAGTTATTAAATGAGTTCACTGGTACAGCAGAGAAAGGAGTTGTTCAATGATCACCATAACAACAACAGGCCGGTCCAAACTGAGAAATTCAACGTTCTAATCTTTTATATCCCAAATGTATGCATAAATAACACAGCAGATCTTAATTTTTAGTATTTGACCTTTTATCCATTTATGTCCGTTATGTTTAAACCTGTATAAACCTTATTTAAAGATCGACCACGATTTCTCCATGATGTTTGGTGACGAAGTGTCCAAGAAGTTCCTGGCAAAGTGGTCAATATTCTTCAAGCCAAACATCATTGCAGACTGCAAGACTCTTAAGAATATGGGCGAGCTGCTGTCAGGAACTGAACCTGAATCTGAGGACTACAATGGTCAGTATAAATTGTTATGTATTTTAAAAATGTTCCAGTCTTTAAAAAAATAATTAAAGAGAGATCATTTAATTATTTTGTGATGTCTTTAGGATGGGACAGCAATCGTTAGTCCTATAATTAAAACTTATACAAGGACATGGATGGATATTAGAATACTGCAGTATGTCTGTCGCTCTCTCTCTCTCTCTCTCTCTCTCTCTCTCTCTCTCTCTCTCTCTCTCTCTCTATCTCTCTCTCTGTGTGTGTGTGTGTGTGTGTGTGTGTGTGTGTGTGTGTGTGTGTGTGTGTGTGTGTGTGTGTGTGTGTGTGTGTGTGTGTTATACAGTAACTACATAGTAACTTAACTACATAATAAATTTTCTCATCTTCCCTCCAGTCAATGGGGAATCCGTCTATTTCTTAGAAGGAATAGTGACACAGTGTCCTGCGATGGACTGGTACCCTGTCCAGGGTGTACCCCGCCCTGTGCCCGATGCTCCCTGGGATAGGCTCCAGGTTCCCCGTGACCCTGAAAAGGAGTAAGCGGTTGAAGATGGATGGATGGATGAATAGTGACACAGTATGAAGCACAGAAGGGTTTAATTAGGAAGGTTTTTATTTCATTTTATTTTCCTTTCATGGGAAATTCTTTAGAATGGAGGGCTGCATTATTCTTATTAACTTTGGGAGAGAAAAAAAATAGAGGGTGGTGCATGAATGACTGTCTATAGCTGCTATAATGTAAGGGATAACAGGAACTAACTTGTTTCACAGGTGTTCTGTAACATTAAACATGACTATAAACTGAGAAAAAGTATGATGTGTCATTCTTTGATAAAATAAGAAATTCTTCTGCACACTCTGGTATGAAAATAATCAACTTCAGGGTGGTGACAGATTTATTAAACATTATTAACTTTGGATTTAACTTAATATGTAAAACTAAATACAGTTCCCCTCATCTCTCTCTCTCTCTCTCTCTCTCTCTCTCTCTCTCTCTCTCTCTCTCTCTCTCTCTCTCTCTCTCTGTGTGTGTTTGTGTGTGTGTGTGTGTGTGTGTGTGTGTGTGTGTGTGTGTGTGTGTGCACATGCGTGAGTACAGTGGAGCAAGTGAAGCGTGTTGGTGAGAGCGTGCGTGGAAGACTGAGGTTTTTTTCAGTTTCTTTCTCTTATTTTCCCCTTCTACAGTATCTCACAAAAGTGAGTACACCCCTCACATTTTTGAAAATATTTGATTATATCTTTTCATGTGACAGCACTAAAGAAATGACACTGTGCTACAATGTAAAGTAGTGAGTGTACAGCTTGTGTAACAGTGTAAATTTGCTGTCCCCTCAAAATAACTCAACACACAGCCATTAATGTCTAAACTGCTGGCAACAAAAGTGAGTACACCCCTAAGTGAAAATGTCCAAATTGGGCCCAATTAGCCATTTTCCCTCCCCGGTGTCATGTGACTTGTTAGTTTTACAAGGTCTCAGGTGTGAATGGGGAGCAGGTGTGTTAAATTTGGTGTCATTGCTCTCACACTCCCTCATACTGGTACATGGTATGGTACCTCATACAACATGGCACCTCATGGCAAAGAACTCTCTGAGGATCTGGAAAAAAATAATTGTTGCTCTACATAAAGATGGCCTAGGCTATAAGAAGATTGCTACTACGAGAAATAAGCTCATAGCAGCAATGATGAAATACACATACAGTACAAAAAAAACACACACACACAAATAGAGAATGTGTTTAGCATTTTTTTTTTTTTTACATCTGCACATAATTATTAGTTTAGCAGCTTTTTTAGAATAAAAAAAGTCATGTATAAGTCTATATAATGAGTCTTTATTGGTCACATGTACAGTAGAGTACAGTGAAATTGTTTTCTTCACATACTCCAACATGTCAGGAGGCTGGGGTCAGAGTGCAGGGTCATGATATGGCACCCCAGGAGCAGAGAAGGTTAAGGACCTTGCTCAATGGGCAGCTTGAGAGTGCTGGGGATTGAACCCCCAACCTACTGATCAGTAAGCAAGCGCATTAATCGCTAAGCCACCACTGTCCCAGTGTGTGGGAGTGAGAGGGGGTATAGGGTGAGAGATGTGAGAGAGAGAGAGATCGATCAATCAGATCAATGTTTAGAGTGTTTTGCTCCGCTTAGAGAGACCGAACTAGCTACATTAAGAGAGAGAGAGTTAGTTTTCATAGCATTTACTACTTCTTACCCCACTGTTTTCTAACTATTACAAATATAGACTTCTGAACACCGCCAATAAAAGCTTAATAACAGAATACTGCAATTTTTGGGAAATTGCCGTTCCCGAGTTTGGCCACTCGAGGGCAGTCATGTCCCATCCGGCAAAACACACGCCGCCGCCTAAAACAGGAGGTAGGTTGTAGGTATTGTACTACTACTACTGATTCTAGTAATGACGTCAATCAAAGTAATTAAATACGTAATGAAAGGTGTTGTCTATATAGCTGACCTCATTTTCCTACACAGTGAGTTAAAGGCGCACAACTATCAGAATCCCAGTTCATAATTGTGTTTGATTGGCCAAGTAGAATAAAGTGTCCGATTCTTTTTGAGCTTATTGGACATTACACATTGCTGTAACTATCTCATTGGCACTACTTAATTGCTCATGGTTTATTTGACGAATGCAACTGCTGCGACATATTTTGCCAATCTTAAACTCAGCTGTCATTCTGGAGGTGCAGTTTTGGTTGATGCATGACATTTAGGTTCAAACACAGTGCGTATGGGAAAAGAGAAGGCCAGTGATTAGACAGTGTGAAGGCTGACTTTGTATTCCTACTTGTGTGTGATGTTTGTTATGTTAGTTTCTCTTGCACAACTGTCGAAGTGCATATGCTTTCCTTGTGAGTGACACTTTTTAAGAATAAGTTGAGGGTTTGAGACAATGTAGCTAATTTTGACCTTCGAGAGTCCATTATATCGTGCATTTGCGAGAGCTGATAAAGCAAGGCCTGATAGTTGTGTTTGCATTCCTTTCTGTGGTGCTTGTAAGTTAGTGAAGTACTTGTGTGGTAGAATGTGGACTGGCTTCAAAGTGTACACAGACATTGGTGCTGATCCGCTGAATGCTGGGCCTACTAATAAAGGCTTGTGCTGCTATGTGTGACCTGTAGTTGCAGTGGACGTAGGACTGACTTGTGTTTGAAACAGTAATGTCAATGTTGTACAAACACAGACAGCTTTTTCTAACCCCCTTACGCTGATGAGTGTTTGGCTGTATGCTTTACTATGTATGTTTTACCCAAAGTTCCTGACTATTGTGTTGTACTACTACTACTACTACTGCTGCTGCTACTAATGGAACCAAAACATTAGTACTGATAATACTAATATCCCTTCTGAGTCGGGTTCCTCTCAAGGTTTCTTCCTCTTAAAACATCTTAGGGAGTTTTTCCTTGCCACCGTCGCCACTCAGTGGCTTGCTCAGTTGGGATAAATTCACACCTTTAATATCTGTATACCGTGTTGATATTTCTGTAAAGCTGCTTTGAGACAATGTCTATTGTAAAAAGCGCTATACAAATAAAATTGAATTGAATTGAATTAATAATGTTTTGTATCTCTGTGTGTGTATTTAGAGAGAGAGAGAGAGAGAGAGAGAGAGAGAGAGAGAGAGAGAGAGAGAGAATGGAGAAGAAGAAGACGTTAGCAGGTGAAAAGCAGTGCCTAGTGATTGTTTTCGAAAAAGAGAGCTATTGTGTGACCGTTGGTGTAAGGCCCGCCTCCTCGCCTGTTCTCAACTAGGTCCTGTCGAGTGTGGATAAATAGGTGGGCGCTGCGCGAGAACTTTTATTGAGTGGTTTGACTTCGAGAGCAGCATTATGTCTGGTAGAGGCAAGGGTGGTAATTAATACTCTCTTTTTGCAAGTGGTACCCTCGTTCGTAATTTGAAACTAAAGACTTTAACGACAACAACAAAAACACCTTTAACGAGGTGATAATTATCGCCACCCGGGGTTCGGTATGTCACCCCGTGTGGCCTCCTCGCCGTCGGCGGGGAGGCACTGGGTCAGACTACGTTACAGTGGAGAAGGAGAAGCGCCAGACAGGGCTGAAGTCGGAGTAAACCTTTTAAGTAGTCAATGGATATCGACTGCAGATGTATACTCTTTTATTGCAATACCTAACAGAAAAGAGTATGAAATATGTTTTACCAAAGAACAGGCACTTCAAACATTTTCTCAAATTTTTAATAATAATACAGGAAGTGAATTCTGGAAAAACTGGGAGATGACTACATCAGCTCCCCAAGACGTAAAGAGCATTGTAGTCAAGTTTTGGACTGGGAGAATCGCTGACTCGGATGTAGAACAATATCTCTTAAGGTTTGGTGAGATACTGAACCCTGTTGACAAGCCGCTGGACCAGTTCGGGATATGGTATGGAGTCAGGAGATATAAAATAAAACTCAAGAAAAACCCAGACGGAAGTATATTCCAGATACCAAATTCCATTTCCATGGGACCATACAATGGAACGATTACATACCCCGGCCAAACAAAGCGATGTTTTATATGCAACGATTCCGACCATCAGGCAAAGGACTGTGAGAAAACAAAGTGCTGGAAATGCGGAAGCTTTGGCCACAAAGGAAAGAGTTGTAGAAATACACAAGTATGTAATTTATGTAATGAAACTGGGCATATATATTTTCAATGCCCAAATTCTTACAGCTATAAACTAAGACTGCCGAAAAATCAAAAAGACATTGACCAGAATGCAACACAAAACGCACATAACACAGTAACCAAAACAAACGATAAAGAGGATAACAACTGGGAAGAAAATAAACTACACACAAGTGAGGACGACTCGACATCTGGGAGTGACTCAAGCAGCACCGATACCAGCGACAGCGAAGACAGCGAGGACTCTGAGAGCAGCGCCGAATCTCTGATCCCGGAAGGGAGACGGAAGACACCGGAAGTACCTGCTGGAAGCAGCGGAGCATCTCCGCCCAGTCTTTCGTCTGTGGAGAGACGGCAAGCATCGGAGTTTCCTGCGCTATCAGCTGTAGAAGTCGGCGAGACTCGGATCGGCTCAACCCCTGAAGGAGGTCCACAAGCCCCAGAGGAGCCTACGTGCTCAGAGGGAGAGACCGGAGCGACCCAGATCATTTCTACACCTGCAGGAAGCCTACAGGGCCGAGAGGAGTCATCGCATCCAGCTGGTGAAAGTGGAACAACTCAGACAATCGCCGACAACACAGGTGACACTGCGGACACTCCCACGCTGGCGAAAGGTAAAAACACTTTAGACTATCCATATAAACGCCAAAGGCGAAAGAGGAATTCTCCTGGAAATGTTGACAATGCAAAAAAGGTTAAGGAATGATGTATATCGCCTACTTTTCTTCCCTTTTTTTTTGACATAATGTCTTTGATTTTAACTTCAATTCCTATATCATTTAAAAAGAAATGTGATATATGTCTGCAGGAATTAAGGTTAAATGATGTGGATAATGTTGAGAAAATGTGGACTAATGGACATGCAATAATATCTATCGGAGAAGATTCTTATCTTAATTTCTATGGTTTTTTTCAAATTTAACTGTTGCCACATGTAATGTTAGAGGGATTCAGGCAAAAATTAATCAAGTGAATAAGTTAAATATATTGAGTGGAGAACATGTTGACATTTTATGTATACAAGAGACCAGATTAAGCAGTTTTGCAGACGTACAGGACGCTCAAAGTTTATGGATCAAAGGTCCTTCAATCTTTTCAATAGGTGAAAGTAAAGCTGATGGTATTGCGACCTTATTTTATAACAATAAATTGAAAATAATTAAGAGCCGTGAAATAATTCCTGGTCGATTAATGTTTATAGATGTGTTTTATTGCACAAAAAAAATTAGAGTAATAAATGTATACACAGCACAGGATACTGTTGGTAAAATCCGGCTTTTTAAAAAGCTTAAAATGCTCCTGTGTGTCGGTTTCTATACCATTGTATGCGGTGATTTTAATACAATCACAGATTATAATGATAAAATTTCTTCCAAAATATGTAAAATTAGGAGAGAAGGTGGTGTCCTTAAATCTATAATGAATGAACAGCATTTCACCGACATATTTAGGACATTATATCCAGAGAAAGTGGACTTTACAAGGTTTGATAAAACATGTAAAACTAGAATTGACAGGATATATATTAATAATAATTTTGAGGCAAAATTTTATACAACAAAACTCTTGGTTGAGTCGGACCACTTGACAGTTATATGTGGCATTAGATTTAAAAATGAAGAAAGAAGAAACTATTGGAAATTAAAAACACAAATTTTGAAAAGTCCTTTATTGATTGTAGAATTAAAAGAAGAAATTAATAGGATTAAAACTTTAGATATCCTCACTACCAATTATTGTGATTTGTGGGAAGTTTTTAAGATTCAGATTAAAAAATTTCTTAAATACAAATGTCTATGTTTTAATAAAGAAAAAAATGAGAAGTACAATACAATTATGACACAATATATAAACCTAAAACTGAAAAATACAAGAGATGAAAGTGAGGAAAACAACTTAAAGGATTTGAAAAAAGAGATAGAAACTTTAAATAATGAGTTTTTACTGAACATTCAAGTCCGAGCAGGAATAATTTCCGATGAACTTCTAAATCAAACAAAAGCAATTTCACTATTTAATAAAAGGAAAGAAGCCCAATATATCGAAGCCATTAAAACAGATAATGGAACTATAGTGAAAAATCCTAAAGACGTCAGAGATGCTATTCGGATCCTTTGTTCAAACATGTACAACTCAATTGAAATAGATAATAAACTCCTAAAAACCTTTTTGAATGTAAAAAATAGTGTTGACCCGCCTTCCAAGAGCTTAGGTGAGGAAATAAAAGAGGCTGAGGTTGTTAATGCCATTAAACAATTAAATCTAAAAAAGTCTCCAGGGAAAGATGGTCTCCCGTCTGATTTTTATCATGCATGCGCCATAGATTTGGCTAAAATATTAACGCAAGCCTTCAATGATGGGATCGCTAGAGGTTACATGCATGACTCGTTCTATGAAGGCGTTTTATCCTTGTTGTATAAAAAGGGTGAAATGAGTGATATCAACAACTGGAGACATCTCACCCTAATGAATGTCGATTATAAGATTTTTGCAAAGACCATTATGAACAGGATGAGTGACTATTTGGATGTAATAATAGCTAAACAACAAACATGTGCAATAAAGGGAAGATTTATGTGGGACAACTTGAACACATTAAGAGAACTAGTTTTTGATAAAAATGGTGACAGTTTTTACATTGTGGCTTTGGACCAAAGAAAAGCATTTGATTATATCTCAAGAGACTATTTGTGGGAGATTTTAAAACTGTATCAATTCCCTGAAAATTTCATAAACATGATTAAATGCCTTTATGTTAAATCGACGGTTGAAGTAAATGTTAACGGTTCTTTGACTGAACCATTTGAAGTTATGCGGGGTGTAAAGCAAGGGTGCCCTCTGAGTGCAGCCCTATATATTTTATCTATAAACCCACTTGTACAAAAAATCCAAGATGATCATAGACTTAAAGGTCTTCAAATAGGAAAGAACAGAGTCGTGATCTCTGCTTATGCTGATGACATAACTGTATTTGTGAAATCTAAACAAGAACTAGACATCATCTTTGAATATTTTAGCGAGTATGAGCAAGTCTCTGGAGCCTCCTTAAATAAAGCTAAAACGGAATGTGTCTGGATTGGAAATGAAAAAAACAAATTTCCCATAGATGTCCCAGAAGTTCAGCAATTAAAGGTTTTAGGTATATATATAGATAATAATGGCTGTGTCGACCATAACTGGTCAAAAAAAGAAGAAATAATACAAGATGAAATTGATAAATGGAAATCATGTAATCTAAGTTATAAAACTAGAATAAATATTATTAAAACTTTTCTATTATCAAAAATACTGTTTCTATCATGCATCTTACCTCCGACAGAAGTTTGGGTAAAAAGACTTCATAAAATATGCTGTAATTTCATATGGGATACGACTCGTGAGGTTACAAAACGTGAGCTCCTTTTTAAGAGAAGGGAACTGGGAGGCCTTGGGGCTGTCGATATATCCCTAAAAACTAAAATAGCAGTGTGCAAAATCATCGCGAGTGGTATTGCCAGGCAAACCGAATGGATAGGGAACATCTCTAACTGGAAATCTAAAAAAGGTCCATCGAGGAAAGGTATTCCGTATTATAAACTGATGTTTTCCGACTTCACTAACAAATTTAAAGATCTAAACATCGATTGGGTGAAAGACTCGAGCAAAGAAATATATCTTTTAATTGTTGATCGAGTTTATTGTAACCCTGTGGCTTTCAGAAATTTGGAGGAAGACCAAAACAAAGAATGTCTCCAAAATTTACAGAATAAAATCCTATCTGAACACCTGAGAGATACAACTTGGTTAGTCGCTGTAAGAAGGCTCCCAGTAAGAGCGGTTGTAAAATGGAGCTGTTTTGTAAAAACCAGTAAATGCCCGATGCCTAATTGTAATGAAGAGGAAACACTCGAACATTTCCTGTTAGAGTGTTATCGCGCTAAAGAAACATGGGCTAAATTAAAAATCATTGGTCTCAATATAGAAATAAATATGAACTCAATTTTCTATGGCATTTTTAAAGAAAATTGTAGCAAGACTCAGCATGACTTCATTTGGTTCATAATATGTTTGACTAAATCTAAACTCTGGAAAACAAGGTCCAGAATGACTATAAATCAAACGTTTATATCCAGTGATGTTGTATTCAAGGACATTCAAAAAGAGCTAAGAAGACTAAAAAGCAGCACATCTTGGTTTAAAGACTCTTCAGTGTGGGACTCTATTTGCGTGTAATTGTACTTTGACTATGTAAGTTTTTTTCTCTCCCTTTCTTTCTGAATATGACTTGTGTAAGATTGTGAATTTTGTATAATTTCAATAAAACTCATTAAAAAAAAAAAAAAAAAAGCAAGGGTGGTAAGGGACTCGGCAAAGGAGGCGCTAAGCGCCACCGCAAGGTGCTTCGCGATAACATCCAGGGGATCACCAAGCCGGCTATTCGCCGTCTGGCTCGGCGTGGTGGTGTAAAGCGTATTTCTGGTCTGATCTATGAAGAGACTCGCGGTGTGCTGAAAGTGTTCCTGGAGAAGGTGATCCGCGACGCCGTCACCTACACCGAGCATGCCAAGAGAAAGACCGTGACCGCCATGGATGTGGTGTACGCCCTGAAACGCCAGGGACGCACCCTGTACGGCTTCGGCGGTTAAACGCTCTAACACCGAACGACGCGAACACAACGGCTCTTTTAAGAGCCACCCACATGTCTAGAAAAAGAGCTCTTCCGTGTGTGGGGGGGGAGGCTTTTTCTTTCGTGAAGCATAAGGCATCAAACGCTGTACAGCAGTAGCATAAGTGGTAGATCTATTTGTATTTTTTTGTAATAAAAAATACAAATCTCTTTTTTTTCTCTCTCTCTCTCTCTCTCTCTCTCTCTCTCTCTCTTTTTATATATATATATATATATATATATATATATATATATATATATATATATATATAACTCCGTATATATTAAATATTGTATTATATATAATATTGTACAGTATACAATATTAGATACATATATATTAAATATTGTAACTTGTTTGATTAAAACAATTTAGATGATTTTAGTAGAAACTTCTATATTTCTCTTTCTCATACGCACGCATGCATGCATATATAAGAGAGAGAGAGAAAAGTGGGGAAGTCAAGTTTTTTCTGTTTTTTCAAGCATAAGGTATCAAACGCTCTACACAAGTAGTAAAAGTGATAGATAAGAACTGTCTGTGTACATAAAAAGAATTTATTTTTGTTTTTTTGCACATCTTTATTTTTTTTAAAATACATTTATATGCACAGTATTAAATATTATAACGTGTTTAAAATGAGTTACAAGACGGTTTTAGTAGAAACTTACTTCCGCATTTCTCTCTCTCTCTCTCTCTCTCTCTCTCTCTCTCTCTCTCTCTCTCTCTATATATATATATATATATATATATATATATATATATATATATATATGTGTGTGTGTGTGTGTGTATATATGTATATGTGTATAATTTTTTTCAAGCCAATTGTTTTTTCATAGTGCACGTTGCACTGTAAATACAACGGCGGGAAGGGAAACAAAGCGTAGCGGAGGAGGGAGGAGCAGTATGAGGCGCCATGCAGGAGGAGGTATCGAATTTTGGCCAATCAAAAAAAGGTGTCTTGTGTGGACGTCATTAGCATGTGGGTCTGTAAATAGAGCGGGCGCGAGGCGGGCGTTAGTCATTTTCTGTTCGTTTATTCGACAAGCAGCATCATGCCCGATCCAGCCAAGACCGCGCCCAAGAAGGGATCAAAGAAAGCCGTGACCAAGACGGCCGGCAAAGGAGGCAAGAAGCGCAGAAAGTCCAGGAAGGAGAGCTATGCCATCTACGTGTACAAGGTCCTGAAGCAAGTGCACCCTGATACCGGCATCTCATCCAAGGCCATGGGCATCATGAACTCCTTCGTGAATGATATTTTTGAGCGCATCGCCGGTGAGTCTTCTCGTCTGGCTCATTACAACAAGCGTTCCACTATCACCTCCAGGGAGATCCAGACCGCCGTGCGCCTGCTGCTTCCCGGCGAGCTGGCCAAGCACGCCGTGTCCGAGGGCACAAAGGCCGTCACCAAGTACACCAGCTCCAAGTGAAGCGCGTTACCGCCGTCTTCATCAACCCAACGGCTCTTTTAAGAGCCACCCACTTTTCATACAAAGAGCAATCTATTTTCTTTCGCTTTCTCTCTTGCTGTGTGTGTGAGAGAGAGAGAGAGAGAGAGAGAGAGAGAGAGTGGGGGGGGGGCACTTCTGAAGTGCTGCTCTCCCACGAATGTTCAGGCTTTTGGGTAATTCTAGCAGTCTGATAAATGCAGAGATGAGTAAATCTCAACAGGGTTGTAGCACGGTTTCTCGGGCTTGTATAATCTGAGCAATGCAAAATGGGGTTTTAGCAGCACAAAGTTATTCATATTAAGACTAGCAACAGGAAGTAACTGAAAATGGTATTCTAGTAACATGTAGAAATTCAAACTAAGGTTCTAGAAGCACGTAAAAGTTCTAAATACTGTTGTAGTAACATGTAGTCATTCAAAACAGTGTTCCAGCAGCACGAAGTCATTCAAAAGAATGCTCTAGCAGCATAGAATACAACACACACACACACACACACACACACGCACACACACACAAGGCAATAGCGGAGTTGGGATAAAGGGCATTAGGGTGACTGTGTTTTGTTAGGGTCAGGGAGGAATCCGACCGAGCTAAAGAGGAGGAGGCCGGATGGGCTGGCTGGTGCTAACTAGGCGTGCCTGTTTGGCCCGGGACTACACGAGCGGAGCGCTGCGTACGAGTGGCAAAGCCCTGACACTGGCAAAGACAGAAGGAGTCTTCTGACCTACACCTATAATCACATTTTCTTGTTGGACATGCTTTCTCCCCTACAACTAACAATGTCTTACTCTTGTCTTTGCTGCTCTGTTCAGCTCTTCCTACTTTCCTACTGACTGTTTCCCACCCACCTAGTCAACTTTTATTCAACATTTGTTCTTTTCATCTAGACTTTAAATTTATTTACTCTTCACCATCTATTCATATGCTTTCAGTTTGAATGAAAGTGAGCAAGTGATTTCTAGCATGCTAGCCGTTTGTTTTGGTTTCTGTGTTATGTGCGTTTTGTGTTGCATTCTGGTCAATGTCTTTTTGATTTTTCGGCATTCTTAGTTTATAGCTGTAAGAATTTGGGCATTGAAAATATATATGCCCAGTTTCATTACATAAATTACATACTTGTGTATTTCTACAACTCTTTCCTTTGTGGCCAAAGCTTCCGCATTTCCAGCACTTTGTTTTCTCACAGTCCTTTGCCTGATGGTCGGAATCGTTACATATAAAACATCGTTTTGTTTGGCCGGGATATGTAATCGTTCCATTGTATGGTCCCATGGAAATGGAGTTTGGTATCTGGAATATACTTCCGTCGTGGTTTTTCTTGAGTTTTATTTTATATCTCCTGACTCCATACCATATCCCGAACTGGTCCAGCGGCTTGTCAACAGGGTTCAGTATCTCACCAAACCTTAAGAGGTATTGTTCTACATCCGAGTCAGCGATTCTCCCAGTCCAAAACTTTACTACAATGCTCTTTACGTCTTGGGGAGCTGATGTAGTCATCTCCCAGTTTTTCCAGAATTCACTTCCTGTATTATTATTAAAAATTTGAGAAAATGTTTGAAGTGCCTGTTCTTTGGTAAAACATATTTCATACTCTTTTCTGTTAGGCATTGCAATAAAAGAGTATACATCTGTAGTCGATATCCATTGACTACTTAAAAGGTTTACTCCGACTTCAGACCTGTCTGGCGCTTCTCCTTCTCCACTGTAACGTAGTCTGACCCAGTGCCTCCCCGCCGACGGCGAGGAGGCCACACGGGGTGACATACCGAACCCCGGGTGGCGATAATTATCACCTTGTTAAAGGTGTTTTTGTTGTTGATGTCGTTAAAGTCTTTAGTTTCAAATTACGAACGAGAGTACCACTTGCAAAAAGAAAGTATTAATTACCACCCTTGCCACTTCCAGACATGATGCTGCTCCCGAAGTCAAATCACTCAATAAAAGTTCTCGCGCAGCGCCCACCTATTTATCCACACTCGACAGGACCTAGTTGAGAACAGGCGAGGAGGCGGGCCTTACACCAACGGTCACACAATAGCTCTCTTTTTCTAAAACAAACACTAGGCACTGCTTTTCACCTGCTAACGTCTTCTTCTTCCCCATTCTCTCTCTCTCTAATCACTGGCCTTCTCTTTTCACATTTCCATTTTCACTATCTGTGTTACAGTCGATGTACACACTGTGTTTGAACCTAAATGTCATGCATCAACCAAAACTGCGCCTCCAGAATGACGGCTGAGCTTAAGATTGGCAAAATATGTCGCAGCAGTTGCATTCGTCAAATAAACTATGAGCAATTAAGTAGTGCCAATGAGATAATTACAGCAATGCGTAATGTCCAATAAGCTCAAAAAGAGTCGGACTCCTCGCACACTTTATTCTACTTGGCCAATCAAACACAATTATGAACTGGGATTCTGATAGTTGTGCGCCTTTAACTCACTGTGTACAAAAATGAGGTCAGCTATATAGACAACAATTTTCATTACGTATTTATTTACTTCGATTGAGGTCATTATTAGAAGTAGTAGTAGTAATAGTAAAATACCTACAACCTACCTTCTGTTTTAGGCGTCGTGTGTTGTGCTGGATGGAACATGACTGCCCTCGTGTGGCCAAACTCGGGAACGGCAATTTCCCAAAAATTGCAGTATTCTCTTATTAAGCTTTTAATAGCGGTGTTTATAAGTCTATATTTGTATTATTTGGCAAATAGTGGGGTAAGAAGTAATAGATGCTATGAACATTCATGTTTCTCTCACCACTGGGGCAGAGGTGGCTTAGAGGTTAAGGCTCTGGTTTACTGATCAGAAGGTCAGGTCACCATATCATGACCCTGTGCTCTGACCCCAGCTTCCTGACATGTTGGGGTATGTGAAGAAAACAATTTCACTGTGCTCTACTGCATATGTGACCAATAAAGACTCATTATGTAGACTTATACATGACATTTTTAATTCTAAATCAGCTGCTAAACGATGTGCAGACTAAATTATGTGCAGATGTAAAAACAAAATGCTAAACACATTCTCTATTTGTGTGTGTGGTTTTTTTGTACTGTATGTGTATTTCATCAGTGTTGCTATGAGCTTATTAATAATAATAATAATAATAATAATAATAACGCAGCTCATCAGTGTTATTACTGTGCATTGTCTAGTTTTCACGTATCAAGGACAATAGACAGAGCTTCTGAACTGTTTAACAGCATTATTATTATTATTATTATTATTATTATTATTATTATTATTATTATTATTATTACTATTAGTTGGGCAATTATTTTTTTGATTAATCGTATGGGGTGGAGCGAACTTTCAGTACCATTTGTTTTTGTTTATTTAATATAAAGTCCACAAACTGAGTGTAACAAATATAAACTTCACAGTAAAACTTTACACAACTGTTTGTACAAAACAGAAAAGAACCCAACACACACACACACACACACACACACACACACACACACACACACACACACACACACACACACACACACACACACCAGAATATATATTATTAATTTAGGACTATAGTTTAATTCGGTGCTTTTTGTGCATCTATAAAAAAAATAATGCATAAATACTATATATATATATATATATATATATATATATATATATATATATATATATATATATATATATATATATATATAGTCCTAAATGAATAATAAAAACTCACTTTCACTGCACCTTGTGGTTTCTGTTCCTCGGTGTCTTTAGACATTATTTTACTTTTGATCATAATGTTTGAATTAGACATTACAGATCTTACTCGCGCTACACTCTGTATCAGCGCGTCTACACCGCGCGTGACCAGCAACGTGTCCTCGTTACTAACATGTCACTTCCGACAGAATTTACACTGCAAGCGCGCAGGTACAGCATATAATGACAAACTTAAATTAAACTAAACCTTTTGAACAGCTTGCACCAGTTTCCCCTGCCCCTTACACACAGTGGAGCATTTTGGCTATAAACATAAGTTCAATTCAATTCAATTTTATTTGTATAGCGCTTTTTACAATAGACTGTCTCAAAGCAGCTTTACAGAAATATCAACATGGTATACAGATATTAAAGGTGTGAATTTATCCCAACTGAGCAAGACACTGAGTGGCGACGGTGGCGAGGAAAAACTCCCTAAGATGTTTTAAGAGGAAGAAACCTTGAGAGGAACCCGACTCAGAAGGAACCCGTCCTCATCTGGGTAACAACAGTTAGTGTGAAAAAGTTCATTATGGATTCATATGAAGTCTGTATGGCCTTAGGAGCAGCCGTAATCACACGAGTTGAAATTCATGTTAGATGCTCTGTTGTCGTCGATAGCAAAGTAAGCAGGATAATTGTTAATGTAAAGAAGATTGTACTGCTATTCCTCCTAAGGCCACATCGACTGGAGGGGAGAAGGGAACATATTTATTCATTCATTTATCTTACACAAAATTTTATTTTCATTAATAGTTTGTTTACGTACACACACACACACACATGCACACGCACACGCACGCACGCACACACACACACACACACACACACACACACACACACACACACACACACACACACAGTCGGGGCCAAAAGTCTGAGAGCACTAGTGGAAAATGTTTCTATTTTGCATTTTTTTATTATTTAATTTTAGAATTTTCATTCGAAATTGTATTATTGACTACAACTTCAATACAAAATTAATGAATAAAAAAGTACAATCTTTAAAATATTTACAAGAGATTCAGAGTTTCTTAATGTTTACAGTTGCAGAATTTAAATATATATATATATATATATATATATATATATATATATATATATATATATATATATATATATCCAAAATATTAAACATTTACTTTCTTTGTTTAAAATATTAATAAATTCTAAAACCAATTTATTTCAAAATGTAAGAGAAAAAAAATCCAGATTTTCAATGTGGTCTCAGACATTTGCGTGTGTGTGTGTGTGTGTGTGTGTGTGTGTGTGTGTGTGTGTGTGTGTGTGTGTGTGTGTATGTGTGTATTTCTGTATTCTACTATACTGTATTCTTACCTTGCTGATGGGTCAGAATCGACTGCAGTGAGAAAATGCATATCCCTGCGCAAAAAATATACATTATAGGAACATTTGATAGGTTGTGTTTTTAATCTATAAAAGGTATTGTCTTTTTAAATGATGACAATTTACAAGTGATATTAAATCAATCATAGTGTACTGTAAAACGAGATTTTTAAAAATACTTGAAATCTGTTTGATACTTGAAATCAGAATTTCTTACCTTCTTCGACATAGATCAGAAAGTCATTTCTTTGACCCTTTAAACTCTGAGCTGTCCACTTGGTGTATCACTAAATGGTTATTTAGTTTATTTAAAAGGCAAATGCACTTTGTGTTCTTCAAATGCAAATAAGTTTGACTCAAACGACAGTCTACAGAAAAGTTTAAAAAAAAACATGAAGCAAAAAGCTTCCATTTACATTTTATACATACATAAATATATACATATATAATATAAGTATAGGTTTTATCCAGCGAGATAACTGATTTATGAATCAATGTCTGATTCATAAAAACTGTTGTACAAATGTGTGACGCAAAAGCAAAAATGTCAGGCTAAAACTGATGTGACGGATCATCCAGCATTCCCTTTAGTCATCTGATGATACATTTATTATAGATTCTCCTTCAAACATTGTTTAATTGACTTTCAGAGTTAAGAGCTTTTCATTTTTGGCAGTGAGACACAGAATCATTACTGTGACAAAACATTAATAACTTCTCCATTTGAACTGTTAAAATGTGCAGATTCATTGTATTTCAATATGAAACTGTTCTCAAAAAATAATATTAGACACTAGGATAATATTCAGTAATAATAGCACCTAATATTCATTAGCATTGAATTTATTAAAACACTGTGCTATTCTATCACACACCTTTGAATCATGTTAATTTAAATACTATAGTTATAGTACCTGTCAGTGCCAACATCCCCCAAGATTTCATAATGTAATGGGTTTACATTAATACTACATGAATTGATCATGCTCACTTTATATAATTCAATCTTGTAATTAGAAACTTGTGTAAATTAAGCTTAGCATAAGCAGTGAAATCATGTTTTGATGAGAAATTTAATATTTCTTTGTAAACTATAAATCATATTTTTTCTCAAATCTAGTCTACCGCATGTTCCATGTTTTGTTGAAACATTGTAATTGTAAAGCGACATTGGTTATGAGTAAGGAGCTATATAAATTACATAAATTACACATATTATTATTATTATTATTAATAATAATAATAATAATAATAATAATAATAATAATAATAATAAAAATAATAATAATAATAATAATAATTATAATAATAATAATAATAATAATAATAATAATAATAATAATAATAATAATGTATTTATTTATTTATTGTATATTTTAACTGTTGAAGCATATGTAATTAAATGGTGATTTCAGTGGTGGTAACACTGTATACAGTGCCTTGAATCCAATTTCAGGTGTTTTGGAGTTCTTAATGATCTGTTTTAGGAAAAATAGTATTTTGAATACATTTTGCGTTAGGCTACTCAAAGCAGCTGGAGTGCCGATCTTATTTGCTTTTGCAGGATGTGTTTGAAAAAGAACTTAACTAATTCGTGTGGCAGCTGTGCAATGCATAAAATCATGCAGATACAGGTAAGTATTTCAGTAAGCTTCAGTTAATATTCACACAAACATCAGAATCTCAGTGATCTCAGTGATGATGGTTGAATGTTGGTGCCAGACGAGCTGGTTTGAGAATTTTAGAGGCTGATCTGGGATTTTCACAGACAGCAATCTCTTGAGTTTACACAGAATGGTGGAGAAAAACAAACACCTTGTTGATGAGAGAGGACAGAGGAGAATGGACAGACTGGTTCGAGCTGACAGGAAGGTTATGGTTAGAAGTGAATGAATGTGCTGCTCCTCTCTGCCCCTCACTGAACAGAGTAGCCACAGAGAGAGGCGTGTCTCCGGGGGGAAAGCAGGACCTCACACTCACCGGGCAGTACTGGCCATTCTCTTCTACAGAAAGTAGCTAAGGTTTGTCTAAAAAGTTGCTAGATATGACACTAGGAGCTTTTTTGAAAACGTTGGAAGAGGGTCTGCAGCGGGGAGTCCTATTTTGAGTGAAAGGATTGTATTCATGTTCTGTAGAAAATAAACCCTTTAAAGTTATTTAGTGATTTCGTATTTATTGACTTTTTATCATTCAAGCAATTTTATGCCTTTATCTCTGTAATGTTCTTCCCTATTTGTGGATATTCTCGAGCGAAATAGACGAGGCCACCTAGGGAACACATGAAGTTATGTAGGAGCAGTGATGAGAATGAAATGACTAATAAGATTAGAAAGACATTAATAATGTTACTATTAGCAGTAAATTTGTGTACTTTATTATGATAACTATACTGCTATGTACATGATATAATGTTAATGTGTTAATATGTTTTAAATGTGTTTGTGTGCTGTCCTTATACCGTGTCTAGGTCAGTCTCCCCGGCGCGCGCGCACAGACATATATAGTCAAATCAGAGCAGCGAGCCATAAGATCCGTTATGACGTCACATTCAGAGTTCTATAAGTTCCCTGATGGTAGGCTTGACGGTTGTTCCCTTTATGACGCCGCGAATGTCGAGGTTTTTAAACGTTGTGGTATCTGAGCAGGCGTCTGTATTCATTTGAACGGAGTAGTATTTAATCATTGGTCTATCTAACCTTTTCATGTGGTTAGTTTCTTTGTTTGTTCATCTGTGTTTAAGAATGGACATTGAAATAATATATCCAGATATGTGTACAGCTGCTGTGTGACAATGTAAACTTAAAAAACCCCAACATTTCCATGTCTAGAGAAGAGGGTGCGTTCTTTAAAAATTAAATCATAATGATGATGCTGTTAAACAGTTCAGAAGCTCCGTGTATTGAACTCGATACGTGAAAACTAGACAATGCACAGTAATAACTCTTATGAGCTGCGTCAGTGTAAAATAGCCCAAACCTACCTTCTGTTTCAGGCGGCGTTGTGCTGGATGGAGCTTGACTGCCCTCGTGTGTCCAAACTCAGGAACGGCAGTTTCCTTGAAGGGGTATTCGGTTCCAAGTTTGTGGTAGTTAGCCAAGAAATATTACATGATTACTATTATTCTCTCTCCCCTTTTTTAAACCCGTTCACGACAATTATTGTATACATTACCTTTATTTTTGTAATCTTCTTCCCTATTTGTGGATATTCTCGAGTGAAATAGATGAGGCCACGTAGGGAACACATGAAGTTACCTAGGAGCAGAGTCTAAAATATCTTTTTGAGGGACCTCAAACTATTATCATTTGCTATACTATTAATCATTACGTTAAGTACATCTTATTCGTATATGGAAAGTACTTAATGAAGATAATATACTTTATTTTTTTTATGTAACCATTCAAGTATTTGTTGAAATGCTTTTGTTACCAGATCTCTTTTACCAGACTTTTAATTCTGTTCTCCGTATTTGCAGTGTTTTCAGGCTTTTACTTTCAGTATTTGCAGGCCTCAGCTCCATGGATCAGAAAGCTGTCTGATCCATGTCTATTACCCTACCTCAGTACCCCTCCCCCTCTGCAGAATAAACAGGTAGACAGTGAACGTGAAAGTCAGAATCTTCATTTAATACACCATTTCAGGAGTAAAAACACAGTGAGTATCTACATCTAAAGCTATAATATATAAACACTATATGTACACTAGATGCAGAAGAGTTTTGTGGGTTTGTACTGAAGTTTGAATGTACACAGGTTGTTTTATGACTTGATACAGAGACTATTTCCTGTAAGTGAACTCTGTGCTGATACAGGGTTTGATTTAACACACCGATGTTGGAGTGAAGTAAACGTGTGTCCTGCTGTAATCTGGAGAAGGAGACATGACCTCCAACATGAGTGTGTCTGGAGAACAGGACTTAAAGAGAGACGAGAGGTGAGTTACTTTTCCATTCACCAGCAATAAATACACATCGTCTCATGGAACAGATCTGTATCTCTAAACACTCACTAGTTAACAGAGGAACTAGACTTTGGTTTAAGGTGTTTAATAGCAGTGAATATATCACTGATCTGATCCAAGAACAGTTTAGAGAAATCATTCACTGAGAGAAGAGTAAAAAGGACTGTGTAATGTGGAGGTTAAGAGCAGTGTAGCTTTGAGTCAGTGAACTCTACAGGTTTTAAGACCCAGCTGAGTCAGTTATCTGTGATTGGGACTCCTGACATCAGTGTAATTCCTGAGGTATGGGGCGTGTCTCCTGTTTGAATAAGTGTGCAGACTGGAGCTGAATTAAAAAGATGGAATTATTGGTGTTTAATGATGAACACATTGTGTAACAGTGCTGAGACAGCAGAGTATTAATTATTGCTGATATTTCTGTTTAATTCTAGAATGATGGAGGGAAAGAGATCAGACTCACCAGAACCCAGCTGTGTGTCCATGAAGAGTGACTGGTCAATGCATCATCCAGTTAACTTCAGAGACGGAGCCAGTTCTCCTGATGTGAGGTCAGAACAGTGAGGTGTTTTACAGCAGTGTTCCACCTGATCAAACTCACTGGTCTCATTCTGAAGCCCTTCATGATCTTTATCAGGTGTTGAAGCAGTAAAACACTAAACTGTGCAGTGCTGCAGCTCTCGGACTGGCAGTGAGGAAAACTGCTTTAAGAGTTCAGTTCAGCCTGCAGTCCCTGAGCTGGAGGGTCTGTGGTGCTACACAACAACATTTACACCTGGACATTAATGACTAGATCACTATTTTATTCATAAACATGTTAGTGTCAGTGAGAAATCCTGAAATCAGTGTATTGTGTTAAGAGGATAGTGTTAAATATCTGTCTCTGTATGTATTAGTGTGTGTTGTGCAACTATGAATACATATAGTCTATATTACATCGTGTTTTATTTCTTCACAGACTACAACAGAAGAAATCAAACCTCAGCAGAAATCAGCTGGACTCCATATTCAAGGTGCGTGTCTTTTTAATGTGTGTAACTTGTGTGTGAGTAGGTTGCAGGTTTTTTTTATTTAAGATCATGACAATTTACTGATTTATTGATGTGCGGCAGCATTATGGGTAATCAGACAGAATTTCAGCTGTAACTGTGGTAATAGAAAAAGACTTTTATTCTTTTCATAAAATAAAAGCATCTCTCAGTGTGTAACATTATAATATTTAGATGTGTTCCTGTGTGTTTCTAACCAGGAGCTGGAACACAAAGTCATCACTCTGATAAAGAATGAGCTGAAGAGGTTTAGGAAGCTCCTGAGTCCAGATTACCCAGCATGCACTGAGAGGGAGGTGGAGGATGAGGAGGATCTGCACAGTGTCAGAGACGGAGCGCTGAAGATCACACTGCACGTCCTGAAGAACATGAACCACACAGATCTCGCTAACACACTGCACAACAGTAAGAGCTCTGAGTCATGGCTTTATTCCGTCAGGTTCACTTCAGAGAGAGGAAATAGTTTTAGATAGGAACACTTTTAGTTTGAAGTTTGAGTTTAGTATCATGTACATCTGCTGCTGTTCTGTTCTGTTCGTGGTCCAGCTTGTGGTGACTTTGTACAATGGTCCTGTTCCTTCAGGAATATTTACTACATGAATCAGGAATGAACAGCAGCATTAGAATTTGACATTTAATCCTGTGTTCAGTGATTTTACATTTAAACATGTTATTACTTTGTTTATTAGAGTCTGTGGCCTCTGTGTATCAGACGAGTGGGAGGAAAGATTCTTCCTGTGCAAGGTGCTGCTCTCACTTCTTTCAGCATAGCTCCTGGTCTCAAAACAGGTTTAGTTCATCGTTGCTGGTGTTGTGTAGAGGATGTTATATTGTGAAAGTCACAACTTTCCCCGCTCAAGGTCTTGTGAAATATTTGACCTTGTTTGTGACTATATTCACCGTGATGCTTTCAGCGGTTACTACATTAGTGTCCTTAATTTTTTACTATTTAAACATTGTTTTAAAGTTTATTACAGGCTCAATGAATGTTCTTCTCCTTCACTAGAAGATAAAGGCCCGGTTTCACAGACAGGGTTTACATTAAGCCAGGATTAGGCCTTCGATCAATTAGGACATTTCAGTAGCTTTTATAAACGTGTCTTAGAAAAATATATTTCTGGTGCACATCCTGAGATAAAACAATGGCACTGACGTGTTTTAAGATCCGTCCGTGCAAGTAGCTTTCAGTTAAAACAGCTCAAACATACATTTTAGTCTGGGACTAGGCTTAAGCCTTGTTTGTGAAACCAGGGGAAAAAAGAAGAAGGGTGTGCTTTATTATGCTCTCTGCAGAATATGACAGAAGAAATGTGACTCACACCTGTAACTATAAAAAGCAGGTAGAACTGCAGTTAGCATGAAACCTCAAATGTGTAGCTGGGCTGGAAATTTATTTTTGTATGCATGTATAATTTTTTTTCTATTACAGATGAACAAGCAAACAGATTTAAAGGCTGTTGTGAATGATGGGTTACAGAAATGTCTTCCTGTGTTTATTATTATTTGAAGTTATATATTCTGATTTGTAAGCAAGATTATGAAGTCTCCTTTTGCTAATCATTTTACAGCATTATTAAAAAGTCCATGTACACAATGTTTATCCCGAGTGCCTTTTTGATGTATTTTATTATCCTGCACAAAGCAAAATCACAATCTGAGTGTAGATGCCCCTCGTAAATATTAATATAGTAATAGCAAATGGACAAGTGAAGGGGCAGCAATTGCCTTAGGCCCCGAGCTAGCAAGGGCCCCCAAAATGCTGCATAAACTTATAGTTAAGAAAGTTTTATTTTTACTTTTTGCTAATTAATTATGTTTTTTCTAAAAATGCCATCAGAATGCTTACTTCATGAGTGGCGTATTGGACTGGGTGTGGTGGTCCGCTCTGGGCCAGAAAGTCCAGGGCCACTTTTTGGCCCTGTACACGTCTGATTATTGCTGTTAATGCTAAATAACATAAGCTGAAATTTTAAATATTGATGTTAAAACACTGAAATGTGGTCCCCATGCCTATATTTTGTCTAGGATTCGACAAATCACTAAATCTGTCCTTGTGCTAGCCACTACACCACCACATAGGACACAAGTTTTATTTTATACATTTAAAAAATATATATTTTATTTTAAAAAAAATTGTATGAGTTGCATTTTTAAGCTATAATATTTGTGATTTTATGTGAAACTATTATAAACAGGTGTCACTCAAGTGAATTAAATGATGTAGATAATGACTGAAACCTACTCTATGGACCCTTAGTCTCTGTATAAGAGGATTTCACTGGGGATGAATTAATAGATTTAAACTCTATGTAGAGCTCTCTCTCGTGGCTCCACCCACCATGCAACCAATCATATTCGAACCAATCATATTATCCTACCTGATAATATACCTGGCGTCCATGGGCGTGGCTAACCGCGTCGGTCTGTTAAAGGTAGCAGGTTGTATATGGCGAGCGGTTTACTCACTTGGGGCTGGTGATTGGTGTAATGGAAGCCGTCTCTGAACCGCATTTAATGACGGAGAACTACAGAAGTGGAGAGAAAACGCAGCACTGAGCAACTTGTAGACTTCACACCAAACTGTAGGTGGCTAGGTGAACGCGTTTGGCCTTATTTATTCGCTTAGCTGTTAGCTCTGCGGCTGTTTTAGTATAAAGTACTAACCTGAGTTACTAACAGTGTGTCATGGAACGACTGAAAGACAATATGCATACCTCTAAATTTTAAACGTTTTAAACAAGAACAACCCAGCCCCACCTGCCCCCATCATCCTGTGTGACTCCCCAGTCGATACTGTGCACTCCTTCCGCCTCCTGGGAACTATCATCGCCCAGGACCTCAAGTGGGAGCTGAACATCAGGTCTCTCATTAAAAAAATCAGAGTGTACTTCTTGTGGCAACTGAAGTTCAACCTACCAAAGACAATTATGGTGCACTTCTACACCTCCATCATCAGTATGGTGAGTCCATACTCACCTCCTCAATCACCATCTAGTACACTGCTGCCACTGAAAAAGGTCAAGGACAGACTGCAGCATGTCATTCGCTCTGTTGAGAAGGTCATTGGCTGCAATCTGCCACCCCTTCATTATCTGTGCACTTCCAGGACCCTGAAGCGGGCAGTTACGATTATGGCTGACCCCTCTCACGCTGGACACAAACTTTTCCAGGCACTCCCCTCTGGCAATAGGCTGCAGTCCATCAAGTCCAAAAACCCACGCCACAAAAACAGTTTCTTCCCATCGACAACTGGCTTCATTAACAACACTGAAGACCCACCATGGTCTCTTATCCGCCTCCATGAACATTTACACATCACATTAACGAACAACCCCACATTGTTGTTTCATATGTGTTACATGAACACACAACTCAGACTGCTGTGTTCAACACATACTGTACTAATGTACAGTTAATGTCTTTATTTTTATTTTCCTAAAACTTCCAAAACATAACTTCCTAACTCTCTCTTATTAATATGATATTACTTCTTGTATGTACTGTTATTGTTAAGCACCAGTACACCAAGACCAAGTACTTGTACATGTAAACCCAGCGTACTTGACAATAAATCTGATTCTGACTCCCAACAAACATCACTGCGAAAGACTGTGCAAAACTATGTCATGCACTTACAAATTTCACCAATTCAAGTAGGTTTCCACAAAAAAAGTATAATAAACTTCACAAGTTGCATCACACATTTTGAGATCACGCATTTATGGCTGCAAAAATCAGAAAAAAACTGGAAATCCTGTAAGGACTGATATTGAATCTTGCTACTTTGCATTTCGTGGAATTTCAGAGTAATGAGGTCTAAAGCTGACATCCAAAATGTGTTTTAAAACATGTTCTGTAATGTGTTCTCCACAGTAAACACCTTACTCAACATTCTTTCCCACGAGTACATGCAGGCACGTATCCATCATGGAGCTTCCGGGAAGTGTGATCATCATTCCCCAGGATACCATGACTGGTGTAGTTAAAGGCAGCAGAGTGCAGCAGCACCATGTCATTGAAAGCTGGAAAGGCCTTTACCTCTACGAACAGGTCGTCACTCAGTGTGAGAGAGAGGTGGCTGCATCGACAAAGTGCACCGAGGCTGGGGTGCTAGTCAGGCATGGAGTTATGGAAACATGCTAACTTTATACCTTAACAGCAGCGCACCCCTCACTCACGTACTCCAGTTTTAATCAAAGGTTCACATTTCAAATTCCTGTTGGAATCTTTCTGACCATGTTCATGTACAGTTTGTACAAGATTTAGTTCCACTTATTCCTACTGATTATTGTGAAATGTTTAACAGAGGTACAGTATATTTTGAGATGTTTACATAACCTTTGAAAAGAAATTGTTGGTTTTAACTTTGCTTTCTGTTTCTGTTGTAGATTTTTAGCTTATTTATTAAATGATATGGCAGACAGAAAATGGGAGTGAGAAACTTTTGGTAGGTTTAGTATTAAGTCATAAGTTAAAAAAAAAAATGTTTCAGTGGCACGAAGCTCAGTAGAATTTTCTGGCATAAGATTAATTTCCCCAAAGTTCTATGATTTTGCTGTAGCAGTGACATTGATTTGGGACATCCATCCATCCAGCCATCCATTTTCTGTACCGCGTATCCTACACAGGGTCGTGGGGGAGCGTGGAGCCTATCCCAGGGGACTTGGGGCATAAGACAGGGGACAGCCCTGGGTAGGGTGCCAACCTGTTGCAGGGCACAATTGCACACACACTCACACACATTCACACACTACGGATCATTTGGAAATGCCAATCATCCTACAACACGTCTTTGAATTGGGGAGGAAACCAGATCACCTGAAGGAAACCCCCGAAGCACGGGGAGAGCATGCAAACTCCATGCACACTTTGCTATGATTGTTGTTGTTGTTGTTGTTGTTGTTGTTGTTATTATTATTATTATTATTATTATTATTATTATTATTATTATTATTATTATGAGGATCCCGTTGTGTGCTGGAGAGGCTTTTCCAGCCTGTCTCTCTACCACACCTTAAAGCATCTTAACATCACAGGACAACGAATGAAAAGAACTATCAGGAACACCACAGAGGCTGCTGAGAGAGCTTCAAGAAGGCTCTGGAGGGTGATCAGCAATTTGCACACAGGCCAGGTCCAGGGAGTCTTAGGATTAAAGACTCGAAACACCCAGTGGCTCCAGGTCCCATCACTAATGTGTCCAATAGCACATTACAAGATGTATGAAAAAAAAAACATGAAAATATTAACAATAAAAATTTATTCATTCCATAAAAATCAGAAAAGTTGGCTGGACTAGAAAAAACATGCACAATGACCATCCAAGCTGTTTTTTATTTTATTTTTATTTTATTAAGTACATTATTTTTGCAGACCCAGCAGATACAGTCAGGTTCATAAATATTTGGACATTGGCAAAGTTATTGTTTTTATAAATATATATTTTTACCACAGTATATTGGAGTGGAAATAAAATAATATCAATATTCATTCTTTCATTTCAACTCCAAAATACTGGGTTCGACAGCTAAAATAATAACTTTGTCAAGTAACGAAGAGGAAACATTACCATTGTCTGTACACCAAAAAATAAAAGAGAACCTCTATGTTATGTTAGTATCAGGGTACTGGTATTGCACCTCCCCATAGTCCACCTCCTCTGTATTAAAGGTCATTTTAGATAGCAACTATAGAAAATATAGTAGTTTAAAAAAAACAACACCCTACTACACACTCGTCTCCTCATGCTGCAAGTGCACACTGGTTTTGGCCTAGTAGGGCGAGTAAGGGGAATTGAACACAGGTTATTGGGGAAAAATAATATGTAAAGCAAGGCAATGAGGAATGAGCACAAATTACAGCAAATCATGAGAAGCTTGTGGAAGGCTACTCCAAGTTCAATCAATGAACAGGCAATACCACTAAATACTAACAAAGTGTATGTAATTACTGTAAACAGTAAGCATAATGGTTAATAATCTGTCATGTACATATGTTTATAGTTGAATCATTTTCAGACATGGGTTGGTAATTCTAGACAACATGGTCCAGGTTAATTGGGAAAGACTGGAAATACAGTAAGTGAAGAAAGGAAAAGTGAAGGGATTTACAGGAAGAGATGCATGAAACACCTCACACCTATGGTTAAATGATGGGTTGGTGGTTAAATGATGGACTGATGGATTTTATCTGTATTAAACGGTGTTTTTATGAAACATCATAATAAGCAGGGAAATGAGGTAGACTGGGAAATATAGAAGTAGCCTACTACTTATTTGTGGAGGCGGGGTTTGGTTGAACACCAGTTTGTTAATGGAGGGCAGAGCCAGGGAAAAGTGAGTGGTAAGGATCTACACATGTGCAGGATTTTGTAACAGGTGTTCTATGTTTCAATGAGCAGGATAAAAGGGGGAGAGAGAACAGACACAGGAGACCCATGTGTCTAGATCTGTGCATAGTGAAATAAAATTCCTGAAAAGGGACAGAAATAGTGAAGGAAAATAAAGAAGTGATTTTGAGCCTGCTTCCCATCTCCTAATTTTCAGTCCACCCGTATGCAGAGATTTTTACTTAGTGTACTGTGTTCATGTAATCATAGAGATTAAAGCTGTTTATTTTTAAATCCACATTCATACCCAATCTTTTATAGAATTCACTGTAAAAAGATTATGTTAAAACACACACACACACACACACACACACACACACACACACACACACACACACACACACACACACACACACACAGAGAGAGAGAGAGAGAGTTAGAAAACATCATTAAAAGGTAAGTGGCATTTATAATTTATTTCTTGCCATACCAGCATACCATAGAATAAAAAAAGTAAAAAATGAGAAAACAAAACCAGCATGAAATCTTAAAATGTATGTACACTAAATAAAACTCTCTGCATATTCAGTATTAGACCTATTAAGTAATGTTCTATATTTCTCAGTCCACCTTATTCCACTGCTTCTTACGATGTTTCATAAAAACACGCACTGTAATGCACAGAAAAATCCATCAGTGCATTATTTAACCATGCAGCCATTATATCCTTTTACTTTTCCTCTCTCCACTTATTGTATTTTATGACTGACAATTAACCTGAGCCATGCTGTCTAGAATGACCAAACCCTCTGGTAATTTCCAAACCAAACTAATGTTCTGCCTCTTTTGTTACAGTAGCACACCTTATACAGTAGCTTGTACTGATATTATAACTAGAACACCACCATGAGAGAATTACTATTAACTTTATGACTTTAGCAACACTACAGTTCAAAAGTTTGGAGTCACTCAGAAATTGAACGAATTTTGAATGAAAATCACAATTTTTAAAATAGCATTGATCAGAAATACAGTCATTATTATAGCTGGATTTTTAAGAGAATATCTACGTAGGCATGGAAAGGCCCATTTTCACCAACCAGCAACTCCTGTGTTCCTGTGGCACATTGTGTTGCTAATCTGACATTATCATGGTAAAAAGTTCATTCATCATTAGAAAACCCTTGTGCAATGATGTTAGCACAGCTGAAAACCGTTGTGCTGTTTAAGAAAGCCTTACAAACTGGCCTTCTTTGGGCTACTTGAGAACCTGGAGCATCAGCATTTGTGGGTTTGATTACAGTCACAAAATGGCCAGAAAGAAAGAGCTTTCTTCAGAAACTCATCAGTCTATTGTTGTTTTGAGAAATGAAGGCTGTTCCATGTCATAAATAGACAAGAAATTGAATATATCTTACAAAGGTGTGTAGTAATCCCTTCACAGAACATGACATGAATGAAGTTGTTACTTCTATCATGCAGTTCCACTGCAGTGGCTTAGTAGGTGGCTTTGTACTCAACCTATTTGCATTAAAGGAATTAGATATCATTTTATGTTAACAATATTTTCCCCTTCACATATTGAAGCCATGGATTTCTAATAATTTGACAATTATGAGTGTACGATATTGACCCATAGAGTAGATACAAGTAAAAAGCAGATGCAATTTTCAACTTTGCTCATTTATTTATCATCAGTAACACTTCATCCTGCTCAGGGTCGAGGAGGATCCAGAGTTTATCCAGGATTAATGGGCAAGAGGCAAGAATATATCTTACATCAGTCCATCACAGGAGACCACGGACACACACACACACACAGAATCACAGACTCATTCACTCCCTGGGGCAAGATAGCATAGGAGATTCACCAACCAGTAGGTCTGTGTGGTGGGAGAAAACCTGGAGGAATCCTGCACAGACGCAGGGAGAAACTGCAGTTCCACATAAACAGTATCCTGAGCTCAGGATCGAATCAGGGAACATGGAGCTGTGAGGTAAACTGGTCTACATGAACCATACTCATACCCAATATATGGTAAATCCACTTGGAGGAAGGAGTGGGGATGATTCATTCATTAATATTTATTAGGGCTGCAACTAACCATTATTTTCATAATCGATTAGTTGTCGATTATTTTTTAGATTAATCAGATGGGGCGGGGCAAACTTTCAGTACCATTTCTTCTTATTTGAAATAAAATCCACAAACTGAGTGTTACTTCAGACTAAAAGTTTACACAAGTGTTTGTCCAAAACAGAAAAGAACCCAATACACACACACACACACACACACACGCACCAGAATATATATTATTAATTAGGACTGTAGTTAAATTCAGTGCTTTTTGTGCAGCCATGAAAATAATGCATAAATAGTATAAAAATAAATTATATAAAATTTTGTGTTTGAATTAGACATTACAGATCTTACTCACGCTACACTCTGTATCAGCGCATCTACACCGCGCGTGACCAGCAACGCAGCCTCGTTACTAACACATCACTTCCATTATAATAAACAACAGAATTTACACTGCAAGTGCGCAGATACAGCATATAATGACAATAAACTTAAATTAAACTAAACCTTTTAAGCAGTGTGCACCAGTTTCCCCTGCCCCTTACGCACAGTGGATATAAACATAACTTTGTGCTTCGCGGTGTTTAATATAAAATGCTCCCTGCATTTCTCATTTTCTTACTCAGTCAAGTGATGATTTCTCCTCCATCTGATGGAGACTGACGTCATGCTGGGAATAATAGGTAACGCTGACAGAGAGTAAACTGGAGAAAGTCAGTGTCGGTGACTCTGAGTGTCTGCTAATGCTAGCGTGCGTATGACGTCATGCGTCATCGTGACTTATACTACCGGTTAGTAAAAAAATCGCTAGTGATACATTTCAGATGATATTACCTTTCTAAAATCCACACAGTAGAGTATACAGACAGTAGAGTATATAGTGCATAGTGTAAGTGTACAGTGCTTCATTTGGGACAGAACTTTAGTATTTACTCTCCGAAGCGTATTTTCTGAACAGAAGTAACGTAATGCAGACCATCTAATCCATAACGAGATTCATTACAACAATTTTCATCATCGATTGTTATCCATTTTATTGGTTAGTTGTTGCAGCTCTAGTGCAAATATATAAATATAAATGATTTGACTTTTTTTTGACCCAGTGTAAAATGTTAAAGAGCTATCTCTATATCTCTAGATATAACCATGCGGTATGTTAGATGGTGGTATGCTGTCTTCAATAGGACTATGTGAGCACAAACAAACACTGAAATCTAAGAATGTTTTTTTAAACAGATAATTAATAAAAATGTGTCCGCACAGGTCTGTTAGATCTTTAACATAAAACAGGTAGTGCAATAATGGAAAAATGGTATAAATGTAAACATAACATGCTATGACTGAGTATTCAGCAAATTAGCTTATACCAAATATGATCATAGCAGTTATAGTGATAGCAGCCAGGTAAAGTGTATTTAAAGTGTATATAGTGACAGTAAATTAGATCCTATGTTTTTTAATAATACAGTACAGTATAATTCAGTTGTTCTATTAGTGCAATTTCAACCAAAATACAGTTGAGTGTAAAAGTTTGTACCCCCTTTTGGTTTCTTTTGGACAGAAGGGTGTTAAATGTCCTAAACACTACAAAATTTGACTGTAAGTAGAAGTTAATTTTATTATCAGACTCAGATATCCATGTTAATATTTTTAATACTGCTCATTACTGTTAAATGACTTGAAAGAATCAACACATCGGATGGTCATGGCAGGACCTTGATTTTGTGGTCAGTAAACCAATTGTGTGTTGATTTTGATGTATGTTTTGGATCACTGTCCTGCTGGAAGATCCAACCATGGCACATTTTAATCTTTCTGGCAGAGGCAGTCAGGTTTTTATTTAATATCTGTTGATATTTGATAGTCCATGATGCCATGTATCCTAACAATATGTCCAGGTCCTCTGGCAGAAAAACAGCCCCAAAACATTAAAGATCCACCAGTTAACTGTGTACATGAGGTACTTTTCCATATGGTTAGGGTGAAGTCAGCTAACATGGGCCACTTTTTGGAAAATGATTTATAATGCCATCAAATAAGCTATCATGTCTCACCATCTCATCAAATCATGATCTCTAATGATATTTTTATAAATTAGCATGGGCCTCTTCAATATAAATTTCTTTTAAAAATATGAAAAAGTATAATTGTTTTAAAATTATGAGGGTTAGAGTATCGGCAGGAACACTCTTGAGCCACAACACAATGTTCAGGCAAATTGGGCCGGCTGTTCAGTTAAAATGGACCAATATAAAAAGATAACAGGTAATTTCGACTGAAACCATTTTAATTTTAACAGTAAATTGATAATATTGTGTTCAGTGTGCCATAGCAGCAACACCGTAAATATATTTAATTTAATAGAAAGCACATCTTCTCCACAGCTCTCGTGGTACAATGAGTTGCACTGACAGCAGCATACCCTAAATGTTCCCGCTGCATTGAATGCTGAAGGACTGTCGTGGTCTCTCCTTTCTCCCCAGCAGTAACCTCTACACAGGGTTTACCCACCTCCCCAACCACACGAGTAGAGTAAAACTGATCTTGTAGGCCAAATACATCACAATTCCACAGATGTGATGGAACATCTCTGATTGCAAGTTCCTCCAGCAGGTCTTCATACTGTGGAAACCACTTTCCTAACACACTGCATTGCTGTATGGTTCAAGCTGCTTGGTTTGTTTCCTGCTCTCCAGGTCCTCCCTCAGTAGAGTAGAGGTTGATGGTAAACTAACTGGTTTCTCTTCCATTATTATTTGTAGTTCCTTAGTTAAATCTGTGACCATAGGCACTTCTACTGTTTGTTCTGCATGTTGTTTTAAGTTCCTTTCTCCCCTTTTTCCTTTAGGGCCAGCCTGTGTTGGGGTTAATGAAAGTCTGGCTTTCCCCTCTCTACCGAACCCCCTATTTTCCCTTACGGTCCCCGCATAGGAACCCATAACAGGTTGCGTACTCGGTTTAAGAGGTGGAAACGATTCAGGGTCATTGAAGGATTCAGCCAATGGGGTGAGTGACTTTTTTGGCATTTCTGTTAACATTGATTTCAGGCACTGTGCTGAACTCGCTGTGAATTTCTTTCTATATCTTGTTTTGCTCCAGGTTACTGCGCTGTTGAAAACCTGAATGTCCAATTCCCTTATTTCAGACAAAATGGTTGCTATTACTTCATCGTAGTGTTCTTTTAAGATCTCTATATTATTGTCCATCCACTGTGCTGTGTTTTGTTTGACCTTTTCCAGTGTTGACTGGTTTGGAGAAGGTTTAATGAAAGATGTGAATTTTGTGACCTGTCTGAACACACTTGGTGGATAAGGATTAGCCGGTGTTGTGGCCGCCAGAATTTCTGAATGATGTAGAGCCTGTAAAAATTTGAAATATTTTGTCAGTGTTAAATCTACAGCAGTTTTTGATTTGAGACACCTTGAATTTGGTTTTCACTTACATTTGCAGGTTCCCTTATTGGTCCAGAGTCAGCGAAGACTTCAAATCTGTTGTGCAATACTACAGACATATTGTAAAAGTAAGTTCACTTTAAAAAGGAAGAAAGATGGAACAGCCTGTGCAAAGGGGAAGAATGAATAGGGGCAGAAAATCCTTTAAGATGAAATAGAATTCAGAAAGGAGAAACAGTCAAGGAAATTATTCAATCAACACAACACCAAATCAGAAACAAAACACATACCTGTGCATGTATAGGGAAAAATGTAGAAGTGATGCCATCTGGTGGATGAATTAAGGAATCATTCCTTTGATGGACATCTTGGAACATGTGCATAAAATACGCCTTGTCTTTCTTCACAGGACTGCAATTTTGAGGTCTGGGTGAGCTACCGGCATAAAATGGAGGAAGAACATCCCAACAGGAGAACAGGAAAACTTTCTTTGCAAAGTTGTATATATCCTTTTCTCTTCTTTGTTTTCAGTGTGCACACTCTTTGTAGACTTTACGTAGAAAAGGATTGTACTTACTCCTTTCAGGGTTTGGTCATCGTTGTTGTTTGAGGTTTAGTAGAGCTCCTTTCCTCTCTGGATCTCATTAAAAAATTTCATTTATTTATTTTATTAAACATATTCCAGGGCTCCAGGCAAAAAACAAAATCTTGGAGCCATTGGTTCCTAAACCCCAAATATTTATGTGCCAAATCAAATTTTCAGGAGCCAAAATAGTGATGTCATATGACATATGATGATATCATTGTTAAATGGCTACCTCACACTGCCTTTTCTTTCCCTTCTGTACTGTCTGCCTTTGTTTACTCTGCCTCCCATAGTTTACACAATGTATTCTTTACATACAAAATATGTGCAATGTTCAGTACGTCATATAATGATAATAATAATAATAATAATAATAATAATAATAATAATAATAATAATAATAATAATAATAATAATGAGTCTTTATTGATCACATATGCATTACAACACAGTGAAATTCTTTTCTTTGCATATCCCAGGTTGTTAGGAAGTTGGGGTCAGAGCACAGGGTCAGCCATGATACAGCGCCCCTGGAGTAGAGAGGGTTAAGGGCCTTGCTCAAGGGCCCAACAGTGGCAGTGATGCCCCCATCTTGAATCATATATTACCGTAAATACTTAAATGTGCAGTCATTTGTTTCTTTTTTTCACTTTTTTATCCATTTCCTGCTTATTCAGGCTCAGAGTCATGTAGGCTGCATTGAATTTTATTTTCAGTTCCCTCATCTCTTTCTCAGCGACTTTATCACTAGCACGTTGCACTGCTTTCACGATTGGGGTGGCACGAGGGGCAGACGTAACAATGACACAATCCCTAGCGGTCTCATGTTTTGTACTGTCTCCATGCTTCTTTACGGTTTCTTTTTTAAAATGACTCGAACTGGTAATGAACTCTGTTTTACCAGCAATATCTTGTCCTGCTTTAGCACAAAAGGTGCAGTACATTTTCCCTTTGTCATAACGTAACCAGGCGAACTCTTGTAGCCAAGCTGATTTAAACTGTCTTGTCTGGATGAGAGCTGCAGAGACGGGAGAAGACTCAACTCGCTGCGCTTGGCTGTCATCATCTGTAAAAGATTGGACACCGATTGAAACGGGCTGGGATGACTCAAATGTCACTTGGGAACTTTCACTGGTCGAGTTGGTCTCAACATCGTCGGCATCTGATGTAGAGGAGGCAGGGTTTGGACAGGCAGGGAATGAGGAAAAGTCTGATATTTTTCTTGTCAGCTGACTAACGTTAGTTAACTACGCAGTTAGGTAGCCTACATATAACGGATAAATTCACATTCTAACAAACTAAACCACATCAAACTAAATTAAACACCTTTAATAAAAAGGCTCAGGCAGGGTTAGGTTAGGGGATGACTCAACCCAACACTCATTGGTGTGGGAGGTGGCACAGGCACAAAACCTTGTCCTTCATTCTGTATATATTTCTCTATATGTATTTAACATTCTATGAGAAAATATCAGTTGTATAAAAAAAAATGGAAAAGAAATTATATAATTTTTTTAATCTATATATTGTGTTAAAAACGAATTCTGCCACTTTAAAAAAAATGAATTTTCATGAATCTCATGAAAATGAATCACATGTAAATGAATCAACGTAAATGAATCACATGAAAATGTATCACTTGAATATGAATCTCATGAAAATGAATCATACGTAAATGAATCACATGTAAATGAACCATATGAAAATGAATAAATAAATTAAAGACTTTAAAAGAAAATCTGTCTAAATGTAAGACGTTTTAGGTGAGGTTAACTATTGGGGGTTGGAGGATCAGTTTAGAGAACATATTTGTTTCTGATGGTTAAGTTCAGGGTTAGGGTTGGCCCCTAAGTTTCAACATTGGAAAAAGGAGTTTTTATTGGTTAAAAATTAGGTGATTAGAGTTTATTGTTTGGGTAAGCCCCTAGATTTCAAGATAAAAAATGGTTTTAATGGTTGGAATAGAAGTTCTAATTGGGTTTAAGGGTACTGGATCTATGTTCCCCATCCCTATTGTCCAACTTGTACAGAAGAAATTTAATCTGGCCCAAATTTAGGGCCGAACCAGGAAAAAGTTCCATTAATTTTGTCCATGTTCCCTCTCAGATCCTTCTTCCTATTGATTACTCCCCTCCCCCCTGAGAAGAAATGCCTTTCTCTCTATTAATATATACTCCCACACACATTTTATATATAATATTATATTATATTTATATTTTTGTGTCACGATATGGAGGTTGAGATGGATGCAAGTGCAGATTTTTCAAGTTTAACAAAGAACTAAACAAAATACAAAAGACACTGACATTGGGGCAAATCACTGTGGCAAAGACTAAACATAAACCAAAGAGAAAAACACAGCACCAGGGACAAAGGTAAAGAAGGACAAACGTGAGACAAAGAGTGCAGTGAAAACTGGCTAAATACACAAGTGCTTACCAGGAATGTGATCCAGGTGCAGGTGGTCATGTGACTGTGATGCAGTGGCTGCTGGGAACTGTAGTTCAGATTTCCTTCTCTGATTACATGACATAATGGTGTATGGTGTAATATGTGGTAATGTACGGGTATTACTCTGTGCGTGTGTGTGTGTTTATACAGAGGCTGAATGTGTTGGCCACTCTGGTTCAGGGTAACTTACCCAAAATACATCAGAGCATCATCACAGCTCTCATTACTGTGGATGTCCACACCAGAGACATCGTCACTGAGCTCGTCAATGAAAGGGTACAGATGGCTACACACCTTCTCTTCAGAGCAAAGGGAATCATGGGTGTGGTCAGATCTGATTGGTCAGAAGCTGTTAATAAATCTTTTAAAAATAACTGCAGCTCTGACAGCAGTGCATATGCAAATCAGTTCCCAGGTTTATACAGTATGAATGCACTCATTATACGCTATATCGTCAGCGAGAATGCCCAATTCGTATACAATGAGATCATATATATATCACATGTCTTTGTGTATGTGTTCACGTAGGTGGACTCGAGCAGTAACTTTGAGTGGCAGAAGCAGCTGTGCTAATACTGGGACGTGGATCTGGATAAGTGCGTGGCCAGAATGGCTCTGTATCAGTACGTCTACGGATATGAGTACCCGGGAGCCTGCCTGCGTCTGGTCATCATCCCGCTCACAGTAAAGACGTGTTAACAATACGTTAAGAATTCATAATGCATAATGTAGTGTAGTGCATGTTATTATAATAATATTTATTTAAATACTATGCGTAATGCATTACGGAGGCTTTATAACATGCTTCGAATGCGTTTATCGCTCGTTATAGGCGTGTGAAAGAGTGAAGTCTTAAAGATACGTTTATGTGTGACCTTTCCATCAGGAACACGTTTAATGTAAAAAAAAAAATCTTCTTGGAAATGACATGCTTGTGCTTGTTTGTGATGGTTTTTAGGACCAGTGCTACCTGTCTCTGATGGGTAACACCTCGAATAACATGTGTGTAGAAGGTGTGAGCTTGATCCTTTCACCGTTAGCCAGACAGAGCGTCTTGTTGTTGTCCAACACGGGGGTAATTTTCTCAATCCACAGGCACGTCCACAGGTACGTCACTCACCACCCACTTGTGCGTGTCGGCGGTGTCACTGCCGAGGGACGGTTTGATGGCACTCCAATCCCGTGTGAGAGGGTCGTCTTCACCATACAGCTCGTCCAAGCTTACTGACTGTGGGTTGAGCACGTCGGTCTCGATGGGCTTGTAGAAGGGATTCACCTCGCAGCCCTCTGTCTCGTGGAGGGTGCGCAGTGGGTCAGCGAGGGCACGGTACGCCGTGGTCTAACCGCCTCTTGTAGGGCCCACCAGCAAGACGCCCTGGTGCACCAGCATGGTCTCATACAGCTGGATCACATTGGCGGTCATGCTGGAGACGGGCTGCAGGGAGCGGGCGCATAGAGCTGCCTCGATGTTCGACTAAAGCGCGCCGTAGTCATGCTCGGGGACGCCCACACCAGGAAAGAGGTCCGACAGAATACCGTTAAACGCACACAAGAAAGATTGGATTGACTCGATTGACTCTAGGCTCAAGATTTTCAGATTATGGATGTTCAGATGTTCCAGGATTCTTTACTTTTCATCTGGTATAACATTACAAGGTGCTAATGTTATATACTTTAAATGCTTTTAAAAAAAGTTATATAATTACAGCTTTTTAGTTGCAAAGAATTTGCAAATGTCAGTTAATTGTATTTCCTAATTTGTCCTGGAATTTCCTCCTAGGGTTAGGGTTATTTCCTCCTGATTCCAGTGATCCTGTGATAATGACCTTTGATACTCCATATGTAAGCTTTGGCGTTCTTTACTATTTATCAATTTATTTTATTTTAAGTTCTGCGTCATCCTTGAGTAACTTGGGCAGGTTGGAGTATCGTAGCGCTCTAATCAACACCACGTTCTCACTCAGGTGTGGGTTCTCTCGCATCAGAGACCTGGAACACACACACACACGCTCGATTTATTCCAGCAAGACATCTGTTACATTTATAGATAGTTTTAATTAACAATTTAGAAAAAACAACGGATGAATCTAATCTAATCTAATATGTTCACCCTGTTCGTAGACGGACATACCCGGCCATGACGATAACAGAGTTGACGACTCTCATGCTGAAGTCGTAGTGGTCCTGCCGGGAAAGCTGCTTGCTGCACAGCTTATACAGCTGAATCATCTTCTTCGCCAGAGTCTCACTGGACTTGAAGCCCTCAGCTCACAAGTCCACCTACAGCAAAAAAGACAACGTGAAACAGTTCTGTAACACGCCAGAATACATCCGTTATTGCGTTCATTACATAATGTAATGAATGACGGCACCCGAGCACACCTCTGCGATGACGGCGTGGTCGGGCACAATCATGTAGACGGATCTGAAGCGGCCTCCAGGTTGTCCCGGAGCTCGGTCCTGCCTGCGTAGCCTGGGTACATCATGATTAAGGCAGCTTCCTACAAATGGAAGCAAGGGAAATGATAACGATTCAAACCCTTGCTAATATTCTGAAATCGATTGCAACGCTGAGTGAGTCTGTTCCAAGAATCGATTCAGCACAAATCTCGAATTAAAGGTTAGGGGAACAACCCACAGTATTAAGTACATAGGATCATTATCATGATTAACAGGGCGATTCCTAATACCTGGTGTCAATTCGTAGATACCAGGTAATGGGAATAGAGTCGATTCAAAGGAATCAAGCTTTGGAGTCGACTCTATAGTCGTTGTGAATATGGAGTCAACTCCAAAGCTTGATTGTGGGGGAAGCATGACTGAAGAACCTTGATTTCTCAGTTTGGGAACAATCCCAAAGAAATAGTCGGGAGAGCGTTTGGCATCGTTGTGACAAACGCTGAATCTCACAGCTTTTTTTTTAGTTTTTAATTACTCAACAACTAAGACACAAACCCCTCGTTTATTCCTTCACTTTCATCTTTCACTACTTTTTTTATTTTACATTTTGTTCTGATTCTTTCCCCCTGAATGTCTGGCTAGAACTTTCTGGAACTGGGAGCTAATGCTAAATTTAATGTTCTGTTAGAAAAGATAGCTTGATGTGTGGTTTCATTAAATTCATTCAATTTAAATATCTTGTCTTTCTAAGAAAAACTGCTGATTAAGCAATGCACTATACCATATTCATGAGAAAGTAGAATGTTGTATTTGTTATTTGACGTTTGTGTAAATTCAAAACGTCGTTTTCAGCTAGTGATTAAAGAATTGGTTCATGAGTCATCTTTGTCAGATATGCTGGTGGCGCTTTCTGATTTTTGTCATTTAACCATTCAAAAGAGTTATTTGTGTGTGGAACAGTGTTGCATTGTACCCACGAATACCTGCAACCTGTAATGGAAAATAAGATTTATTTTGTTCCAACACTTTTTTGTTGTTGTCGTTGTTGCTGTTGTTGCTGTTGTTGTTGCTCCAAAACTGAAAAGTGTTACAATGGAAGCAGAAGTAAGTGTAGCTTCTTAAATTGTGTAGTGTAACGCAGTGTTTTTCAATCTTTTTTGAGCCATGGCACATTTTTTACATTGGAAAAATCTTGTGGCACACCACCAACCAAAAATGTTACAGAATGGCACTCTGTAGCCTAATACAGTATATATAATTACAATATAGTTTCTCAATTTATTTATACTCACTCAGTGTGAAACCTGGGCCTGTTTAGATGAACACAAAGCCGATATCCTGGCAGGAATTGAAGAAAGGCATACACAAAGCTCTTCTTCACCAGCTTTCAGTCTCTCTCTGTTTTTAGTTTTTATAGCAGTTAGGCTTGAAAAGCTCAGCTCACACACATATGTTGTGGAAAATGGGAGCAATGTCAAAACTTTGTTGGCCGGAATGGGGAATTCCTTGGCAGCAGTCAACCATAAACTGTCCAAAGGAAGTTCAGCAAATCTTAGCTTTAAACCACGATCTTGTTTCAGTTCAGTTAGTTCCTCCTGCTCCTGTAAAGTCATGTCCGTTCCAACAGCAGTCAAGGCATTCAGTGGAGGCTGAAGAGAAATAAAATGACAACTTCTCCTCAAGAGTTTTCAGATGTTTACCTATTACCTCGCACAGTGCAGCAGGGTGATCTTGCCGCTCCTCTGTGAGTGGGAACATCTCAAGGTTGGCACTTTGCACATGTTGTTGCCAGAGGTGCACCTTTAAATGGAATCCATTTATTTTATCCATGCTTGTAAGCAGGTTCTCATTTCGGCCTTGCAATCGTGTGTTCGGTTCATTCAGATGATGAAACATATCTGCCAGGTATGCCAGCTTTGCACACCACTCATCACTTGCAAACAGATTTGAGTAATCAGACCTCTCGTTTGTCAGAAACACTTTAAGTTCCTCCCGCAGCTCATACACACGGGCCAGCAACTTGTCATGCTACAACCATCGGACCTCCGTATGGAGCAATAAGGCTTTATGCTTCGCTCACATTTCCTCACGCAAAGATGCAAATATACGACTTTTCAAAGGTCGTGTCTTTACAAAGTTCCCTATGTGCACAACATCATCCACCACAGGAACTAGTTCTGCTGGTAAAGTCTTTGCAACGAAGGGGTCACGGTGCAGAAAACAGTGTGTAACAATAAGATCTGGGTTTCTTTCCTTCACTCTGCTAACGAAGCCTTAGGTGTGCCTGACCATGGCTGCAGCTCATCAGTGCAAACACTTGTGCAATTTTCCCATGTAAGTCCTCCCTGCTCAAGATATTCTGATGTGACCCAAAAAATTTCCTCTCCTGTTGTTTTTTCTGGCAGTGCCTTACAAAATAGGAAGTTTTCGCTAATGGCATCTCCATCCACAAAACGCACATTGGCCAAGAGCTGAGAATATCCGTAGACTCATCAAGTTGCAACACAAATTTACTACTGATGCATATCTTTTCCAAAACATGGCTTTCGATGTCTGTAGACATGTCATCAGTACGTCTGGCGATTGTGTTATCTGAGAGCGGGAGTTTAGATATGTCTTTAACCGCGTCAGGGCCGAGCATCTCGTTGACAGTGTCTTTGCGGGCAGGTAGTATTAACGTCTCTGCCACAGTGTGGGACTTTTTTCATTTAGCTACAAGTTCAGCAACTAGCTTTGAGGGCTTTCTAATTTACCTTTGTGGTTTTTCTCATTAATGTTGCCTGTTTCGGTGTTTTCACGCAGGCAAACAAAATAGTCCATCGGCTTGTTTTGAAGCGACGGGTGTTTCACTTGGAGATAGCGTTTAAGCTTGCTTGGCACCATGGCGCTATTGGACAGCTTCTCGCCACACACCAAGCATAATGGAGTCGGGGTCATCTCATCGCTGGTGAAAGTAAATATTAACGAAAGATAGCTTTCGCTGTATTGCCTCGAGCTCACCATCTTTGCTTTCTTTTTACCACCACTCATACTAGGCCCTTCACCTGGGTCACAGTCTTGTCCAGGGCCCAGTTCGGAGTTTGCATTTTTCCTTTTTAAAAACTTCTTCATCACTGCCACCACGACCTGTCGCATGCGTCACTAATTCTCTTGTCTCTAAGAAGGTAGGAGGCAATTACCTACTGCCACCTAGACGAATATTATATTACTCTGCCAGTCACTATATTACAGCACAGACACTCAACCATGACTTATTATTTGCAGATAATAATTAATAAATAAGAATTTTAAGACTAAGTGAAATTGGACAATTTCTCACGGCACGCCTGACGATCTCTCGCGACACACTAGTGTGCCACGGCACAGTGGTTGAAAAACACTTCTCTACGGTATGTAGACTGTATTACATGCGTGTTGAGCAGAGAGGAGATATTATAATATTATACAGTATCTGGAAATATAGTGTGTGACTGCTGCTGAAATAAGGAAGAGACTTAGGATTCTCCTTTTCAAATCTGAAACCAAATTGCTGAAGCAGCACAATACTTACCTGAACAGCTTACTCTGTCTTTAGTTATTTAAACTAAGCATTGGTGGTTCAGTGGTAGAATTCTTGCCTGCCACACGGGAGACCCTGGGTTCAATTACCGGCCAACGCAGAAGTGAGTTTTGAAAGTTAAGCCTTCACCAAAGGAACATTACAAGCCTTATAATTTCTGCCCAAACTAGACGAACTCCATAGGGAGGGAACAGTGCATGGTTTTGGAAACACGACCCATCATTAATGTCTTTGTAAACTCCAACTTTGTAAACTTGGGCGATCATTTGAACATTCCGCCTCATATTCTCCCTGAGTGGAAAGATCCTGATTAGTATCAATCTCCTGATCCATAGTGTGACTATGTACCTTGCTGAGGTGTTTTCGGAAGCCACTATAAGTACAAAATGATAACAGGCGACCTGGCTCTCCACATTTTAAATGTAACTTTTTGCTAGGATATAAACCATGTTGAAATTTTAAATGTTGACGAAGAACCAAACAAGTTCTAAGGTGTGCTTTACATACAAAACATGTGAACATCTTCAAGGCAGTTAATCTCGCTGCAGCAATCATGCTCGAAGTTCTTTAACACGCAGGCTCTCCATTGCTCTTCCGACATCGATGTTATATATAGTGGTTTGGATAAATGTGTAGAAATCACAAAGAGCTTCATCATATCAGAAACTGAAGACATAGTGAGCTTTGAACAGTTCATCAAAAGCTGCCACTGATGTGTGCGCCTTACATGGGATCGCCTTTTGGTCGATAATAACGTAGAACTTTGGGATATCCTTCTTTCGCTCACCGATGCAGAGGAGAAATGGTTGTCTTGTGTCAGCACTCTCAATGAAGGTATTCACACTGGCTCCTTCCTGAAGGTCAGCAAAGGGACATAAAATAAATATGAAAATAAAACTCTTTGCATGTTCTTTACATTATCACTAGCACCGTCACATCTTGTTTGCAGGTGGAGTAAGCAAAATGAGATGCAGGTCTCAGAATAACCTACACCTCAAGAGCTCCTTAAAATTAAGATCTGATGTTTAAATATTAACTTTTGCATACCTTAAGACAGCTCACAAGATGGCTGGTTGCTTGAGCTGAACTGATCTTGGATATTTTTTTCTGGCCTCTTGAGGTTAGAGGGAGCAGATGCAGCTGCAAAAGGATTGAGGACATGTCGCTGTCCCATCGTAAAGACATCATAAAATAATTAAATGATCTCTCTTTAATTATTTTTTTAAAGACTGGAACATTTTTAAAATACAAAATAGTTTATACTGACCATTGTAGTCCTCAGATTCAGGTTCAGTTCCTGACAGCAGCTCGCCCATATTCTTAAGAGTCTTGCAGTCTGCAATGATTTTTGGCTTGAAGAATATTGACCACATTGCCAGGAACTTCTGAGACACTTTGTCACCAAACATCATGGAGAAATCGTGGTCGATCTTTAAACAAGGTTCATACAGGTTTAAACACAAAGGACATAAATGGATAAAAGCTCAAATACTAAAAATTAAGATCTGCTGTGTTATTTATGCATACATTTGGGATATAAAAGATTAGAACGTTGAATTTCTCAGTTTGGTCCGGCCTGTTGTTGTTATGGTGATCACTGAACAACTCCTTTCTCTACTGTACCAGTGAACTCCTTTAATAACTACAGAGAAGGTCATTTCCTTTTCAAAACTATTTCCAAAGCTAAATATTTTCTTACCAATCCAGATACAGCAAGGAAACAAGTGAACAAATCCAGGACTGAAGATGATGCATCCTCACCGACCATCTTCGGTCAATACTGGAAAGTCGCTCATCTTCTCATCAGTGAAATGTCGTATTGTAGATATCGCCTCCCTGCACTCCTCACCAAATCGCTGTTGACAAGTTAAGAGAGATTCTTGTCTGTTTTTTGGACCATCCTGAAGAACAGTCTTGGAATAACACCGGGAGCCAGCACAGGTGTTATGTTGAACTGTCTTGATCCTGCATGCAATGAAGCCAGTATTACCCTAAAGGATCATAGTAGTGTTCCTGTTTAAGAAAAGACCCAAACAGAGGCATCTCGTTCTTGGCTTCAAGAATGAATTACTCAACACAATAAGTTCACACAATGACTATATAAAATTACAAAAACAAGTGGAAAATACAAAGCTGAGCAACCTATAAACACTCATCTAAAACAAGATCATTTTAACTTTAAAACTATAAAAGGGAAGAAAATATAAACACACACACTGGTTTGGGTTTTCAGACAAAACTTACATATCCATGTTTGGAGAAAGGATCTTGGAGGTATGGAAAAAGTGTCACAATTCCCAGTGCATAATTGGTCTTCACACTTGACCATGGAATCATCCTTTCAAAATAAATCAATTTACTTTGCAAGTGTGTATGTTTTGCAAGAAGTTAAAGGATAAATTCTCCTTTTATAGCAACACAGAATAGCATTCTTTATCTGTGCCACATGAATCTGTTGTGATGATAAAGGGAGGGAAGTGACCTCCAATTCTTACCCATGTAGCTCTAACATATGCCACACGTAAACAGATGGTGAACGTCCTGGTTGCAGACATGTTAGTGTTTTGGTCTTTTCATACTCCTTGAAGATTTCCTCACCCTTTGGATTGGCCCTCAGAACACAATCAACTTTCTGTCAAAACATCTTACATCGTTATGACATGCTCATGGAAATTTAAGAGGATTTTTAATGCCTTTCCTTTATGTCGAGAATACATTTACAAAACACTTCTACAGATAAGTATCAATAATAAACAATTACGTAATTGAGGATTTTAAATGCATTTATTCAAAGCTTACCTGTCTTGCTTCATTCTGCTCCATTAACCCTGTTGGGTTCCTACTCTTTCGTGTGGACTCCAGGACAATTGTGGAATCTAATGAATAGGATGAAGCTGGGGATAGTGGAGTCAGTACAGAGGAGGATGCTTGATCTGAGACCAGCTGAACATCCAGATCTACAAAATCACAGACAGAACAAAATCAATTTAAATGTACATGTATTTATCAGTAACAAAAGCATTTCAACAAATACTTGAATGGTTACATAAAAAAATCTAAAGTATATTATCTTCATTAAGTACTTTCCATATACGAATAAGATGTATGTAACGTAATGATCAATAGTATAGCAAATGATAATAGTTTGAGGTTCTTCAAAAAGATATTTTAGACTCTGCTCCTAGGTAACTACATGGCCTCGTCTATTTCACTCGAGAATATCCACAAATAGGGAAGAACATTACAAAAATAAAGGTAATGTATACAATAATTATCATGAACGGGTTTAAAAAGGGGGAGAGAGAGAGTAATAGTAATCGTAATATTTCTTGGCTAACTACCACAAAACTTGGAACAGAATACCCCTTGAGGGAAACTGCCGTTCCTGAGTTTGGACACACGAGGGCAGTCAAGCTCCATCCAGCACAACGCCGCCTGAAACAGAAGGTAGGTTTGGGCTATTTTACACTGACGCGGCTCATCAGTGTGATTACTGTGCATTGTCTAGTTTTCACGTATCAAGGACAATACACGGAGCTTCTGAAATGTTTAACAGCATCATCATTATGATTTATTTTTTTAAAGAACATACCCTATTCTCTAGACATGGAAATGCTTTTTTTTTTTTTTTTAAGTTTACATTGTCACAAAGCAGCTGTACAGATATCTGGATATATTATTTCAATGTCCATTCTTAAACACGACAGATGAACAAACAAAGAAACTAAGCACATGAAAAGGTTAGATAGACCAATGATTAAATACTACTCCGTTCAAATGAATACAGACGCCTGCTCAGATACCACAACGTTTAAAAACCTCGACATTCGCGGCGTCATAAAGGGAACAACCGTCAAGCATACCATCAGGAAACTTACAGAACTCTGAACGTGACGTCATAACAGATCTTATGGCTCGCTCCTCCGATTTGACTACATATGTCTGTGCGCGCGCGCCGGGGAGACTGACCTAGACACGGTATAAGGACAACACACATTTTAACACAACATATTAACACATTAACATTATATCATGTACATAGCAGTATAGTTATCATAATAAATTACACAAATTAATTGCTAATATTAACATTATTAATGTCTTTCTTAATATTATTAGTCATTTCATTCTCATCACTGCTCCTACGTAACTTCATGTGTTCCCTAGGTGGCCTCGTCTATTTCGCTCGAGAATATATAAGGTTATTACCATTTTATTCCCTATTTATTCATTTTAACATGAGCTCATGTCTACAATTGTTAAATAACAACAATAATTATCATGGACGGGACAAAAGGGAAGAGAGAGATTAATAATAATATCATGTAATAGTTCTTGCCCAGAAATCCGCTTCTAGAAAATCGCCGTTCCCGAGTTTGGCCACACGAGGGCAGTCAAGCTCCATCTAGCGCAATACACAACGCCGCCTGAAACTGAAGGTAGGTTTGGGCTATTTTACAGACACAGCTCATTACTGTGCATTGTGTTGTTCGGACATAACCACAATTAACGGCTCATCTATATAAACAAACATTAATATTCATAGCACTATATTTAATATAAAACCTTGTTTTTATAAACCTTGATTTTATTTAAACATATATATACACAAACATGCATATATATATATATTTAAAAAAAGTGTCATTTTATCTCTGTACCACGTTCTAATAATGTAACTGTCGAAGAAAGAAAATTTTCTGTTTTCTGAGACGAGGAAGTGGCTCTTAAAAGAGCCTTTGTGTTTATTAGACGGAGTTGTGGTTTAAGCGCGTTCTCCGCGAATACGGCGGGCCAGCTGAATATCCTTGGGCATGATGGTCACTCTCTTGGCGTGGATAGCGCACAGGTTGGTGTCCTCGAACAGACCGACCAGGTATGCCTCGCTCGCTTCCTGCAGGGCCATGACGGCCGAGCTCTGGAAACGCAAGTCGGTCTTGAAGTCCTGAGCGATTTCTCTCACCAGGCGCTGGAAGGGTAGCTTGCGGATGAGCAGCTCAGTAGACTTCTGATAACGACGGATCTCCCTCAGAGCCACGGTGCCGGGCCTGTAACGATGAGGCTTCTTCACGCCGCCGGTAGCCGGCGCGCTCTTGCGGGCAGCCTTAGTGGCGAGCTGCTTCCTTGGCGCCTTGCCACCGGTGGACTTACGGGCGGTCTGCTTGGTTCTTGCCATAGCGTCAAACTCTGCACTTCGCGGATAGAAAAACAGAATAAACTGCGCGCGCGAACGCGGCCTTTTTAAGCCATAACGCCGCCCTACGTTGATTGGGCGTCTCGAACGCGCTCGTCTGCTATTCGATAGAACGTTTTACGTCACCTGTTGACTATTGGACCGTCTTCTCTGCCACCGTTCGAAACACAAGACGTCCGCCACTATTCTATTCTATTCTATTGGCGCTCTCTCTAACACAAATGCTTTGTTCATTAGAAACACACACAACGCCGTCACAAACCATTTTCACTCCTCAGACTTCATTTAACCAGCACGCTAACTGCTATTGTTCTCATAGTCATTACTTAAATATGGTATTAAATCATGACTACAAAATTATCGTCCTTTTTTTATTTATAAATATGCTGTCTTAAAAGTGCACAATTTCACTCCTCAGATTTCATTTAGACAACACGCTAACTACCACTATTATTACTACTACTACTTAACGTAATCACATAATTATTAGCAAAGTATAACGCATCTGTTTTCATTTCAAACGTGCTGACTTTCTAGTGCACACTTTCAGTAGAAAAACGGGTGTAAAACTGCTCTTTTGAAGCAGAGATGGTGGCTCTTAAAAGAGCCTTTGGGTACTGACAAAGCAGCAGTGGACGAGTTTACTTAGTCTTGACGGCCTTCTCGGTCTTTTTAGGCAGAAGCACAGCCTGAATGTTGGGCAGCACACCACCTTGAGCGATGGTCACTCCGCCGAGCAGTTTGTTCAGCTCCTCGTCGTTACGCACGGCGAGCTGCAAGTGGCGGGGAATGATACGAGTCTTCTTGTTGTCACGGGCGGCGTTACCGGCCAACTCCAGGATCTCAGCGGTCAGATACTCCAACACTGCGGCTAGGTAGACCGGAGCGCCAGCACCGACGCGCTCGGCATAGTTGCCTTTACGCAGAAGCCTGTGCACACGTCCCACGGGGAACTGAAGTCCAGCCCTGGATGAACGAGTCTTGGCCTTAGCTCTAGCTTTTCCGCCGGTTTTTCCTCTGCCACTCATCTTGATGCTCAAATCTGTTCTAACAACTCCGAAATAAACGTTACACCCCGAGCTCTCCGTGATATAGACAAAACGGCCACTCTCTTATTCGCTAAGAACGCAATGGCAGATTAGCCAATCACAAACAGGCCGTCGAATTCCAGCGTCACCCCTCCCACCCCTGTTTGTGCTTGTGTGTGTGTGTGTGTGTGTGTGTGTGTGTGTGTGTGTGTGAGAGAGAGAGAGAGAGCGCGAATGAAAACAGACAGAAGGGAATATTCATACAAAAGCACGAAGTAACAACTGTATACTGAATTTATTTATTCTTATCATTAACATTGATTTATTATGTATAAATATGTTATCCTACATATTCTGTGATCGTTTTGGAGATCAGGAATGACGTTTAGGAATCACGATCAGGATTCTATTCTACTGTACTCTAATCAGTATCAGCTTGTGGCTATGTGTACATGATATGTAGTAGATATGCGTATTCATACTATTGTATGTTTCTAACGTGTATTGCTTTGATTCCATAAAGCTTGACTGAAAATGTTGCTCTTTAAAGGAAAATATGGGTGGCTCTTAAAAGAGCCGTTTAAGGAACAAAGGCATGAAAGAAACAAACGTCTTTACTTCTTTTTGGGTGCTGCCTTCTTCGCCTTTGCCGCTTTAGGCTTTGTGGTCTTGGGCTTGACAGCTTTCGCTTTCTTGGGGCTCTTGGCTGCCTTTTTAGGGGTCGCGGGCTTTTTCGCCTTCTTCGGGCTCTTGGTGGCTTTCTTTGCGGCGGCGGCGGGCTTCTTCGCCTTCTTAGGAGACTTCTTGGCCGCGGCGGCGGGTTTCTTGGCCGCTACCTTCTTGGGCTTCTTAGTAGCGGCGGGCTTTTTGGCGGCGGGCTTTTTCGCTTTGGGCGCGGCTTTCTTCACGGGCTTCTTGGCTTCGGTCTGCTTCTTGTTCAGCTTGAAAGAGCCAGACGCGCCGGTCCCTTTGGTCTGCACCAGAGTGCCTTTAGTCACGAGACCCTTAACGGCGATTTTGACGCGGGAGTTGTTCTTCTCCACATCGTATCCGCCGGCAGCCAGCGCTTTCTTCAGAGCAGCGAGAGACACGCCGCTCCTCTCCTTAGACGAGGAAACGGCTTTGACGATCAGCTCGCCGACGCTAGGGCCGGCTTTTTTTGCTCTCGAAGCTGCTTTCTTCTTGGGCGCTTTGGCCGGCGCGGCGGCGGGAGCGGGTGCGACTTCTGCCATCTCTCTTGTAACTGCGTAGAATACACGAGTCGTACGCTGTACGTTAGTGTGTAACACAGGATGATCCTCCCTCCCCGGGGCCGGGGGCTGGTCTTAAAAACAGATATGAGAGCGTTGTAGACTCAACTCGGGGCGCCGCTGAATGAATGCACGGACGCGGCGCGCGCTCAGATGTGTTTTCTCGTGGCATTTCTCGGTGAAAATCCCACTCGCAAGACGAGATTCAAAACGTTGAAGCACACGCTGAGCGAGGACGGGCTTTCTCGTTTCTCCCGTGGCCCGGCCTGGCCGGCTAGAGAGCAACAGTCTCGCGCAGCGCACATGAAAAGGCGCGGCGCGCGTTGTGCTCAAGCCGGCGGGCTGCGCATTTGGTGCGATGTGGTGTGTAAAAACCGGCGAAAAGCAGGCACTGCCGTCGTATGCGTTCTGGGCCGAGTTAAAGAGGAGCCTTGGGAACGAGCCTGATGTCTTTGCAGCTGTCGAGTGGTGTGTGTAGTATCGGAAGCAGAGCGCGTTGGGGGCAGTGTAAAGCACAGCGCGCGTGACTATAGGCTCCGCTATAGCCGTGTGTGTGTGTGTGTGTGTGTGTGTGTGTGTGTGTTGTATTCCATGCTGCTAGAACATTCTTTTCAATGTCTATGTGCTACTAGAACACTCTTTTGAATGACTTTGTGCTAATGTCACATTAGTTCAAATGACTATGTGCTACTACAACAGTTAAATCAGAGATGCCCAAACTACGGGCTGTGGGCCAAAGTTGGCCCGTGGTGACTTGATTTGGCCCGCCATGCCATGTGTGAGAAGGGGGGGGGGGGGGGGGGGGGGGTTAATTGATGCTGATCTTCATTTCTAATTTAACATTTTTTTATTATTATTTTTGAGCTACAAAAAATGTAAATTGAAATTAAATGTAGAGAATAAGAATTAGAATTTTATTTAATGTATATGCATACTTCAAGGCCAGCGTTCATTGCGACAGTCAACAGACAGGTAATAATGGAGAGATCCAGGCACTGGCACACAGACAAGAGGAAATTTAAAAAGATTTGGCAAGTTGACTTTTTATTTACTGAAATCAACTCAAAGGCAGTGTGTCTAGTTTGCAAGCAGTCAGTTGCTGTTTTGAAAGAGTACAAAATCCGTCATTAAACCTTAAAACCTTCTTCAGCTTTCTCAAAGGACAGTGGCGAGGCATAAAACAGAAGGCTAACGAGCTGCTTGCTAAACTTCGATCTGAGCAGAGCGCACTGCTACGTCCTTCATCAGCTCAAGAAAGTGCCACACGGGCCAGCTATCAGATTTCCTGTATTTTACATCAAGAACAGCTATGTGCCCAATCCATCGGGCTTGTGGATGTGATGCGTGACGTCGTCAAAATTGTGAATGATATACACTCCAAGGTGCTCTCTCACCTGCAGTTCAAGGTACTGTTGGATGAGATGGATGCACAATATGGTGATGTGTTGTACCACCAGGAGGTTAGATGGCTGAGCAGAGGAAAAGTTTTCAGGAGATTTTTTGATCTGCGTGATGAGATCGGAGCTTTTCAGGAAAGCAAGATTGGTAGTATTCAAGAGCCCATGGATAAGAAATGGCTTTCTGACCTGGCTTTCCCGGTGGACGTCACAGAGCTGCTCAATGTTTTAAATGTTCAGCTCCAGGGAAAAGACCAGATTATCACCCAGCTTTTTTATCACATCAGAGCCTACAAACAAAAACTACTGCTGCTCAGAAGACATCTCTCAGCAGGTAACATTCACAATTATAATATGCACCCTAATTTTATGTGCAGTTATTGTTATTATTAATACTTATATTTAGTTAGCATTTATATCCAGTGGTGTCAGCTTTGGGTTTTTTTGTTAATCAAGCTGATAAATTTTGTGTCAAAGTTCTCTTAAATTATCATGGATTAATTTCCTCGTTTTGTCAGTTATTTATTCTATTTGCCTCCCTCTCTCTTCTTTCACTCCCTGTCTCACACTGTTCCTCTCTCGCTCATCTCCACATCCAGGAAATTTAGCCAATTTTCCCTGTTTTAGAGAGGCAGGCATGATGAAAGAGAAGGTACCTGAGTATGATGCTGTTCTCAGCAACCTTATCCAGGAGTTTGACAGTCGCTTTGAGGACTTCAGACACACTGCATCTGACTTTGAGTGGTTTGTTCAACCTTTCACCATCAGTGTGGACACAGTCAGTGATGATCTTCAGATGGAACCAATTGAGCTTCAGTGTGATTCAGAACTCAAACACAAGTTCAGGTCCCTTCCCTTGACAGACTTCTACAAATGTGTCCCAGCAAACAGGTTCCCAAAGATGTGCAAACAGGCACAAGTGATGCTGTCTCTGTTTGGCAGTACCTACCACTGTGAACAGACTTTCAGTCTGATGAACTTAAACAAGTGTAAACTGAGATGTAAAGTAACTGACTCTCACCACCATAATATCTTGACTTTGACAGTAAGTCCACTGCATCCCAATTTGGAAAAACTTTTGAAAAATAAGGTCCAGCTTCATGTGTCTCATTAGAGGTCACTGATATTGCAGGCAGTAGGTATTGAACATGTATTATAAATGGGATTGGTTCTATGTTTTAATTATACTATAAGTTTCATTGAACTATAGAACTCTGAAAATAAAACTGCATTAGTGAAGCAGATACAGACTAACCTATTAAGTTTTCTATTAATTGATTTATTTGTAAATATTATGAAATGATAAATGAGAACCATGGCAACTTTAATTTTAATATAATACAGTTTGGTATAATGCAACTACTTTTGCCCCACAGCCCTCAATCAAGTTTGATTTTTGGCCCTTCACAAGAAAAAGTTTTGGCACCCGTGATTTAGAATGATTATGTGCTATTAGAAAACCATTTTCAACTACTTCCTGTTGCTACAATCTTAATACGAATAACTTTAGCAGCACAAAGTCCCATTTTGCATTGCTCAGATTATACAACCCCCGAAACCGTGCTATAACCGTTTAGATTTACTCATCTCTGCATTTAGCAGACTGCTGGAATTACCCAAAAGCCTGAACATCCGCGGGAGTGCAGCGCTTCAGAACTCCCCCTCCCTCTCTCTCTCTCTCTCACACACACACACACACACACACACACACACACACAGCGAGAGAGAAAGCGAAAGAGAGAAAATTACTCTTTGTATGAAAAGTGGGTGGCTCTTAAAAGAGCCGTTGGGTTGATGAAGACGGCTTAACGCGCTTTCCTTGGAGCTGGTGTACTTGGTCACGGCCTTTGTGCCTTCGGACACGGCGTGCTTGGCCAGCTCCCCGGGAAGCAACAGGCGCACGGCGGTCTGGATCTCCCTGGAGATAATGGTGGAGCGCTTGTTATAATGAGCCAGACGAGAAGACTCACCGGCGATGCGCTCAAAAATATCATTCACGAAAGAATTCATGATGCCCATGGCCTTGGATGAGATGCCGGTGTCAGGATGCACCTGCTTCAGGACCTTGTACACGTAGATGGCGTAGCTCTCCTTCCTGGACTTTCTGCGCTTCTTGCCTCCTTTGCCGGCCGTCTTGGTCACGGCTTTCTTTGAGCCCTTCTTGGGCGCGGTCTTGGCTGGATCGGGCATGATGCTGCTCCTCAAGTATACGAACAGTAAATGACTAGCGCCCGCCTCGCGCCCGCTCTATTTACAGACCCACATGCTAATGACGCCCAGACAAGACACCTTTTTTTGGATTGGACACAATTCGATACCTCCCCCTGCATGGCGCCTCCTACTGCACTCTGTTTCCTCCCTCCCTCCATGCTTCCTCCGATACGCTTTGTTTCCCTTCCCGCCCTTGTACTTTCAGGACAACGTGCACTATGAAAAAACAATTGGCTTGAGAAAAAATCGTTTTATATTATATATGCATGTATGCGCGTGTATGAGACAGAGAGAGAAATATAGAAGTAAGTTTATACTAAAATCATTTTCTAAATCGTATTAATCAAACAGTTTATAATATTGAATACTGTGCACACATATATATATATATATATATATATATATATATAGTTTATTACAAAAAATACAAATAGATCTACCACTTACGCTACCTCTGTACAGCGTTTGATACCTTATGTTTCATGAAAGAAAAAGCCTTTTCCCCCCCATACGGAACAGCTCTTTTTCTAGACATGTGGGTGGCTCTTAAAAGAGCCGTTGTGTTCACGTCGTTCGGTGTTAGAGCGTTTAACCGCCGAAGCCATACAGGGTGCGTCCCTGGCGTTTCAGGGCGTACACCACATCCATGGCGGTCACGGTCTTTCTCTTGGCATGCTCGGTGTAGGTGACGGCGTCGCGGATCACGTTCTCCAGGAACACTTTCAGCACGCCGCGAGTCTCTTCATAGATCAGACCAGAAATACGCTTTACACCACCACGGCGAGCCAGACGGCGAATAGCTGGCTTGGTGATCCCCTGGATGTTATCGCGAAGCACCTTACGGTGACGCTTTGCGCCTCCTTTGCCGAGTCCTTTACCACCCTTGCCTCTGCCAGACATGATGCTGCTCTCGAAGTCAAACCACTCAATAAAAGTTCTCGCGCAGCGCCCACCTATTTATCCACACTCGACAGGACCTAGTTGAGAACAGGCGAGGAGGCGGGCCTTACACCAACAGTCACACAATGGCTCTCTTTTTCGAAAACAATCACTAGGCACTGCTTTTCACCTGCTAACGTCTTCTTCTTCCCCATTCTCTCTGTCTCTCTCTCTAAATACACACACACAGATGCAAAACATTATTAGTATTATCAGTACTAATGTTTTCATTAGTAGCAGTAGTAGTAGTAGTAGTAGTACAACACAATAGTCAGGAACTTTGGGTACAACATACATAGTAAAGCATACAGCCAAAACACTCATCAGCGTAAGGAGGTTAGAAAAAGCCGTCTGTGTTTGTACAACATTGACATTACTGTTTCAAACACAAGACGTTCCTTTTGAGCACGTCCTTTTGGACTCAAGGCCCATATATACTACAGTCCTACGTCCACTGCAACTACAGGTCACACATAGCAGCACAAGCCTTTATTAGTAGGCCCAGCATTCAGCGGATCAGCACCAATGTCTATGTTCACTTTGAACCCAGTCCACATTCTACCACACAAGTACTTCACTAACTTACAAGCACCACAGAAAGGAATGCAAACACAACTATCAGGCCTTGCTTTATCAGCTCTCGCAAATGCACGATATAATGGACTCTCGAATGTTGAAATTAGCTACATTGTCTCAAACCCTTATCTCATTCTTAAAAAGTGTCACTCACAAGGAAAGCATATGCACTTCGACAGTTGTGCAAGAGAAACTAACATAACACACATCACACACAAGTAGGAATACAAAGTCAGCCTTCACACTGTCTAATCACTGGCCTTCTCTTTTCCCATACGCACTGTGTTTGAACCTAAATGTGATGCATCAACCAAAACTGCACCTCCAGAATAACAGCTGAATTTAAGATTGGCAAAATATGTCACAGCAGTTGCATTCGTCAAATAAACTATGAGCAATTAAGTAGTGCCAATGAGATAGTTACAGCAATGTGATATGTCCAATAAGCTCAAAAAGAAACGGACACTTTATTCTACTTGGCCAATCAAACACAATTATGAACTGGGATTCTGATGGTAGACAACACCTTTCATTACGTATTTAATTACTTCGATTGAGGTCATTACTAGAATCAGTAGTAGTAGTACAATACCTACAACCTACCTTCTGTTTTAGGCGGCGTCGTGTGTTGTGCCGGATGGGACATGACTGCCCTCGTGTGGCCAAACTCGGGAACGGCAATTTCCCAAAAATTGCTGTATTCTGTTATTAAGCTTTTATTGGCGGTGTTCAGAAGTCTATATTTGTAGTAGTTAGAAAACAGTGGGGTAAGAAGTAGTAGATGCTATGAAAACTCACTCACACACACACACACACACACACACACACACACACACACACACACACACACACACACACACACACACACACACACACACACACACACACACACACACACACACACACACACACACACTCTCTCTCTCTCTCGCTTGCGCTCTCTCTCTCATCTCTCACACTATACCCCCTCTCACTCCCACACACTGGGGCAGTGGTGGCTTAGCAGTTAATGTTCTTGCTTACTGATCAGTAGGTTGGGGGTTCAATCCTGTCAAGCTGCCCACTGAGCAAGGTCCTTAACCCTCTCTGCTCCTGGGGTGCCATATCATGACCCTGCACTCTGACCCCAGCCTCCTGACATGTTGGAGTATGTGAAGAAAACAATTTCACTGTATATGTGACCAGTAAAGACTCATTATATAGACTTATACATGACTTTTTTTATTCTAAAAAAGCTGCTAAACTAATAATTATGTGCAGATGTAAAAAAAAATGTGTATTTCATCAGTGTTGCTATGAGCTTATTTCTCGTAGTAGCAATCTTCTTATAGCCTAGGCCATCTTTATGTAGAGCAACAATTCTTTTTTTCAGATCCTCAGAGAGTTCTTTGCCATGAGGTGCCATGTTGAACTTCCAGTGACCAGTATGAGGGAGTGTGAGAGCGATGACACCAAATTTAACACACCTGCTCCCCATTCACACCTGAGACCTTGTAACACTAACAAGTCACATGATACCAGGGAGGGAAAATGGCTAATTGGGCCCAATTTGGACATTTTCACTTAGGGGTGTACTCACTTTTGTTGCCAGCGGTTTAGACATTAATGGCTGTGTGTCGAGTTATTTTGAGGGGATGGCAAATTTACACTGTTACACAAGCTGTACACTCACTACTTTACATTGTAGCACAGTGTCATTTCTTTAGTGCTGTCACATGAAAAGATATAATCAAATATTTTCAAAAATGTGAGGGGTGTACTCACTTTTGTGAGATACTGTAGAAGGGGAAAATAAGAGAAAGAAAGTGACAAAAACCTCAGTCTTCCACGCACGCTCTCACCAACACGCTTCACTTACTCCACTGTACTCACGCATGCGCGCACACACACACACACACACACACACACACACACACACACACACACACACAGAGAGAGAGAGAGAGAGAGAGAGAGAGAGAAATGAGGGGAACTCTATTTAGTTTTACATATTAAGTTAAACCCAAAGTTAATAATGTTTAATAAATCTGTCACCACCCTGAAGTTGATTATTTTCATACCAGAGTGTGCAGAAGAATTTCTTATTTTATTAAAGAATGACACATCATACTTTTTCTCAGTTTATAGTCATGTCTAATGTTACAGAACACCTGTGAGACAAGTTAGTTCCTGTTATCCCTTACATTATAGCAGCTATAGACAGTCATTCATGCACCACCTTCTATTTTTTCTCTCCCACAAAGTTAATAAGAAAAATGCAGCCCTCCATTCTAAAGAATTTCCCAGGAAAGGAAAATAAAATTAAATAAAAACCTTCCCAATTAAACCCTTCTGTGCTTCATACTGTGTCACTATTCATCCATCCATCCATCTTCAACCACTTACTCCTTTTCAGGGTCACGGGGAACCTGGAGCCTATCCCAGGGAGCATCGGGCACAGGGCGGGGTACACCCTGGACAGGGTGCCAGTCCATCGCAGGGCACTGTGTCACTATTCCTTCTAAGAAATAGATGGATTCCCCATTGACTGGAGGGAAGATGAGAAAATTTATTATGTAGTTAAGTTACTATGTAGTTACTGTATAGCACACACACACACACACACACACACACACACACACACACACAGAGAGAGAGAGAGAGAGAGAGAGAGAGAGAGAGAGAGAGAGAGAGAGACATACTGCAGTATTCTAATATCCATCCATGTCCTTGTATAAGTTTTAATTATAGGACTAACATGTTACAGTGAGAGCATTCATTTAAACCTGCAATTTGGCATGTAGCCAGAACTACTTTCAGTAAGTAGTAATTCATTCCTTGTAAATTTACATGTCAGAATTACACAATTTATACAATTAAAAATGTCCTTGCCAATCAGATAAAGATCTGCAGTAATATATTTTACCTACATTTTCTGTAATAAGTTTGTTTAAATGTTGCTGAGTTATACTTCAGTAAAATAAAGTGTACAGTACTAAATGAGCAATACTACAGTAAACTTATGAGTGAATATTTAAGCATTAATTAATTATCATTTATAATAATAATCATTGAAAATATTTCACAATATATTTATTAAGTCTTAAAGTGCTTTATAATTATGTATATTACATAAAGAACAATTTTACTGGAATGTTGTAATGCCTCATTAGAGTTGTAAATATATACAAATCTTTGTTACCAAATTGCAAAGCCTTATATTCAGCAAGCTTTTTAAAATGTTAATAAAATTCTATAAATAAACTCTTACTCATTTAGGCCGATATTTTTATATAAATAATTTTTTTAAATATTTCACCTGGGGTTGTTGTTGACCAAGGAGTTGCCAGTGTGAATCTCAGCACCATTTATCCGTTCTGAACAGCAGTCGCCTCTGTTAGTGACGATTACACTGCTAATATCATACACCGCCAACAATCCACCCTCCACCATGGATTATACTGAGGATTTGTAGCAGTACATGAGTCGAAATTCATGTTAGATGCTTTGTTGTCATCGATAGCAAAGTAAGCAGGATAATTGTTAGTGTAAAGAAGATTGTATTGCTATTCCTCCTAAGGCCACATCGACTGGATGGGAGAAGAGAACATATTTATTCATTCATTTATCTTACACAAAATCTTATTTTCATTAATAGTTTGTTTACATACACACAGACACACACACACACATGCACACGCACACACACACACACACACACACACACACACACACACACACACACACACACAGTCGGGGCCAAAAGTCTGAGAGCAATAGTGGAAAATGTTTCTATTTTACATTTTTTTTCTTATTTAATTTTATAATTTTCAATCGAAATTGTATTATTGACTACAACTTCAGTAAAAAAAAAAAAAGTAGAACCTTTAAAATATTTACAAGATATTCAGAGTTTCTTAATGTTTACAGTTGCAGAATTTAAAAAATTAAATATCCAAAATATTAAACATTTACTTTCTTTCTTTTAAATATTAAAAAATTCTAAAACCTATTTATTTCAAAATGTAAAAGAGAAAAAAAATCCAGATTTTCAATGTGGTCTCAGACATTTGTGTGTGTGTGAGTGTGTGTGTGTGTGTGTGTGTGTGTGTGTGTGTGTATTTCTGTATTCTACTATACTGTATTCTTACCTTGCTGATGGGGTCAGAATCGACTGCAATGAGAAAATGCATATCACTGCGTAAAAAAATATATACATTATAGGAACATTTGATAGGTTGTGTTTTTAATCTATAAAAGGTATTGTCTTTTTAAATTATGACAATTTACAAGTGATATTAAATCAATCATAGTGTACTGTAAAATGAGATTTTTTAAAATACTTGAAATCAGTTTGATACTTGAAATCAGAGTTTCAAGTAAAAGAAAAGGCATGGGCCTCTGTGAATTCTCCATTTTCTGCTTAACTAGAAAGATACCAACTTTAGACAATTTACAAGAGCACTCAAGGATTAAAAAGAAAATAGCCAATTGAGGAAGCAATGTACCATTCACCACTTAATAATCAGACTTTAACTGTGCACATCAAATTATATGAAGTGCATCATATAACAAATATATCATTCATTGTGCCAAAATAAAGGCACAGTTTAGAGAGGTTTCTTACCTTCTTCGACATAGATCAGAAAGTCCTCTCTTTGACCCTTTAAACTCTGAGCTGTCCACTTGGTGTATCACTAAATGGTTATTTAGTTTATTTAAAAGGCAAATGCACTTTGTGTTCTTCAAATGCAAATAAGTTTGACTCAAACGACAGTCAACAGCAAAGTTTAAAAAAACATGAAGCAAAAACCTTCCATTTACATTTTATACATACTTAAATATATACATATATAATATAGGTATAGGTTTTATCCAGCAAGATAATTGATTTATGAATCAATCAATGTCTGATTCATCAAAACTGTTGTACAAATGTGTGAAACAAAAGCAAAAATGTCAGGCTAAAACTGATGTGACGGATCATCCAGCATTCCCTTTAGTCATCTGATGATGCATTTATTATAGATTCTCCTTCAAACATTGTTTAATTGACTTTCAGAGTTAAGAGGTTTTCATTTTTGGCAATGAGACACAGAATCATTACTGTGACAAAACATTAATAACTTCTCCATCTGAACTGTTAAAATGTGCAGATTCATTGTATTTTAATATGAAACTGTTCTCAAAAAATTAGACACCAGGATGATATTAATTAATAATAGCACATAATATTCAATAGCATTGAATTTATTAAAACACTGTGCTATTCTATCACACACCTTTGAATCATGTTAATTTAAATACTATAGTTATAGTACCTGTCAGTGCCAACATCCCCACAAGATTTCATAATGTAATGGGTTTACATTAATACTACATGAATTGATCGCACACACTTTATATAATTCAATCTTGTAATTAGAAACTTGTGTAAATTAAGCTTAGCATAAGCAGTGTAATCATGTTTTGATGAGAAATTTAATATTTCTTTGTAAACTATAAATCATATTTTTTCTCAAATCTAGTCTACCGCATGTTCCATGTTTTGTTGAAATATTGTAATTGTAAAGCGACACTGGTTATGAGTAAGGAGCTATATAAATTACACATATTATTATTATTATTATTATTATTATTAATAATAATAATAATAATAATAATAATAATAATAATAATAATAATAATAATGTATTTATTTATTTATGATATATTTTAACTGTTGAAGCATATGTAATTAAATGGTGATTTCAATGGTGGTAACACTGTATACTGTGCCTTGAATCCAGTTTCAGGTGTTTTGGAGTTCTTAAAAATAGTATTTTGAATACATTTTGCATTAGGCTACTCAAAGCAGATGGAGTGCCGATCTTATTTGCTTCTGCAGGATGTGTTTGAAAAAGAACTTAACTAATTCATGTGGCAGCTGCGCAATGCATAAAATCCTGCAGATACAGGTAAGTATTTCAGTAAGCTTCAGTTAATGTTCACACCAAACATCAGAATCTCAGTGATCTCAGTGATGATGGTATGAATGTTGGTGCCAGACGAGCTGGTTTGAGAATTTTAGAGGCTGATCTGGGATTTTCACAGACAGCAATCTCTTGAGTTTACACAGAATGATGGAGAAAAACAAACACCTTGTTGATGAGAGAGGACAGAGGAGAATGGACAGACTGGTTCGAGCTGACAGGAAGGCTATGGTAATGATAATTCTTTACATGTGTGGGGAGCAGAAAACCCTCTTGCAACATACAATACGTCTAACCAAATGAGGTGGATAAGCTACAACCATATTAGGTTCCACTCCTGTCTGTGAGCCAAGAACAGGAACCTGAGGCTAGAGTGGGCGTGGACTCACTGGAACTGGACAGTTGAAGCATGGAAAAACATTGCCTGATTTGATGAATCTTGATTTCTGTTGTGACATGTAGATGATAGGGTCAGACATTGGCATCAGCAGCATGAAAATGCCTTGTGTCAACAGTCCAGACTGCTGCTGGTGGTATAACGGTGTGTAGAATGTTTTCTTTCTATTATGTGATCCTATGTGAACCTTTGCTTTCAGCATATGGTGTGAACCCCTTGGTCAGAAGTAACCGAAACTAAACATTTTCCCTGTTTTTACTGTTGATCAGTCCTGCACATCGGCTTGTAAGAATTTTAGCTCGTTTCTCAGTACAGAACAGCTTCAACTCTGGAATGCTGGTGATTTTCCTGACATGACCTGCTTGTTTGCGGTCCTTCCACAACATTTCTATTGGATTAAGGTCAGGACATTGACTTGGCAAATTCAGAAACATGAATTTTATTCTCTTTTAACCATACTTTGGTGGACCCATATGTGCTTTTTGTGCTTAGGGTTGTTGGCCTGCTGCATGACCCCTGTCCAAGGACATGCATGGTAGGCTGATTGGCATGTCCAAAGTGTCTGTAGTGTATGAATGGGTGTGCGAATGTGTATGTGAGTGTGCCTTGCGATGGACTGGTACTCTGTCCAGGGTGTACCCTGTCCAGTGCCCTATGATCTCTGGGATAGGCTCAAGGTTCCTGTATGATAGGAGATGCAGAAAATGGAAGGGGGGGTGGATGGAAAACAGAGTGAAATTTTATTATCCTGAGTATCCAGTTACACAAATGGAGAGGTGAGTTTAGATTTGGCTAAATAAATCATACAATCTAGAAACAAACAAGTGGGATATAATCAGTGGTTGATTTTAGACACAATCATTCCTGATATTATTAATAATACTGTTGTTGGTTTGAGTTGAGCACTGACAATCAAATTAAAAGAAGATGAAGCCAGCATTTAATGGTTTGGGGTTGTTTTTTTTTTATTTTTTATTTTTTTTTATTTTGTTTGTTTTTACAGTGAAGTGATAAGAAGAAATCCTCAGAGACTGCTACAGTGTCCTCCCAGGAATCCATGGCTAATCATAGGCTGAAGTGTTTCAGAGACATTCTGGACACTGTGTAATGAGAATTTCTTTATTGAGTCTTAGTTACAGATTATTGAATATGTTGCATGTTAAATAAGATTCTGATACTAACAATGGGAAATGTTGATTTAAGAGAATGGAATGCTCTGAACCTTGATGAGCCAAATAAGATAAGGTGTAAAATCATGTAAAAAAAATAATAATAAAATGTTCGCATATTATATAAATTAAAAAATCCCATAATTGTCACAAATAAATAAATAAATTAAAATCCCATTAATATTTGGTAATGTGCTGTACTGAGAATCATCATTCTACAAACATTGGAAATTCTCAAGCAGGTAAGTGTTTAAGGGAAGGAGCAAAGTTTAAAGTGAACACATTTATGCCAGTGAGTAAAACCTCATTCTTACATGATCTCAGCACTTTCTGTGTTTTAAACATGCTTCCAACCATACAAAAATTCATCATGACTGATGACTGATTGGCTGGGAGGTGACAAGGATTCTGAGTATTGTTCAATAAAGCTGATGATATATCTGCAGTGAAAACTGTAAAGGTGTACAGATGAATGAGCAGTTCTTACAACCAGGATAATCTGAGTGTTTTGTTTTCTACTATATTAACCTAAATTCTCACTATCCCAGAAAAGCTACTGAATATACTTTATCTACTCAATAATATTTCTGAGAGAAACTTAACTAGCAATATTCTACCAGTAAATCTAGCTATTGTTTTAAACTCAAACCGAGGTATAACTATGCTAAACCCAGAAATCAAGAGGCATGTTTAATACATCAATCACATAGTACATATAACAGGGTCTGTACAGATGCTTCATAATGAAATTCCAGGACTTTCAAGCACTTTTCAAATACTGTGTATGCTTTTGTTTTCACGGACTATACAAGAGATGTCATTCAAACATATTCTTTATTTCTTCTTTTTAAATTCCAAAAGATATTATTATTAATAATAATAATAATAAAAACACAGCCAATTTTAATATAGCTCCTTTTCCCAGCCGTGATGGACTAAATTTGTATTTCCCAGGCACTGATTCATCTTCACTATAATGTTAAAATACTCCAAGTGAGTGACAGGAGCACTGTGTCCACACGTTTCTAGATGATGTCATGCACTAATTAGCATATTCATTACATCATTACATCGTATTTTCATTCTGCCTAAAGTCAGCCCTTTACAGCCAAATTCCCAATAAAGCTGTTTTCATTTACGTATTTTTCTGTTTCTGTTGTCAGACAACAGGACGAGTATGAAATAGTGACTGAACCACGGCCCAACAAGAGACTACATGTTCACCAGCAGTCACTTTCAAACCTTTTCCAAGCTGCTGATCTACACTGTTAAAATCCTGATTTTATAACCGTGATGTCATCTGACTAAACCACCACACACATAAGTTAAAGACAACGAGTGCACTGTGATTTCGTGCTATATTTCCATGTAAAATAATCTCTCAGAGAGAAAGTTAGAGGTGAATGAATGTGCTGCTCCTCTCTGCCCCTCACTGAACAGAGTAGCCGCAGAGAGAGGTGTGTCTCCGGGGGGAAAGCAGGACCTCACACTCACCGGGCAGTACTGGCCATTCTCTTCTACAGAAAGTAGCTAAGGTTTGGCTAAAAAGTCGCTAGATATGACGCTAGGAGCTTTTTTGAAAACGTCTGCAGCGGGGAGTCCTATTTTGAGTGAAAGGATTGTATTCATGTTCTGTAGAAAATAAACCCTTTAAAGTTATTTAGTGATTTCGTATTTATTGACTTTTTATCATCCAAGCTATTTTAAGCCTTTATCTCTGTAATGTTCTTCCCTATTTGTGGATATTCTCGAGTGAAATAGACGAGGCCACCTAGGGAACACATGAAGTTATGTAGGAGCAGTGATGAGAATGAAATGACTAATAAGATTAGAAAGACATTAATAATGTTAATATTAGCAGTAAATTTGTGTACTTTATTACGATAACTATACTGCTATGTACATGATATAATGTTAATGTGTTAATATGTTTTAAATGTGTTTGTGTGCTGTCCTTATACCGTGTCTAGGTCAGTCTCCGTGCGCGCGCACAGACATGTATAGTCAAATCGGAGCAGCGAGCCATAAGATCTGTTATGACGTCACGTTCAGAGTTCTATAAGTTCCCTGATGGTATGCTTGACGGTTGTTCCCTTTATGACGCCGCGAATGTCGAGGTTTTTAAACTTTGTGGTATCTGAGCAGGCGTCTGTATTCATTTGAACGGAGTAGTATTTAATCATTGGTCTATCTAACCTTTTCATGTGGTTAGTTTCTTTGTTTGTTCATCTGTGTTTAAGAATGGACACTGAAATAATATATCCAGATATGTGTACAGCTGCTGTGTGACAATGTAAACTTAAAAAACCCCAACATTTCCATGTCTAGAGAAGAGGGTGCGTTCTTTAAAAATTAAATCATAATGATGATGCTGTTAAACAGTTCAGAAGCTCCGTGTATTGTCCTTGATATGTGAAAACTAGACAATGCACAGTAATAACGCTGATGAGCTGCGTCAGTGTAAAATAGCCCAAATCTACCTTCTGTTTCAGGCGGCGTTGTGCTGGATGGAGCTTGACTGCCCTCGTGTGTCCAAACTCGGGAACGGCAGTTTCCCAGAAGGGGTACTCTGTTCCAAGTTTGTGGTAGTTGGCCAAGAAATATTACATGGAGACGTGAGGCTGCAGTGGAAGCCCTGAAGGTTCTGGTACATGTGAGCATTGAAGGAGAAGTGCCTTTTGAGCTTCATCGCTACATCCCTGGGCAGAAAGGAAGTGGCATTCGCAAAATGATGGATGAATTTGAGGTCAATATTCAAGTGCCTGCTCCTGAGCTCCAGTCCGACATAATTTCCATTACAGGCCTTGCCACTCACCTGGACCTAAAGAAGGGCTTCTTGAGCGCATCAAAGGGCTGCAGGCTGAACTGGAGGATCGGGCTCTCAGGAGCTTCAAGTTGACCATCACTGTGGATCCCAAATATCATCTCAAGATCATTGCTCGCAAGGGTGCCATAATCACCCAGATCCATACTGACCATGATGTCAACATCCAGTTCCCTGAGAAAAATGACGAGAACCATGACCAGCTCAGCATCACCGGCTATGAGCAGAATGCTATAGCAGCACGTGATGCTATCCAAGGCATTGTTGATGAACTGGAGGAAATTATATCTGAGGACATTACCTTGGACAGCAGAGTTCATGCTCGCATTATTGGTGCTCGTACCAAGGGTATCCGCAAAATCATGGATGAATTTAAAGTTGATCTTCGGTTTCCTCAGAGCGGAGCTGCAGATCCCAATTTGGTTACTGTAACTGGCCGTCCAGAGATGGTTGATGAAGCCATAGATCATCTCCTGAACTTGGAAGAGGAATGTATGGCTGATGTGGTGGAAGATGAGGCCAAGATGGCCTACATGAAGCCATCTGGCACTGCAGCAGCCAAACCTGAGGAACCCCGTGGGCCCTCCAATGGATTTGTGGTGAGGGAGGCACCCTGGGCTACCAGCAGTGAGAAGGCCTCTGATATGAATAGCTCCGAGGACTTCCCCAGCTTCGGTACTCCTGTGGCTGCTGCCAAAGCTTCTCCATGGGGACCAAAGTGTTTTAGAAGTGACCTGTGGTTGGTGGATGTCTCTGTGAGCAGCATGCGTCAGTGTGTGTTCATTCACACTCTCCAGGCCTGAACGCTCTGCGGTCAACCACACTTTCTCGCTCCTAGCACAGAACTAAGAGTTAAGAGAAGTAAAGGCTGAAGGCTGACGGAGGACGACTGAAAGACATAACCTGAGATACTTTTTATCCAACATACTCTCTCTCCCCTTTTTTTAACCTGTTCATGATAATTATTGTATACTTTACCTATCTTTGTAATGTTCTTCCCTATTTGTGGATAGATGAGGCCACGTAGGGAACACATGAAGCAGTGGTGAGAATGAAATTTCTACTAACATTAGAAATACATTAATATTTTCATATTACAAATCAATTTGTGTACTTTAACATTATATAATATACATAGCAGTATATTTATCAATTCAATTTTTATTTATTTGTACAGCGCTTTTACAATAGACATTGTCTCAAAGCAGCTTTACAGAAATATCAAACTATTTATCATCATCATCATCATCATCATCATCATCATGTGTGAATATGCTTTAAATGTGATGGTGTGCTGTCTGTATACCGTGTCTCTTTCCGTCTGTCTGGCCAGCGCGCGCACATATATAGTGAAATCGGAGCAGCGTTCAGAGTTCTAGACCTATCCTGGTGGTATGCGTGACCATTTTCCCCGTTTATGACGCCGCGAATGTCGAGTTTTTAAACGCTGTGGTGTCTGAGCAGGCCTCTGTATGCATTTGAACGGAGTTGTATTAAATCATTGCTGTATCTAACGTTTGCATTTTGTTAGTTTATGTAGCGTTTTTTAATAATGGACATTGTCACAAAGCAGCTGTACAGATATCTGGATATATTATTTCAATGTAAACTTACAAACAACATTTCCATGTCAAGAATCGAGGGTATGTTCTTTAAAAATGTAATAATAATAATAATAATAATAATAATAATAATAATGCTGTTAAACAGTTCAGAAGCGCCGTGTATTGTTTTTGATATGTCAAATCTAGACAACGCAGGCCAAGAGAGTGACCATCATGCCCAAGGATATTCAGCTGGCCCGGCGTATTCGCGGAGAGCGCTCGTAAACGACAACTCCATCTAATATACACAAAGGCTCTTTTAAGAGCCACTTCATCGTCTCAGAAAACAGCAAATTTTCTTTCTTGGGCAGTTTGAAAATTTAGAACGTGGTACAGAGAGAAGGGGACATTATATTATATTATATATATATATATATATATATATATATATATATATATATATATATATATAGTGTTAGATTTCCAAGTATCTCATGGAATCTCATATTTATGTCCTCAGAGGTCTGGATGGTTCATAATGTACCAGTACATCAGAAATATATATTGGACCCAAACCATTCAGTGCTTTATAAAACAGTAAAACTGGGATATGGAATTCCAGAAAAACTCAACATGCACATAGTATTTTGTAATTGCCTGTATATACACACACCTCATAATGTGGTGTAAATACACTACACAAATATTTATACACAAAGTTACACACATTACGATGCTATTTTTTCTAATCAGATATGTGTAATCCTTTTCGTATCTAATTTCTTGAAAAGTACACAAGTACTCATTTTCCAACATTATGTGGCAAGATACAATTAAAGTATATAACATACCGCATGCTTAAAAAAATCCGTAATTAAACAATGCTTCAATAATGTGGATGTTAGATTCTGGTCTATGGAATTCCCATGACGAATCTTATGAATGATAGACAACAATTATATAGTTTAACAAACTCCGTGAATATTTTTAATAAACATGCATGAATTTTAGTAAATGCAGACAAAGTGAATAGCTGAAAAATGACATTCAATATTGTAACACACAAAACAGCCAGATATAGTACATATGTATTGCTAATCAAAGAAAACAATTTATTACATTTACATTACATTCACTTAGCAGACGCTTTTATCCAAAGCGACTTACAAATAAGAAAGATACAAGCAAAGCGATATATCAAGCAGAGAACAATACAAGAGCAGCTACCATACAAGATCTATTCATTGAATTCTAGAAGAAGCAAAGTGCAGACTAGAGGTGTAAGTGCATTTTTTTTTTTTTTATATTTTTTTTTTATTATGAGTTGGTTAGGTGTTCATAGAAGAGGTGGGTCTTTAATTAGTCAGACATCAAACCCAATGGAATTCCCCGTATATTCAAGCTCATTAGAATTGTACTGTTTGGAGGCTGTCACGCAAGGGAGAGGAATGAGATTACAAAATTGAATCTGAACTGGACTCAGGCCCAATTCTTGCAGGACGCACTGGAGATCCCACGTAGCTCTGCTGTGAACAGACAGTGGATATATCTGAATATATGGCATTTCATTTCATTGTTATATACATGTACTATATGATGCAGTCTGAACCAACAATTTCGGAAACAGTAAAACTACAGACATTAGCTACACATTCCTGATCGCAAGAAAGTGAACCACAATTCATTCATAATTTGAAACCTCCAAATCAATCATCAATATTCACAAAAGGTTTGGAGCATGTATGCACTTTCAGTTATATGCATAGTGGAAAGGTTTTTGCTTTTCAAATGGATATAAAAACTAATGAGTCAGTCAACAGTGTTACACAATGGCACATTTGTATGAACGAGAAAAGAAAAAGAATCACAGAAGTTGTAGATTTAAATTCTAACCTTCATCATAAACACTCATAATATGTTTCTTGCCACTTTTCCTGCCTGGGGCATTTTTTAGGTAGCTGCCGATGGCCTCTCTGCAACCGGCAACAGTATATTCACGTCCATGTGCTTGTTCGGCAATATCTGTAACATAAATATCAACAAAAATATTAAGTCTTGGAATGCAATAACAGAGAAAATGTCCAATTTCTGAAGGCAAGACTTTCTTTTCAAGAGTTTGCAAAGGAGGCATATACTGTCATGTACCGTAATTTCCAGACTATAAGCCGCTACTTTTTTCACACGCTTTGAACACTGCGGCTTAAACAATGATGCGGCTAATTTATGGATTTTTACGGGTTAACGAGCTTCATGCCGCCAAAACATTTAGCCTCGTCACATCGGACCAATGAAATTACAGAACAGGTCACAGTGGACCAATGAAATTGTTCAAATTAAATCAAACACACTCACACTAAATTCTTCAGATCAGTCATTTTACGCTTCATGCACACACCCTCATCATGGAAAACACACGAAGAAATGCATTTGATGCAGCTTTCAAGTTAAAGGCAATCGATCTGGCTGTTGAAGAAGGAAATAGAGCTGCTGCACGTAAGCTTGGCATGCACTGTTCAGGAAAAAAAGCATTTACGGTATGTATTTAATTAAAAGTTAAAAAAATCTATCTGTGTAACATCTTTCTGTGTAAATATCTCACGTTACAACGTGGACACCTGCAGCTTACAGACAAGTGCGGCCTATATATGTACAATTTTTTTTTTCCTTTTTAAAGTTAGTGGGTGCGGCTTATATTCAGGTGCGCTCAATAGTCCGAAAATTACGGTATACATTTTTTATCCTTCATATTCACAGTGTACAAGGCGATACACTTCATCCTGATCAGTCAAAGCCAGCTTCCCACCTTTTGACACTTTCAACGAAAACATACATTACAGACTGTTCTCCACGATTCTTTGGAGAATGGAGCGAACTGTCTCTCCGATGCTGCTCTGCCTCATCGTCTTCAAGTAAGCACGCTACAAGAAATTCAAATAAAAAATCTATGGAATACATGGTCCAACATAAGATACAATTCCATCATTTAGTCACATAGGAGTCAAATTCCAGGTGAACATTAAAAAGTTTGACTTACAAAACAGTTGAAGTTTTTCGCTATTCTTCAGTTGTTGTTTATTGTTGTTATTGTTCAGTTGCAAACATACAGCTCTGTATCATCAGCATAACAGTGGAAATTCATTCCATGTTTATGAATAATTTGACCTAGCATATACAGGTAGCATATACAAAATAAAAAGCAGTGGGCCTCAAACAGAACCTTGTGGAACACCAAATTTAACCTCGGTATTCATGGAGAAGTCTCCATTTACATCTACAAACTGAACTGATAACGATCGGTCTAATAAGACCTGAGGCAGGAGAGGACTGTTCCCTTAATGCCAACATTTTCTAATCTATCAAGGAGAATAGTGTGATCTATAGTATCAAAAGCTGCACTAAGGTCAAGTAACACAAGCAACAAGACAAACCCTGATCAGAGGTCAGTAGAAGGTCATTTACTACTTTAACTAACGTTGTCTCTGTGCTATGATGAGGTCTACGTCCTGACTGATACATTTCATGAATGTTATTCCTATGTAAGTACGAGCATAACTGCTGTGTACAACTTTTTCTAAGATCTTGGAGATGAAGGGGAAATTAGATATTGGTCTATAGCTGGACAGTTGAGAGGGGTCAAGGTCAGGTTTTTTAATCAGGGGTTTAATAACTGCTAATTTAAATGATTTAGGTACATGGCAAGTGCTAAGGGAAGAGTTGATTATATTTAAAAATGGTTCAATTACTCCAGGACAAATCTGTTTAAATAGACATGTAGGTACGGGATCTAGTATGCAAGTTGATGAATTTGCTGAAGAGATTAATGAAGCTAGTTCGGTCTCTCAAAGGGGAGTAAAACATTCTAAACATTAATCCGATATTGCTATATCATCGTCTACAAGGTTAGTTATAATACTGTCTGGTTTTAATTTAATAGCCTGAATTTCACATCTAATATTTTCAACTTTACCAATAAAAAGTTCCATGAAATCTTCACCGCTATGTAATGATTGTGATTGAGTGTTTCTCTCTGTGGTGGTTTTATTCCTAGTAAATTTTGCTACTGTGTTGAAAAGGAATCTAGAATTGTTTTTGTTGTCTCCTATTAAGGTGGAGAGACTTTTCTAGCATCGCTAAGAGATTTCCTATATTTCAGTAGGTTCTCCTTCCATGCTGTTTGAAATATCACCAGTTTGGTTTGACGCCATTTACGTTCTAATTGTCGAGTTGTCTGTTTTAAGGTTCGTGTTTGATCGTTATACCAGGGTGCTAGCTTTTTCTCTCTAATTATTTTTCTTTTGAGTAGAGCCACTCTATCTAGCATGTAGCGGAGTGTTGACTGTAAGCTTTCAGTCACCTAATCGAGTTCTATCGGATCAGACGGTGATCCAAATATAATTGATGTCTCTGGGAGGTTATTTATGAAGCTCGGTGCAGTAGCTGATGTGAAAGCACGCTTTATGCGGTAGCAAGGCGAGGTGGAAATATTATGATCAATTCGTATTATGAACGAGATAAGATAATGGTCTGAGACAACTTCAGACTGCGGAAAAAATTATAATATTTTCTATATTTAATCCGTATGTTAGTATGAGGTCAAGAGTGTGACCACCATTATAAGTAGGTCCGATTACGTTCTGATTAATCCCTACTGAATCTAAGATGGACACAACCGCTGTTCTCAGAGGGTCTTCTGGATATCAAAGTGAATATTAAAATCACAGACGATTAATGCTTTATCTACAGACACAACCAGGTTTGAGATAAAGTTTGCAAATTCACTAAGAAATTCAGTATATGGCCCTGGGGGCCTGTAAATAATAATTAGAGGAATTGACTTATTTTTAGTGGCTACATAAGTTATGCTGGTATAAAGAATTTCAAAAGAATTAAATTTATTACTAGGTTTTTGTGTGACGGCTAGATTTTGACTATGGATGAGTCCAACACCTCCTCCTCTACCAGCTGAACGAGGCTGATGTACATAACTGTATCCAGGAGGACTGGCTTCATTTAATGCCATGTACTCGTTTGGTTTAATCCAAGTTTCCGTTAAACACATTAAATTACATTCCTGATCAGTAATGATGTCGTTAACAATAAGAGCCTTAGACGCAAGAGATCTAATGCTTAATAGTCCTAGCTTCAGATTAAAGGTGCTGAATGTATGATCTAATTTTAGGCTAATTAGGTTACTAAAACAAACATTCTGAAATTGTCTATGTAATTGTATAGCTCGGGGAACAGACACAGTCTCTATAGAATGTACTACAGGTGTTGGACTATTAACTGAACATTGCTTATGATGAACTTTGTTATTGTAGGAAATGTGCTTACGGTAGACAGTCACTTGGTCTGTAGCATCTTGGAGATGTTGTCTGACAGCAGTTCCGATCCCAGAACAGATTCCAGTTATTAACAAACAGCAGATTCTGTTCATTACACCAAGAAACTAAACAGTCATTCAAAGCAAGAAGTCTACTGACCTGATGTTTTCCCCCACGTGCAGCACGACCGCTCCAATGCGCTAGTCCTTCTTCAGGATTCCTGGTAGCTGCTCAGCGACATCAAGGACACAAACAAAAGAAAAACTGTGTATGCACCTTACCCCTTGTTGAAGCGACGCGGACGTTTCGCACAATGGAGTTCCCAACGATCACACAGGATCAATCTTATTTTGTTAAGAGTATTAATATTTTGTAGATTCTGCAAGGGGTATGTAAACTTCCGACCTCAACTGTGTACCCACCCAGCTACCAACAAACACGCACACTAATTCAACCGCTTAAAAAGAGCAAGGATTTTTTTTAAAAACATTTTTTATGAACAATTAAAAATAGACTACAGTATGAACATTTTAACAAATACCACAAAAACACCACAGTTAAAACACTCTACATACCTTCTTTTTGCAAAAGACTTCTCTTGCACCGACACTCTTGATCTGATGCCAGCTGGAGCCACCTCTTCATGGTCCCCTCGACCTCCATCGCTGCAGCTTTAGGCGTAAAGAGGTTTCTATGAACTTTGGAATAAAGCAATACATATCATACAGTCATTATGAATCTTAAGCATTAACTATGCTTATACCATGGTCACTGTGAATACTGGATTCTGATTGGCTGGAAGGTGTGCATTATAACCGTTTATTGCACAGGTAGTTCCCGTCAGATTGATCACCGTAATCATTTCTTGGTCAATGCGCAGCCTACATGCACACACACGCACAGACACTCGAGCATACAGAGACATTCATATGAACAGACACCTCTTGCCAGCGCTGTCTGCAACTTTAACAATAAAAATAGCTTTGCTGGTGAAAAGCTACATGATATTTCTCAGCAACGAGGTGGCAAGATCACTGTTTCTGAAGTAATTCAACTCTCAGTTTTACTACACTACTGTTGCGCAACACTGACTGCTGAGAGGCACACATGATGCAGGTAATTCATACACGCTTAATCTCTCTCTCTCTCTCTGATAGATATCTGTCAATTCATTCGAATAAATGTAATCTTATCATACTACTTTATCTCTGTGTCTGATTTATATCGGGCAAAATTCCAGATCTAATGACTTAACTAATAAAAATTAACGATCATTTTAAACTTCTAATCAAAGTTTGTGCTTCTAAACCAATGACAGCTTTAACGTTATTAATTGTCGAAAGACCATGGTATACGCGGGGTAATCCATGGCTAGGTGTGCATTAAACGATTTGAACGAGTGGTTAATTTCCTCCACATCAGGCATTAAAATCGTTTAATGCACATCTAGCCGTGGATTACCACGGCTTGTGTTTTCCATGTTTTCCATCTCTACTAAAGAGTAGGTCATAACTGTTCCCTCATATCAAAGTGGTGTTGAACATTGTGCTTTGAGTACGAGTCTGTCACCTTGAGAAAACAGAAATGCTCTCAGTCGCTGTGTAATTGTGCAAGTAGTTGTTAACAAAAAAAAAAAAAGAGAGAGAGAAAAAAATTCTCACCAGATCTTGCTTGTAATCTGGGCTCTGTTGCATCCTTCGCTCCAGACTACGCAGTTGAGGAAGGTCTTGCAGGGGCAGTAAATCTTCATCAATATCCAAAGGCTGCAGCTGGACCTCCTGTAGTTGAAGCAATCTCAGTGATTTGTTGGTCCAGCACCATCTCTAATTTAGTCAACACCTCCCTCAGCATGGCTATGATAAAGAAAATAAAATATATTTTGTTATACAACTATACAACTCCATCCTCAGTCTTATTCCTAACCTACACAATTCCAGTAAGATGGCTGAGTGGAAATCACGGTTAATTAATTCCTACCAAAGAAAGTCAATCAGAAAGCAGAAGAATACGCTCACACGGCATATCGTCCATCGGCTGCCAGTTCTGCAGAATCTCTGTAAGAGTGTAAAATATTGACTATATTGCCAAATTCTACAATGTTTCATGAAAAATACAACTTTGAATATGCTCTCAAAGCATCAAGGAATAGCAATAGCGATGTGCTGAACAAATATCTGCATGTTTTACACCTTGATGGTCTTTACCCAGACACTTCGACGTCTGACTGGAGGTCTGACCGGGTCCTGCCCTCTTTATCACTGTCTGTAAAATACAGTTGCATTTAAACTTTATTCAATCCCTTCAGGATCACTCAATGAGACAAAAATTAGTATATTGCTAGACTATGGCTAAGAATTGCACATAAGAAATACAGTGTTGAGCCAAACAACAGGTCTGTTATACTGCCCAGTGGACAATATAATCTAATAACGGGACACAGCATGCTGCAAACTGTGTGGGTTTTCTGACACAACATATTAAAAAAGTTAAATAAAAAGTAGTAAAACAGGAAAGGGAAGGAATAAACTAGGAGTTTATCTTATTTGTAGAGCAATTAAAAAAGCTTTATAAAAAAGTGTCGAGCTGCCTCTTAACTTAAGCTAAATTAGCTAGCGGCTAGCTAGCTGCTAGGATACCGTCTGATGTTCTTGTCACAATCACACATACCGTTGAAAAGATTTTTAAAAAACATTTTCTCCCTGACATTTTAAATATCAAACAATATTGTAGACTGAAATTACTCAATTAAATTACTTACCTTCTTCAGCTGAAAAGATTCCTCTTGAAAATGAAGAATGACTGCAGCCTCGAGTATCCTAACTGATTTAACCGTCAAAAGTTTTTTCCAGGCGGCTGAGCTCCTTAATTTTAGCTGTGGCCCGTCTGTGACTTAACGAACTCGAAAAAGCAGATACACACCGCTACACCGAGTATGGACCTGCCGCAATTACACCTGCTTTCAGCCGAGATTGGCCCACATAGCAAAAACCGTCTGTCAACGAGAAGTGGTGTGAACGGTCAGCAGGGCTCTGGGCAATTACCTTTTCACCGATACCGGCATTGAGCCGACAGTCGCGCATTTCTACCAGAATCGGCCTAATGTGCTTGCTATCCGGGAACTCTTAATCGCCCCTAAAGGCTGAATGTTCCGGAAAAGTCTAAGCTTTTTACCAAATAAATGTAAAGTAACAATTTCATCAATGGTAACTCTTCAACGCCCTGGGAAAAAATCAGCGATGATCGGCCTGGAGCTGGCCAGAGTCTGTGCGACATGACGCTCCCTCCCCGGGCAATGTTTGAGTGCTTTCCCCGCTGCACAGAGCTCCCTCCATATAATTTTGGACACTTACAAATATTCGCTTAAAAATTCTCTTCGAAACTATTATGATATATTATATATGTGGCAATGTAGCTCAGTTAGTTAGTGCGTGGTGTTAAGAACGCCAAGGTCGCTGGTTAGAATCTCAGGGCTGATTACATTTTTGCATCTTCTAGAACTCAATTAAAAATCTTCTATTGTAGCACTACTTGCAGTGTTCTCTGCTTGATATATTGCTTTGCTTGTATTTTGTATTTTCTCATTTGTAAGTCTGGTGAAGGATGCGGGAATGAGCACAGACCTGGCCAAATAAAAAAATAAAGGAAAAAAAATATAATAATAATAAAAAATTTAAAAATAAAAACATGGATTCCATGCTGCAGCAACTAATGGAGGCCAGCCTCCAGCAGCTGACGATAACGCCTGCAGCAGCCGATAAGCGAGCAGAAACGTACAGGAACCACATGAACCTGTGAAGAGGTGAAAAATGCTCCTCACACTACTGCCACCTGGGTGCTGAACAGACAGTCATTTCAGCATCACTGTTGTCGACTGCCGCAGAGCATGAGGTGGGGAAATAGAGCACAACTTGCGGTAGATTAACACTGCAACTCCTCACCCTCTCAGAGAAGACTGGAGAGGATAAAAAGGCATCACAACCTCAGCAGCTTGAGCAGCTTTTGTCTACATGTCTATGCTGATCAATTCTGTTCTATGTCTTGCAGATGACGATGACGACAGCAAGTCTCTCCCCCCCAAGAGCCCTCACCCCCACTACCTACGCTGCCTTCGCACTCTGCTACCAGCCTACACCGCTCTGCCTGGCCCATAGCGACCACACTCCTCTCTAACACCTCCCTCACAGACTGCTTCCCCAGGACAGAGTGTCCCATAATCCTTCTGCACTCCCATGCTACAAAATAAAAGCTCTCTTAACCAGTCTCACTCTGTCTGTGTTCCACCTGCCGCTGCTGCTACACTATAAAACATTCAACCTTTCGTTCTTGAGATGTCACACTAAACAAGAATCTCATGCAAAAGCAAGGACGCACAGAAGCATGGAATGATGGCAAAACCGTAGCTAGCCAAAAAAAAACAATAAAGGGCCTTGAGTTCCTAAACATGAAACTGCTGTGACCTCGTTTATTTTTGGATCAATTCCAAATAATAATCGAGTCATCTGCTAGTTACAACAACTATATAGTCTATAGAATTCCTACAAACATTCAACCACTGGTTCTTGAGATATTGCATTAACGAAAACCTTAAATGGATGGACAGACTTAGTGGTGGAGGAATAAAAAAATATATAAAAGGTCTGCATAAATACTAAACTCAGACATACTTATCTAACGTTATGGGGTGTAGTAATGACCAACTAGTGTTATCTACTTAGTAATTCTGAGAAAGTTATGTTTTAATAACTTTACTGTCCCATAGTTCTTCATTTTAAACACTTTTCTTGTTGATACTTACAAACGAGTAACCATTTCCTTCAGACTACTCACCTTTCACGACTTTGCCTGCCGTCTTCATTTGTAAACACGTTAAAAAATGTGCATGTTCATGATATATCTATGCAACTCTACAAGTATCGGCACCCTATCTGCCTCGCTTTCTTTTTAAAAACTAGTTAGTAATATTCATTGCCATATCATAAGTAATTTTTTTTTTAAAAATAGTCTATGGTGTCATCTGGTGACAAATTGAGCATGCTTTAGCTACTTTCCCATAAAAAGAGTTGTGAAAGCTGGTTGACCTGCTGTAGCGCAGTAAGGGAGTGATGGCTGCATGGACAGGAGTTGTGAACAGTGCTCACCCTACAGTCGGGACAGCTGAGGGGACAGAGATGGAGTCCTGAGGACACTCCAGAGAGCAGAGACACTCCACACAGAAGAGCACATGGGGCAGCCTCCCCACAACCTCACCCTCTGTAAACAGCAATAAAACCACCAAAAAACATCAAGTTCACTTATTTATGAAGCTAAACATCACATGGGGAAATTTCCCCCACTGCTCTTAACATTTCACATGGCTAACATTTGCTGTGTGGAATTTGGTTATTTATCATTTTTAAGAAACCACACTGCAAAAAAAAAAATTTTTTTAATAAAAAATTAAGCTTTAATGCAAGACGTTAGCTAGCTAGCCAACTAAACTCAAGCTAACTTGAAGGCCATGTTTATCAATTAAGTCTCATTGTTTAGCTTTAAAACGCTCCCTTTGAGGATGTAGTCTGCTAATTGTCAAAGGTTCACTAGCTAATTAGGTTAATTAGGTGTGTTCTGAACCCACATTGCATTCAGCGCATTCAGCAGTGTGTAACCAAGATGCGTCCGGAAAATACTTGTATAAGTAAATACAGAGAATTTGTTTAAAACATTTTTATTTTTTTTTACCAGACAATGTGTACGGTAAGCCACAATTATTACATGCCACTGTAGCGTCCATTATGATGCTTTTTCACCGCGCACCTTCACTTCCTTCAGTGATGGAAAGCACTGGCTCTTTTAAGTGAACCGAATCCTTTGGCTCAGCTCTTCAATAAGAGTCGATTCCTTCGGCTTTCGTACGGATCACTGCCATTTTTCTGAATCAGATTCAGAATCAGTTTTATTAGCCAAGTATGCCCGCACACTCAAGCAGGGATATGTATCATGCTATATAATTTAGCTAACAAACTGTCACCAAAGTAGCCTTGATGTGAAAACATGTAAACAGATGTGGGGGGGGGGGGGGGATGTAAAATAAATGAATAGATTTAAAGTACATTACATTTATTCACTTAGCGGATGCTTTTATCCAAAGCGACTAACAAATGAGAAAAATACAAGCAAAGCGATATATATCTAGCAGAGAACAATACAAGTAGTACCAGTAGTAACAAGTAAGAACTGTTCAACTGAGTTAGATGATATTTTATTTATTTCATTCCTACAAAAACTAAATTCTAACACTGAAAATTTGTTTTTTTTAAAAAGGAGGGAGATATTTGAAAGATTAGGCTTTTTAAAACCCCAGCAAATTTACATATAATTAGCTGCTTCCATTCAATTCTATTTATTTTGTAATTACTAAAAAAAGATATCACAATACCAGGCGGACAGTGGCTTAGTGGTTAGCACGTTCGCCTCACTCCAGGGTCGGGGGCTCGATTCCCACTGCGGCCCTGTGTGTGCGGAGTTTTCATGTTCTCCCCGTGCTGTGGGGGTTTCCTCCGGGTACTCCGGTTTCCTCCCCCAGTCCAAAGACCTGCATGGTAGGCTGATTGGCATGTCTAAAAGTGTCCGTAGTGTGTGAGTGTGTGTGTGATTATGCCGTAATGGATTGGCCTGTCCAGGATATACTTGTGCCCGATACTCCCTGGGATAGGCGCCAGGTTCCCCGTGACCCTGAAGGATAAGTGGTATTGAAGATGGATGGATGGATGGATGGATGGATGGATATCACCTTACCTACATCATCATAGAAAAGTGTATTGTGACCTAATTTATCGCAATATCTATAACCAATTTATGGTTGTTGTTGTTTTGTTGTGTTTACATAGTTAATATTAACTAGCCTCGATAAACACAACAAAACAACAACAAATTGGAGTTGTTACTTGTAATATATGACTTATATGTAAAGAATGAAATTGCTAAATGCAAAAAAATATGTATAATAAATAATTGTAATCGTTTATACAATAACTGATATGTATATCACAGGTCACAGTGACATTGTATTGAAGATTAAGAATACTCTTTAAGGGCCATGAATGAAGGAACTAACCCTAACCCTCTGGAAATAAACTGTTCATGTGCCTGGTGTATTGGAAGTTCAAATAAAGTGTGTCCAAGCCGTGTCCAGAAAATATTATGGTCTGGGATGTATTGCCTTCATTGCTTAACTAGTCTCATGTTCATTGAGAACACATTAAAAAGACCAAATCAGCAGCTGATTTTATCATATGCATGTGAGGAAACCATGTCCTGCGCTGTGGTTATCTTCTTTAAACATCATTGTAGCCAAGCCTTCATATTCCTACACCTGAGTTTACAAAAAAAAAACAAAAAAAAAACATTATATCTTGGTAACTATAACACCAGTCGCATACAAACTAGTAAATTATGTGCCCTTTGTGCTTGTGCTGCTGGATCTTCGATACGAAGGTAAGAAGGTACTGACTTCATATACTGGATAGATAGTGTGGAAACTGAACTGTCACACAGCTGTACAGATCCTACAGATATATTTTTCATTAGACCTCACTAGTCTTAAGGAATGAATCTCACAAGTTTCTTCTAGTGCACTAAGTAGTACTCTACATACAAAGCCAAGCTTTTCTATAGACTCTAAAGAGATGTGACTTGATAATGAGACCTCTCTGTGCTGATGATTATGATAAAGTCCAAGATAATGATGTGTGCTTTGTATTTAAAAAATGACACAGGAAAATTAGTGTCCATGTCTTTTATCAATAATAATAATAATAATAATAATAATAATAATAATAATTGCAAGCATAGTGAAATCAATGGTATTATTCTACCCAACCATTTGTCACTATATTTTTACTTTACTATATCCTGGCCGGAGTTTACTTTTGATTAAAGGAGTGCTATGCAGCAGTGAGAACAGTGTCGAGAAGCACCTGGAGATGGGGAAGAAGCTCCTGGCTGCCGGACAGCTGGCCGACGCACTTTCCCATTTCCACGCAGGAGTCGGTGAGCTTTTCTCAGAAAGTCACCAGCAATCATTTCTTTATTTCTGCAAAAAAAAATATTCTGTCTGAATCTTAACCGACCACTTTCTGACATCCGTGTGTAGACGGTGACCCGAAAAAATACTTGGCCTACTACAGAAGAGCCACCGTCTACCTGGCCACGGACAAGTCTAAATCCGCTTTACCGGATCTAAGCAAAGTCATCGAGTGTCATGATTTCCCCTTGAAGCAGCGTGCTCTAAGCGCGAATGCGCGAGCACCTGCTTTTCCGTTGTTCACAGTAGTGACATCTGGACACGTGTGTTTTGTTTATGTTTCTGTCACGTCTCCTCCCTGTTCTGTCATTGGCTGGGATTTCACGTGTGTCTGTATTTTGCCCTCAGCAAGTTTAGAGGCTGATCAGTTTAGACGCTGATCATGTCCACATATATACCGCGCGCCTCCCAGCACACAACGCGGAAGATTATCCTAGAGTTAGATTGGTTTGTTTAGTAGTCATAGTCACGGTCCATGTTTAGAGTTCGTTCACGCTGGATTATCCGCTCCCAGTTCCTCGTCATAGTTCATGTTTCTCGTTTAGTTTATCGACCCTGTTTTCCGTGACACGACCTTGATTCATGTTTAACCCTGTGTATGCCTGTTTGCCGATCGCCTGACCTTCGCCTGTTTTGGATTATGTTTTGGATTTGTCTGCCTGTCTCTCTTTTAAAATAAACAACTGTTCATACTGCAATTGCATCCGTCCTATCTCCGCTCCGTCACGATACGTGACATCGAGTTAAACCTGATTTCACATCGGTGAGTTTTACTCCATGATAAGACATGAAAAGAAGATTGACATGCATCATGTTGAAAAGAGTTGGTGGTAACAGGTGATTTGTCACAGGCAAGACTTCAGAGAGGGAGCCTACTGTAACTCTTTGACTTGTCATTAAAGGAAAATTAAGTCATTAAAGGAAAATTAAGTCATTAAAGGAAAAATCCACCATGAACAACTTGCATATTGATCTTTATAATTAACAGGTGGCATCCAGGATTCATTTTGTAGTGAAAATTTTGAGTTTACTTTTTTAGTTTAGACTTCTTTCATTGACCTGTTGGTCATTTTTCACTTTGGTTTCTTGTATTGCCCACAATCAAGTTTGACAACATGCTAATATTGGTGACAGTAAAATTGCTATCTGTAGATTTCCCCCTGAGCTCCCTCCCCATAAAGAGTCTAGTTTCTAATCATCCCTAATCAAGCACAGCTTCATACGAGTCTTTATTAGCTGAATTAACTGCCGTAGATGGCCTAGACTAAATTAGAGCTGGGACTGATCCCCTGAATCAGAGTTCATCACATCTATGCAGCCATTAAGGACTTTGAAAGTGCTAAGGAGTACAGCGAGAATGACTGTCACCTACCCTTTGGCTTCTTAGGTTGATATTGAAGTGTGTCATGTTTTAATGTGTTCTAAACAGCTGGGCTTGTGTGAACACTAGGATAGCCCAGAAGAAGCTCATTAAAGCCTACAGGAAGTTCTCACAGCAGTGACACCCAGACAACGTCCAGGATCCTGAAGAGAAGAACAAGGCTGAGAAGAAGTTCATAGACATCGCACAGGCCAAGGAAGTGCTCACTGAGCCAGGTAAACCCTCAATCAGTTTTGTCTGCTAATATAAAAATACCAAGCTAAGCCGTTTTTTGATGTTGGTTTTTGTGTCCCATGCTTGAATAGTTTTACATAGATGAGGAATACAGTATATAAGTATGTAAGTACAGCTGCAGATAAAGAAGGATGAATCAGATTGGAATTCAGATCAAATTAACAGAAATTATGGTTGTGACTTGGTGATTAGTGGGGATGTTGAACACAGTCTGTGATATGTTTTTGATTTTTTTGCTAATACAGATCTGCCAAAATAACTAACAGTCAAAGAGAAATAAACATGCATTTTGTTGGAAAGGACGGATCGGATCCATGCTTGCAGCATAAACGGTTAATTGTATTGGTTGAACTGATATTTAACTGTAATCTGCAGAAATATTATGATATCATATATAGGGAAATTACCCAGCGGTGGGTGGAGACAGACACACGGGAGGCCGTCGTAACGTTAACAAGTGAGATTTATTTTTATTTTTATTTATAACGTTCTGGAGTGTGTGTGTGTGTGCTCGCGTGTGGGCGTGACAGCGTGTGGTGAGAGGTCAGTGTATTGCGGGGTTGCCAGAGTCGCTCCGGGGCTTTCCGGTGAAACAGGGGCTCTTCTCAGACGTCAGGCAACGCCGCGTTTGTAGCTAGGGACAAACAATACAAACAATACAAACAATACAAACAATACAAACAATACAAACAATACAAACAATACAGATAACTGGCAGTAATCCAGGCACACTTCATGTGAGAGAATTCTCTCCTTTCGAGCGGAAAAGCGGCCTTTTATACTCTCCCTTCGTCTGCTGGATGGTGGAATTTTCACGTGCGGCGCGCCATTCATCACCAGAGGGTGTGTCTGCGGCTCCGCCCCACCTCCACGTGCTTTCCGACTGTCCAAAACATTGAAGCGGGGCTGTCTCTTCAGCGCCAGCGCGGCAGTCGCGGGAGGAGCGATTTTAGTTCCTTGTGCGCCGGCTGTCGGTCTGTCGCGACACATACAGTATAAGTTTACTTTATACAGTTATTACAAAATTAACATAAGTGTATGTCAGGCCTGCATGTATTGTTAGTATTTTTAGAACAATTATGAACTCTAATTGCAAGCATAATTAGACCATGTGATACTGCATGCACTATGGCTGACTGGTGATCACGTTTGCCTCACACCTCAAGGGTTAGGGGTTCGATTCTCGCCTCTGCCCTGTGTGCACAGAGTTTGCATGTTCTCCTCGTGCTTTGGGGGTTTCCTCTGGATACTCCGGGTCCCCCCGCCCAGTCCAGAGAAATGTGTTGTAACCTGATTGGCATCTCTAAATTGTCCGTAGTGTGTGAATGGGTGTGTGTGTGTGCAATTGCGCACTGCGTTGGTTTGGCATCCCAGCCCAGACTCTAGGCTCCCCGCCACCCTGTGTAGGATAAGGGGTACAGACAATGGACGGCTGGCTGATTCTGACCTTAATAAAATATATTGACTGTTGATTAACACTTTCTTGTTTGTATGTCTGTAAAATGAATTTTCCTTTCATTTTAGTAATTAAAAAGTACAGCCTACAATACTGAAAAGAAAATTTAATGGTGGGTCACTGCAAATCCTATTCTTTTATTATTATACTGACATTGCAGAATTTCCAGAGGTCCAGACAGACTTTAATTTTTTTGGGCAGCATGTAGACTAAATGTCAAGGTGCATCGATCAACAGTATATTAGATTGGATGTAATGGTATTGTTTTTCCCCAGATGGAACGGTTAAAAAAATTAATCAATCACTGGTTCGGTGTGAGGGTTATAAATAATTAACCTCTTGTAGAAGTGAATGTGTCGTTCATGTACCACATTCTTTGAGAATTGGCTAATTTTATTCCTGTTTGGCTTGAGCACTTTGAAATAGCAGAAAAGCAGTTTTCAGGTGTCTCCTATATCACTGTAAAAGGGGGAAAACTGTAGCTGCTTGCACCTCTGGTAATATAAAACACGAGTCTCGAAAGATGCTGGTATATCTGACACCTTTTCTCTGTTCTTGTGCAGAAACGAGGAGTTCATTTGACAAGGGTGAAGACCCAATGGACCCTGAGAGCAAGCACGGAGAAGGCCATCACCATTTCCACGGGGCCTGGGAGAGTTTCCAGGGCTTTAACCCTTTTGGCTCTGGACTGTTCAATTTTAAATTCAACTTTAACTAAGATCATCCAGGAGGACATCAGTCTGATCTGAATATATAGCATCAGGCATCCAGCGAGAAGTGTAACCTGTTGAACCTGTTTGACACTAACTGCCATAGATGTGGCTACAGAAGCCACTGTGGCATGAAGATGCATCATATGCTGTTGAATATTCTCAGACTTGCCAAGCTGAGCTAAGTGGTATTACATAAAGTAATTATTTCAGGGACCATCAGAGTGTGGGGGTTCATTCCCAAGCAACCAACTATCCTAAAACTATTGTGTGTGTGTGTGTGTGTGTGTGTGTGTGTGTGTGTGTGTGTGTGTGTATAGGAGACTGCACTATTTTTCTATCAGTTAAATAATGCTGCATTGTAAATACACAATTAAATATATTACGTATTTAATTAAAAAGAAAGTGACATTATTCTCCGATTTCGCTGTTGTAATGCAAATCACTATTGGAGGATTCCTTTAGTTGAACTTTTCATTTTGTATAGCACTTACAGACATCGTCACAAAGCATCTGGACTGACAGATGTAGATTTAGATCCCTATCGAGCAAGCTGGAGGTGAAAAACTCCCCGAGACATCATGAAGAAGAAACCTAAGAGAGGAAGCAAACTCAAAAGGGTCCTGTTGACACTGGATAGTGGGATTACAAATCATTACCAGTATGCAGATGTAATAGAGGAAAAGGCAAACAAATGTGTTTGTGTCTACATCCTAGGATGAGTACAGCAGCAGTTTTTAGCAAGCACAAATCTGCACTATCAAGTGTTTTCTGGTTTCTAGCTTATTGTGAAATCAGACTACTGATTATACCTTGCTCTTGAAGCTAGCCCTTTGTGCACAAAAATGTAAATAATAAAGAGTAGGTGGAACAGGTAGAATCACTATCATCAGGGAGAGCAGATTAATATCTGTACACGTTGATGCAATAACATAACTCCAGACATAGCAGACGACCACTGATGAATGATAAACATTTTATTCCTGAGAAAATTCACATCCTTCCACTTCCAAGCTTAAAAAGAAGAAGAAAAAAAAACCCAGATCAGCATGGAGTGTCACAAACACAGCATGGCTTTTTCACTTTAAAGGGCTTGAAATCAAATGGAAACACAGGAATAATTCATGATGTGGATAAATAAATTGAACATCTTGTGCATGTGTTGGGGTTACTTTTACACATATTCCCCCACTCGGACATCCTCTCTGATTTGTTCAATCATATTGTAATGATTTTCCATTTCCTCTTCACTGTAATGGAGGAATAACAAGTTACACATGATACAAAAATCATGTACAACTTGATTAATATTTCACTTAAACCTCCCCTTTTGTGTAAACATCTAACAGTGATGCAACAGACAAACTCCTCGTGAGCTTATAGTGTTGAATGATTCAAGAATGTATCGTAAGAAATTACTGAGGAATGTGCAGATGCATTTTCCCTAGATACTCAACAGTGCAATTTTCCAAAACTGACCATAAGATGACAACAAAACACAATCCTTAACCTTTCCTTCCTAAGAGACTTGGCATTATTTTATGTGCAGCAGAGCAGACATATAACACAAAGAAAAAAGGTTAAATATACACAGTTTGAATCTTTTGAATATTACTGGTTCACTACAGACAAGGTGTTCTGGCTTCTTTACCTTCAGTTCTGTTACAAAAGGATTAGTCTTACATGTTCTGATAGAAAGTGTGACCTATTGTACCTTTAAAATATAGACTTCAGCCATCAAGATTCATAAATAGAAAACTGAAATGTTTTTAAAATGTCTCTTTTCTTCCTCTTCTGCGGAGTTCGAGGCCAGTGTAATATGTCCTGGTTCAGTTTGTGGATCTCTCTGTGCACTTGTAGAGCTATACAAGAGGGTTTTAGTTGCAAACGTCACTCTTTCCTCTCAAAAGGTGCTAAAGTTCATCACGACGGCTGCCTGTAGAAACTGACAAATCACACTTCTGAAAATAGCTGCAATGTTACCATGATGCATGGAGGACACATTTTGAAAAGTAACGTGCAGCTAAATACATACCAAAGTTACAGCATTTTGGTCATGAAAGGAGGAGATGTTAGATCTGGCTCACCTGTACACTGTGTCTGTGGGGCAGATGACTTTGTGCTCTCTTTCTGACCTTTGACCTGCTTCAGGAGCTGCTTGATCTCACTATCGTATCTGGACCACTCGGGCACAATCCGTTTGGCGGCACTCAGCTTCGGCTCTTTGGTCTTTGGATTATTACACTACAGAGACTTGCCAGACAGAGCAGTTTCATCAGGCACTGCACAAAAACTCAATAATGCCAGCTACAGAGAGGGCATATAGAGCCTTCTTTAATATCCTGGCTGGAGAAAAACTATTTTACCTTGTGTTTTGGCCATGTGCTGAAATTGTTCTTGTAACATTTGGAGCAGTGGGTCATATGAAGTCAAACTAGTGATTTAGAGCCAAGCAAACAAAGCTTGTTCAAGTATAAAACACCACTAGACCAGTGGTTCATCTATCAAAGTGTGCATACATGTTCATAGAAAGCGCAAGTACACACAAGAAAATTTTCTATCTTTGTATGCTTGTATCTTTCTCATTTGTAAGTCGCTTTGGATAAAAGCGTCTGCTAAGTGAATGAATGTGAATATATATATATATATATATATATATATATATATATATATATATATATATATATAATGTGTGTGTGTGTGTGTGTGTGTGTGTGTGTGTGTGTGTGTGTGTTGGGTGTGGGAGTGAGAAATATATAAGTAAGTTTTTACTAAAACAGTCTTCTAACTCGTTTTAAACAAACACATTATAATAATATTTAGTACTGTGCATACAGTATTAAATAGTTATATTTATAGTTTGTTACAAAAAATACTAATAGATTGCCTCTTTTTATGTATACAGATAGAAGTTCTTATGCTACTTGTGTACAGCGTTTGATGCCGTATGCGTGACAAAAGAAAAAGGTTTTTGACTTTTTCACACACGGAACAGCTCTTTTTCTAGACATGTGGGTGGCTCTTAAAAGAGCCGTTGTGTTCGCGTCGTTCGGTGTTAGAGCGTTTAACCGCCGAAGCCGTACAGGGTGCGTCCCTGGCGTTTCAGGGCGTACACCACATCCATGGCGGTCACGGTCTTTCTCTTAGCATGCTCGGTGTAGGTGACGGCGTCGCGGATCACGTTCTCCAGGAACACCTTCAGCACACCGCGAGTCTCTTCATAGATCAGACCAGAAATACGCTTTACACCACCACGGCGAGCCAGACGGCGAATAGCCGGCTTGGTGATCCCCTGGATGTTATCGCGAAGCACCTTGCGGTGACGCTTAGCGCCTCCTTTGCCGAGTCCTTTACCACCCGATATGACAAAATCATATTCAGAAAGAAAGAAGAAAAAAAAACTTACATAGTCAAGGTACAATTACACGAAAAAAGTGTCCCACACTGAAGAGTCTTTAAACCAAGATGTGCTGCTTTTTAATCTTCTTAGCTCTTTTTGAATGTCTTTGAGAACAACATCACTGGATATAAACGTTTGATTTATAGTCATTCTGGCTCTTGTTTTCCAGAGTTTAGATTTAGTCAAACATATTATGAACCAAATGAAGTCATGCTGAGTCTTGCTACAATTTTCTTTAAAAATGCCATAGAAAATTGGGTTCATATTTATTTCTATATTGAGACCAACGATTTTTAATTTAGCCCATGTTTCTTTAAAGCGATAAAAGGCATCAGGCATCTACTGGTTTTTACAAAACAGCTCCATTTAACAACTGCTCTTACTGGGAGCCTTCTTACAGCGACTAACCAAGTTGTATCTCTCAGGTGTTCAGATAGGATTTTATTCTGTAAGTTTTGGAGACATTCTTTGTTTTGGTCTTCCTCCAAATTTCTGAAAGCCACAGGGTTACTATAAACTCGATCAACAATTAAAAGATATATTTCTTTGCTCGAGTCTTTCACCCAATCGATGTTTAGATCTTTAAATTGGTTAGTGAAGTCGGAAAACATCAGCTTATAATACGGAATTCCTTTCCTCGATGGACCTTGCTGCGGGGGTTTCCTCCGGGTACTCCGGTTTCCTCCCCCAGTCCAAACACATGCATGGTAGGCTGATTGGCATGTCCAAAGCATCCGTAGTGTATGAATGGATGTGTGTGATTGTGCCCTGTGATGGATTGGCACCCTGTCCAGGGTGTACCCCGCCTTGTGCCCGATGCTCCCTGGGATAGGCTCCAGGTTCCCCGTCACCCTGAAGAGGATAAGCAGTATGGAAGATGGATGGATGGACGAACGCTTCAAGGTTAATTATTTGTCATGCTATACCTGCAAATAGACGATGTACTGAGTGATTACGATTACAATAATTTACGGCTGCAACAACTAATCGATAATAATCAATTATGAAAACCTTCGGCAATGAATGCCATTATCGATTAATTAGTCTGTTGACGTCACGGGTGGCGTTTACGTATGAAGTCGCTTTCATGAAAACACAGGTGCAAAACAGATAACCTGGCGGTAAAAAAAAGTGTGCATCCCAAGTCATCTAAGGCGTGGGAGCATTTTACATTAAATGCAGCAAAGAAGATGGTAATGTGCATGTTCTTCAAAGTGGAGTTTGTGTGACGCGGGAGTACCACAGTGATGCACGAGCACATGAAACGAAAACACGGTGTCACGGACGAAGGTGGAACATCAACACGGTAAGCAAAAACCTGAGTATATCCACATTATATGAAGATGTGAAATGGTATAGTCTAGTTTAATTCCATGCTATTGTGTAAAAAGCTTTGTTTACTAACTTCGGGACAGTGACACTAGATGTATTTTGTCTGGAGCGTCAGGTCGTGCAGCATATTGATGGATTAAAATCGCGCTACCACAGAAACAGGTTCAATTAAACACGGTGTGAACAAAGTCAAGCAGTGAATCTAAAGGCAGCTGATAACAGCAGCAGTAAAAGATTTTGTAGTCACTGTAGTGGTTTTCATCGAATGCTTATGCGTTAGTGTATAATTGTTCCTGTCCTTTTAAACAAGCCTGTTAGCTTGCTGCGTTTCTCTGTGTGTCTGCTACAGTTAACTTTGATCTGTGTTTCAAATGCCATCTACTGCGGCCCTACTATGTTATATAAATTAACAGAATAAATTAACAGAATGAATTATATATTTGAGATATTTTTGGTTTATATTGTCACATCTGAAGTACAGCATGTCTGTGTAAAAGAAATTTAACAAAAATTGTATTAATTATATATTATTTAGATTTCTTATATTAATCACGGTTGTCATCAGCAATTATCATTATAAACAATGAAAATATTAATTTACATATAAATTGCTTCTTGCATACTCAATTGCTGTTTTTTAAATTTATTTATTTCAGAAAGAAACAGCTCTCCATGAGTGAATTTGTTCGGAGGAGAAATCCCCCATGCACTAAAACAAAATTTTTACCTTTGTTTTTGATTATTTATATTTTGGGTATTATTTAAAGTTTTGCTGCTTAAAACTGGACAAACTGTAGACAAATGACCAACATTTGAAAGGTTTAAATGTAAAAATTAAAGATTATATTAGTAAAACTGTATGTGCCTTTTGCATTTTTTTTAAAAGTCCAAGCACAAATACCCTGAGGGTATTGGGGGTTTATTTTATTATAATAAACAAAATCTAATTGAAAAAAAAGTTTAGTTAAAAAAAAAATCAGATTAATCAGAAAAAATAATCGTCCGATTAATCAATTATCAAAATAATCGTTAGTTGCAGCCCTACAATAATTAAAGAACAATACATCATACTTTTTATGAGCCTGTGAATATAAACCTGCAATTCCCTTCAAGTCATCATTACTGTATGAGTTGATCTTACAGAAAATTAAACCGCACCCATTATGGCTTTGAAACGTGCCTAATTTTGTTATAAAAAGGTCTTGTACAATAGATTTATATGCATCCAAGGTTATATATATATATATATATATATATATATATATATATATATATATATATATATATATATATATATATATATATATATATATATATACACACACATGTGTATATATATACACACATATATAGGGTGAGGGTTTAATGTCATCATGATTTAAATTGCAACATTACCTTTTTTCAACCCAGCGTCAAAAACGACTCGTTAAATGATTCATTCTAAAAGATTCACTCTAAAGTCCTCCTTTCAGAGAGCATACGCTGTTCTGATTGGTCAGGTGTCCCAGTCTGTTGTGATTGGTCTACCGCTGTCAGCGTGTCGAAAAGGAAACGCCCACTACCATAACGAGTTTCAGCTCAGTCTGTTCCCGAGCAGCCGATGAAGACCAGATCCAGGGATTTTTATTACAAACCTATGTAGGTTAGTACAGGAAGTAAGTCTGGAATTACTAACGACTCGTTTCAGCTCTTGAGAATCGGTTCCTTCTTTTGTGGGTTAATAAACCCGTTTGTCGTCTTCGGGAACCAAACAGGATTTGAACTCGCAGTCGTTCAGGCCACATGCTTGGTCAAACTGCAGATTTGCAGTGTCAGTGTTGTAAAGACTATTGTTACTTGTTACTGGTACTCAGCTGTTGTCAGAAACACTAGACTGGCCCATGCTGGAGTCAAAATTGAAAGAGTAAAGGCTCACAGGGACAAAACCGTTTAACGTCCTTTTAACTGCACGGATATTTAATCTACAAGTTACCAGGCAACTTGACAACATTCTGCAAGGCAACCCAGTTTGAGGAAGGGCATTACTGTTTGCTCAAACCTTTTGTAGCGTTGAACTACATCATAATGACTAAACTGTAAGGAGAAGTGCAGAGAAGCAGAGGTCTAGCACATTTAATTGATGTCACGTCATGCAGAGCTGATGGAATAGTAACTTTGACATTTGAATGTTTCCCGCTCATGTTCACAAAGCTCCAGCCCAGGATCTATGGTTGCCCATAGAGTGTCTCTAAAATGATTGACAGGAGGCACATCCAAACACAAACAAGCTTTCCAGACCAGAAGTCTTTTTTTAAACAGGTTTTCTAAGTGACTTGATGCACTTTTGCTAAGGCCACAACTTAATCCATTATTTTTATCATGTTTTACATATCTCCCAGGTTATTTGTACAAGTGAAAAATAAATAAATAAATAAAATTATTGCACCTTTTAAAGGAAGATGAACAATGCGCTCATTTTTTTTACTTTACAGTCCCCACAAAACAACTTTGAGAGCTGTGATTTGATTCAGTATGACGACGTATTTCTTTTTGAAACAGGAAATAAGAGTGGTGGCATGTTGAAGTGTTACACAACAGCTAACAGTGTTTGGGATACGCCCAGCTCTGAAGAACATTGATGCTAATGAGCTGCTACTGTTGAGCAAGACCCACCTCAAGACCCACACATTCCTACACATTCTAGAGAGCATTTAATTGGACAAACACAAGTCTGGTGCATGCTGAAGCATTAATATTGTATCATTTTTCCCCAGAAGTGACTTTTAAATTTTTTTTTTAACTATGGTATTGGAGGCCATAACAGATACAAAAACATCTCGAAACACCAGTTTTGATTTCAGGAGCAGCAATTTAAAGACTTTACCAGAACAATCCAGAAAATATATGAAATATAAAAATATGATGATTGTATAGCCAAAATCAAAAAAGAATGCAAACAAGTAAAAAATTAAATTCATTTGACCTGAAATGTGAACAGAACTTCCATCCAAGCCCTAAAACTAGATAAAGAGAACCCAATTAAACAAATGCATTATAGTTTTCACATTTATTCACTGAGCACAATTACCCAACATTAAACACCTTTGCTGAAAAAAGTATGTAAACTTTTGATTTCAGTAACCGGTGTGAGACGTTCGAGCAGCAATAACTTGAAGCAAACATTTCCGATGACTCACTCAATCCTGCACAATGGGTTTGAGGAATTTTGGCTCACTCCTCCTGCTTCAACTCAATGATGCTGGCAGACTTCTTTGCACGAACTGCTCTTTTTAGGTCCTTCCACAACATTTCTATTGGGTTAAGGTCTGACTTGGCCATTCCAAAATGTTCAATTTCTTCTGCTTTAACCATTTCTCTGTAGACGTACTTGTGTGCTTAAGGTTGTTGTCTCTGCTGCAAGGCCCACGTACAGTTAAGCTTGAGTTCACAGACAGATACCCTGACATTCTCCTGGTACAATCTAGGATTCATAGGTCCATCAATAATGGCCAGCTGGTTCGGACCCAAAGGAGCCCCAAACCATAATGCTGCCACCCCCATGCTTCACGGTTGGGATGAAGTTCTTATGTTGGGATGCTATTTTCGGTTTGTATCGAACAATGATTTTCAATTAAAGCAAGAAGTTCTATTCTGGACTCATCTGTCCACAGAACATTCTTCCAGTAGGCTCCTGGCATTTCCACATGGTTGTGAGCAAACTTCAGACAGGCAGCAGTGTTCTTTTATGGAAAGTAGTGGCCTGTAGCTTCTCAGATGTTACCCTGGGGTCCTATATGACTTACTGTGATATTATTCACCACACCCTTGGAGTAATCTTTTTTGCTGGACGCCCAGTCCTTGGGAGAGTAACAGTGGTGCTGAATTTCCTGCATCTGTATGTCATTTACCTCACAGTGGATTGGTGGAAGCCAAACTCTTTAGAAATGGCTCTGTAATCCTTTCCAAGCCGGTGAGCATTGACAACTCTCTTTTTCTGAGGTCCTCAGGAATGTCCTTTGATCGAGGCAAGGCACACTTCCATAAACCTGTGAGGTGAAGACCAGACTTTGAAGGTGAAGACCCAAGTTAATGTCCTTGAAACATGGGCGGGCCTAATTGCCATTCCCTTGATTGAAACGCCTGACTTCAATCAGCCCCATTTAAATGAACTCGTACTCCTAGACTTCACATTCCTTCTCCTACAAAGATATTTAACGCTGGATCATTTTTGCTTAATAAATAACTGTAAAAACTACTGTTTTTTTTTTTTTTTTGCATCTGTTGTTAACCGGGTTCTCTTTTACCTAGTTTAAGGACTTAGATGAAGATCTGATCAGGTTTCAGGTCAAATGTATGGAGAAATACAGAAAACTGTAAACGTTAAACTTTCTAGCCGCACAGTAGCTGTAGATCAAATGAGTCATATTTGCTTGCAGTCGCTCACGTTTTTGTGGTAGGAAATCGTGTTATTGACACGGAGCTGTCGATGCATGTATGTTTAGACAGGCATGGGCAAACTACGGCCTGAGGGCCATATACGGCCCGTTGGGATTTTTAATCCAGCTTTAATCCGAACTTGTCCAAATTATATGATTAAACCTCAGTGTGGTGTATTACTCTCTACTTCACTTTTTCGCTTTGCCCTTTGAGCCCTTCTGTAAAAATGAGTGGACCAAAGAAAAGAAAAGTGGACAGTGAGTACCGAGTGTTTAATAAGGAGTGGACAACAAAATATTTTTCCACTGAAGTCCGATCAATGGTTGTATGCCTGATATGCCAAGAAACTGTTGCGGTTTTCAAAGAATACAATATCAACCGTCACTTTGCCACGAAGCATGCCAACTATGCTAGCAAGCAGTCAACGCAAGAACGGGCGGCTACGGCTCAGAGGTTGATGGATAATTTACAGACTCAGCAAAAAAATTTTCAGACAAGCTGCGATTCAGGAGTCAAGTACCAAGGAAAGTGTTTTGCTGGCATTCAAATTAGCAAAGGCTAGCAAGCCTTTCTCCAAAGGCGAGTTTTTGAAAGAATGCATGGTAGAGACAGCAGGTCTCGTGTGTCCGGAGAGCAAAGGCAATTTTGAAAAAATCAGTTCATCACACAGGACTGTGACTCGCCGTGTGGAACTAATTGACGAAGATATCACCAGCGAATTGAACAAAAAGGCGGAGTCTTAAGTTATATTCACGAGCACTGGATGAAAGTAACGACATAAAAGACACTGCTCAGCTCCTAATTTTATCTGAGGGATTAACGACAGTTTTGAGATAACGGAGGAGTTTTTGACCATGGAGTCCCTGAAAGGAAAAAGACGGGGAGAGGACTTGTATAACCAGGTGTCTGCTGTCATCGAGAGAATGAAGATACCTTGGAGTAAACTTGCCAATGTCACCACGGATGGATCCGCAAATTTAACTGGAAAAAACGTTGGGGTGTTGAAAAGAATCCAGGACAAAGTGAAGGAGGAAAACCCTGAGCAGGATGTTATTTTCCTTCACTGGAATCTCTGAATTCATCAGGAATCTCTGTGTAAGTCTATATTGCAGCTTAATCATGTCGTGAATCCGGTCATAAAACTTGTTAACTTTATACGAGCAAGGGGACTTCAGCATCGTCAGTTTCTTACGTTCCTGGAGGAAACTGATGCGGATCACCAGGACTCCTCTACCACTCTCATGTCTGCTGGTTAAGTTTGGGAAAAGTGTTTCAACGAGTGTGGGAGCTAAAAGAGGAAGTTATCGCATTTTTGGAGTTATTTTGGAAATCCGACGAATTTCCTGAGCTAAGCGACAACAACTGGCTTTGTGACTTTGCGTTTGCTGTGGACACACACGAATGAGCTGAACGTCAAGCTACAGGGGAAAGAGCAGTTTGTGCACGACATGTACACAAATGTTAGAGCCTTCAAATCCAAGCTGACTTTATTCTCCAGTCAAATTTCAAACAAATCTCTCTCTCATTCCCCCACACTAGCCATGGAGAAAGAGGCGTCCCGAAACGTGAAGAAATACAGATCACTGGGCGACCTGCACAGAGAATTCTGCCGTCGGTTCAGCTGGTGTCCTGTCCCCTGTCACAAGACCCTGAAACAGCACCACAGGAGCTGCAATTGGTACTGATCGATCTTCAGTCTGACTCCGTCTTAAAGGAGAAGTTCAACTCTCTTAAACTGAATGACTTTTATGCTTCACTTAATGAAGAGACGTTTCCAAACCTCCAGAGGACGGCACAGAAGATGCTGACATGGTTTGGCTCGACCTATGTATGTGAGCAGACATTCAGCGTCATGAACATCAACAAAGCCCCTCACAGATCCAGGTTAACTGACCAACACCTCGGATCTATCCTGAGAATTGCCACAACAAAACTAACTCCAGAGTTTGATGCACTGGCAAAAAAGGGAGATCAACAACACTGTTCCCTCTGAAACTGGACGCGGGTTTCTCTACTGTGTTATCAAATTGATGCATTTTCAAAAACAATTGGTACAATGAGCCTTGCATATTCATGCTTTGCTACCTGTTAAAGGCCAAATCCTTTCATGTAATGGCTTTTACATGTCATTTATATTAGTTCACACAAACACTCCATCCGTCTGTTCCTGGCCCGGCCCCTCTGTCAAATTGTAGAACCCATTGTGGCCTGCGAGTGTCGTGAATAAAATCAACCTTTTAGCCTAGGTCAAAAACTTCAGAGACAGAGAGTTTAGTAGATGTCAAAAAGTAAATAAACTTTATTGGAAATCAATAAAGTGTGACAGTCTGCAGAGTGTCCGGATTATGCATACACAAACATGTCTTTATATACCTATCTCCACAGCATAGTCTTTGTAGGTAAGGTTTTGCTTTTCCTCGTTGAAAATAGACCAATCTTCTTTTGCCACAATTAAATATTCATGTCTATGCGTTATCTTAAATTTGTGGAACATGCGCAGTTAGTTGTTTTTATTGAAAAGGTTTCATGAGCACAAGGTTTCTTTTACAAAAAAAGGTTTCACACAGGCTTGTGTGTCTTTACCTTGACTCCCTTCTTAGGCCTCAATGAGCATCTGTCTGTCTCTATAGGTTTTCCCCGCTGATATCTACCTCCTTTCCCGAGGCCCTCTCTAATTTCTCTAATCTCTTTTAATCCCTACTTTGTATCTGCCTCAAAGTTATTTACTCACGCATGCGAATATCTACTGCCAATTTTTATTGCTGTGGAGACAAGAGACAGCTAATACAGAAGAACAATTGTTGTGCACTGAAACACAGTTCATTCAACTCAAATCCACTCAGAATATAACCTGATCAAACATTGTTCTATGGATTTAGATTATGCTTCTAACCATTGATTATACATATAGATTATGTTTTTTAACCAATATTGATTATATGATAATGCTCAAGTAATAATTCTAAATGTTGGTTACATATTGAATTCACTTCATTAACATATCCAGATGTCAGTTACACATATTGTTTGCACTTCAGATATTTTCCATATATTCTCCCCCTCTGGGGCTAACTAAGCCCCATCTAGCTAGAGAGAGTAATCTCACAATCCAGTCCCTTCATTTACACTAACTAGTGATCAATGTATGACCACGTCAGCCTTCTACCAATGACCAAATCCTGAAACCACTCTCTGGAGACCAGAAACAAACATCTCCCATTGGCTAGAAAGGAGTAAAGGATTCTGTCTCTTTCCCTACCCACAAAAATCAAGACATTGTTTGTAAGCGTGAGCATGCGTTTGGTTCAGCACTTGCCTGTGGTTGTCATCGTTATGTAGAGTACACAGTTGATTAAGCACATATAGCTGATACAAGTATAGACTAATAAACATGAATACGAATCAAATTTTCTCAGTTTGATTAATCATGACAGTGATCACCCTGTCTCTTAATCACACTTTATATTGTAATAGAAAATGTAAAAATTTAAAAATAGAAAAATGGAAAAAGCAAAAAATAAAAACTCCATCACATCCTTTTTCAGGGGATGTGTTAATGTTTGTCTTCGACCCAGATACTTTGCATATCGCGGGGACCACCCTTGAGGAGAGGTCAAACTAGCACTTACACCCATGGCATGGCTCATCATACTACTTCTTCGTCCTCACAGGAGGAACTGGAATCTGTTCCATCCTGTTGCAGCCGATCAGAGTTCCAATCTGGCTCACTGATTGTCTCATTCAGTTCTAGTTCAGTACTGTTTTGGAGACTAGTCAAGGGCTGAAAAGTCAATTATGGAAAAGTTGTCCTGTAAAGAACATCTGCTTGGGCCTCTTTCTCCTTCAGCAGGTGTATCAGGCTCGTCAGAACCGCTCTCAGCAGCAGGAGCCCTTCTTTCCTCCTGCTCTGTTGGTACGACCCCTGACAGACCTTCTTCTTTGCCATCACCTGAGACTGCCATTCTCCTTTATCTTCATTTAGACCCTCTCTCACGTCTTGTCTTGTTCTTTCTTCTGCAATGTCAACCACTGGATCGTCCCCTTCGATCAGCTGATCTTCCTTTCTCCTAGGTCTTAATCTAAGTGCTCACTTTGTACGGCCTTTCCCTTCTGGGCTGGAACACCACTAGGTACACCTGTTCTCCAGGAGTCACAGGACAAGGAACTTCTGTCTCCTCTCTCAGTCCCCAGCTCTGGTCCTGTGAATAGATAGCTTCATACATAGCAGTTAGTTATCGCATATATGCTCTTAGTTCCATCTGTAATTACTTCAGCGGCAGTTCTTCATAAGGACCTCTCAGGTATGACACAGACATGGGTTGGCCCATAGGCATTTCATGCGGTGTTAGATGCATATTTCTGTTAGTCTGCATGCGATAGGTCATTAGTGCAGGAGGTAGAGCATCTACCGAAAAGAGTTCAGAGTCAGCACAAATTGCGTTAAACTTAGCCTTAAAGGTACCACTTACCTTTTCCACTATTCCCTGTGACTAAGGGTGATAAACACATCAAAATTTTTATTTAATCACAGTTACTGTAACACTGTTTTTTAAACGAACGCTGAGCCATTGTCAGAGCTAATCTGAGATGGTATGCCGTCTCTAGGAATTACCTCTCTGGTTAAAAATTGAATCATTGTTCCAGCAGTTTAGTCTGCTGATTGTATTGCCTCCCTCCATCTGCTAAACCTGTCTATCACCAGGTGCTTAAACGGTCCTTCTAGCATTGATATGAGCCCTGTCGATACTGATTTTCCCTTTCTGACATTGTTTTGAGCATAAATTTCACACTCAGGTTATTATTCACCATTGCCTGGAAGTTTAAAAAAATAATAATAATTATCCATAATTGCCTGTAAGTACAGAGACCAGTCCTCTTGCTGTTTTATCTTTTCCCATAACTTCCCCTCGCGCACTGGTTAAAACCATGTGCATCTGAAATTCATACAGTGAGAAGTGCAGTAGGTACAATCAGAATTCAATTAAACTATTTGCTCGGTATGTTAAAGTGGCGTTCCAGCACTTTTACTAAAACCTCACTGCATTCAAACAGCTCCAAACGGATGACGCTATCCATGGGCATAATCAGAGTCAGTGTATATATTAGCAATTCTACCGTAACCAGTTCGCACTCTGTAGTGATAGCTTTTAATTCGGCCAATTGGGCAGAACAGGGTGCTCACAAAATCTTCCAGATGGAACGTCTAAAAAGTTCAAACTTTAACTCGAGGAAATATGAATTTCGGCTAGGCAATCGTGAGTGTTCTCAGTGACTGGCTCCACAGAATTAATTAGGCAATACAACACTACAGTTGGTGTATTAGACACACTAATTAGGTTTAATATTTAAATTTTGGGTGACATAGAATAACTTCATATCCTGTTCTTTGATGAGCTGTCGTGTTGCATGTGGATCTAATTCAAAATAGAAGTGACCTGGTGTGATGAGTGTAAGATCAATGTGTGAGAGCAACTTTCCCAGTGATCTGCACTAAGAGAGCAGCTCGAGCCATGGCATGCAAACGTGCTGGCGATCCTTGTGACACCAAATCCAATGTTTTCGATAAATAAACTAAAGACCTGCAAGCGCCCCCATACTCCTGAGCCGGGACCCCTGCAGCGACGCCCCCTCTCTCAGACGGTTAATACAGGATAGAATAAAGCAGGATAGAATAATGAAAGCGCTCTGAAGTCCTTGTACTAAACCACTACTAATATATATATATATATATATATATATATATATATATATATATATATATATATATATATATATATATATATATATATATTACACATACATACACACACACACACGAAACTCAGAGCATGACATCATTCTGTGTACCGATAAGAAGCAGTTTGAGGCAGTTCAAACAGGCTTTGTTTTAGGATCTTAGATGATGTTTAGACGAACATTGAACAGAAGAACATGTTTGTGTCTCTTTAAGCAGATAAACATTCTGATCTCAGTGACATCACATGGCCTTCTGAGTCGTTATCCTCACATGAGAATGAAACAGAACAAGAACAAAACTATTTCAAAGTAAAAATGAATTATTTCCCTCACAGTGTAATGAACAGAATCTGCTGTTTGTTAATAACTGGAATCTGTTCTGAGCGTCCTAGGTTGTTTCGTCCTGATGGCCTGCACTCCAGCAGCCTCGGAGCGGAACTGCTGTCTGACAACATCTCCAAGACGCTACACACCAAGTGACTACAGTAAGCACATCATCTACAATAACAACGTTCATCATAAGCAATGTTCAATTAATAGTCCAACACCTGTAGTACATACTATAGAGACTGTGTCTGTTCCCCGAGCTATACAAATACATAGACAATTTCAGAATGTTTGTTTTAGTAACCTAATTAACCTAAAATTGGATCATACTGAATGCACATCCAGCACCTTTAATCTGAAGCTAGGACTATTAAACATTAGATCTCTTGCGTCTAAGGCTCTTATTGTTAACGACATCATTACTGATCAGGAATGTAATTTAATGTGTTTAACGGAAACTTGGATTAAACCAAACGAGTACATAGCTTTAAATGAAGCCAGTCCTCCTGGATACAGTTATGTACATCAGCCTCGTTCAACTGGTAGAGGAGGAGGTGTTGGTCTCATCCATAGTCAAAATCTAGTCGTCACACAAAAACCTAGTCATAAATTTAATTCTTTTGAAATTCTTTATACCAGCATAACTTATGTAGCCACAAAAAATAAGTCAATTCCTCTAATTATTATTTACAGACCCCCAGGGCCATATGCTGAATTTCTTAGTGAATTTACAGACTTTATCTCAAACCTGGTTGTGTCTGTAGATAAAGCATTAATCGTCTGTGATTTTAGTATTCACTTTGATAACCCAGAAGACCCTCTGAGAACAGCGGTTGTGTCCATCTTAGATTCAGTAGAGGTCAATCAGAACGTAATCGGACCTACTCATAATGGTGGTCACACTCTTGACCTCATACGTACGGATTAAATATAGAAAATATTATAACACTTCCACAGTCTGAAGTTGTCTCAGATCATTCTTATCTCATTCATAATACGTATGGATCATATTTCCACCTCGCCACCGCATAAAATGTACTTTCACATCAGCTACTGCACAGAGCTTCACAACGTGGCTAATGATTATTTTACTAAATCATACAGTACATACACTAATAACAATGCAGAAAAAGCACACAGGTGATAAATGTCCTCACTCAAATACATTTATAATCCGAGTAATAACCCCGAAGTATAAAGAACTGCAATGGGTATTAACTGCATTACCTTGAACATACATCTTTAAATACCACACAATGCTTAGTATAATGTGTTGTAAATAGAGCTGCAACAACTAATCCATAATAGTTGATGAAAATCGATAATGAAAATCATTGACTGAGCAACCCTTCTCCCGGAACGGTCATCGACGGCGAAGTCACGTGACCCGAGTGGTGTGTTCAGGCATAGTTCATCCATCTTTTTCTCTTTCTCTGGCGGTCTTTCTGATCGCAGCTTCAGGTTGCGTTCGGTGTGTTTTAAACGCTGATGGCTTGATTTGTCAGGTACGACTTCATCGTGAGTCACAAAGTGCGCTTCAGCAGCGTGGACCCCACTCACTCACACACACACACACACACACCTGTGTTCATACAAGCCCGCTTTCTACACAACCCCGGATCATGCTGATTGATGATGTAAGGATTGAGGATGTGGTCATTTTCTTTAATCGCATGTCTATCATTAGAGAATCCGCATCGTGTGATCAAAAACAGAGAACGCGTGTTAATTTGTTAACCATTAAAACCAGTGCCATTATTGGTTCTTAATGGTATCCACTAGACACAACATGCCACCAAAGCAACAAATTACCAGCAGACCTACAGGGACATTACAGATTCTATGAGGGTTTCTGTTGTGATTGATTTTTGTTTTGATTTTTTCAGCAGGGAAATTCCTATTTCCATTTTGGGAATAAATCAGAACAAAGTGTAACCAAATAATGAGCTAATAAAATTATTTATATGTAATTTGCATTCAGTCTCTCACTCTGGCAACAATGAGAAGCTGTGTTTTTCTTTGTCTTTTACTTTTTTTAAGTGTACAATATCTGGAGGAAAATACTAAAATAGTTTTATATAATTTTAATATTTAAATGTATTAATTATTGACATCACTGCCTACTGGATTTCCTTTTTTATTTTAGTAATAAATATATTTTAGGAATAAATCAGCAAACTGTGATTAAATTGATAATGAACTAATTAATGCACAGAAGAAAAAAAAACGTTTCAAATTGCACTCGATTGTTCAATCTGGCAACAATGAGAAGCTTTTATTTATATTTACATAAACTTCTGGGGGGAAATACTAGAACATACATGTATTCGATTTAAAGTGGTTAATCATTAATTGCATTGTGGATTCCTTTTTTTGCGCCTTTAACCAACAGTTGAATAATTTAATAATAATAATAATTATAATAATAATAATAATAAAAGTGCAACAGATCTTAAATGAATTTAAAATAATATTTATTTGTTTACTTGTTTGTTCAGTCAATAGTGAACAACAAGGTATCTGGACTAGATGACCTATCTGGCCTTTGATTGGGCCTACTGCATCTTCTGATGGAGATGTAAAACGAAGTGCGTGAGTTTAAAAGACCCGTGTGTTCCTGTAATTGTTGGCAGCTCAGCGGGCGAGACGTGCGGCTCTGATCGCTCGGATCAATAGTCTAAGGCTGGAAGTTCAGTAGGGTAAGTCAACACCTGTTTCAGTGTTTATTTACAGTCACAGTGTTTAACCTCACGCTTCACGTGCAGTCGAGAAGGAGGACAGGGTGAAGGAAATGCGCCATACCGTGGCGTAGGGCACGGCCAACAGGCTGCAGCTCCAGACCCGGCAGTAAGGATGCACAATTCAGCTAATTAAAACTTGTCCTTTTTTTTTTTTTTAACTACGTTCAACCACTCTGCTAACGATTCATCGGTGACTCGATCACTTGAGTTTTATTTTACTGTGTTTATATTGTTTGGGGAGAGTGTGTGTTCTGTCCATGGATAACGGTTTAGATGTAAAACAACATGCGTGAGTTTAAAAGATCTGTGTGTTCCTGTAGGTGTTGGCGAGACGTAACCATCTGATCAATAGGATCAATATGTTATTCCAGCAGCTGTGTTCCTGTAGGTGTTGGCAGCTCAGGCGCAGAGACGAGCGACTCTGATTGCAATCATCCGTGATCTAAGGCAGCAACTTCAGCGCATAGGGTAAGCGCACACTTGTAGTCAACACCTGTTCAAGTGTTTATTTACAGTCACAGCGTTTAACCTCACAGTTCCTACCTCGCAGGCAGATCATGTCTGAGGTCAAGGCACTCAGATCACAGATGTGTTCAAGTAACATCTGAACTCATTCACTGTCATTCTCTCTCTCTACAGGTTCATTACGCACCGGTTTCACTGACTGCATTTAACGTGCAGCCGAGATGGAGGACATGGTGACGGAAGGTGAGCTGCATGATGGCAGGCTGATCGCCGATCAGAAGGTACTACACTGAAATACTCCACCCCGGTCAGAGTAACTCTTCTGCACTGTAGCATTGTAGATAGAAGTTGTTTTAGTTTGAGATGGCGTCATCACCCTCAGGTTCGAGTTTAAAGCAGAAGAAGCGTTACAGGAACTTGTCATTAATATCTCACTGTGACCCGAAAGCTGCTTGTTGGATGTTTAATGTAAGATTAGAAAGTTCAGCTGGTTTATCTCCTCTCAGGTGTGTGTAAAAGAGAACCTGGCTGTGTCCTTGCAGCGTGTGATTTCTATTTCATCTGTGTGTTTTCAGAAGGAGGTGGAAGATTGAGGAGCTGATTTTTATTTTGTTTTTTGTTAAAAGGTTTCTTTAAACAACCAACACCTGCCTGACTGTAGGAGTTATTTACATGAACCAGTCGCAGGAACGTCTTGCTATTAGGAATGTGAAAGTGATAATATCTTTTTGTACACAGCGTAATAGAACTGAGGCATCAGGAATCCCAAATGTAGCAATGAATGGGCAAGGTTTTAAATCTACTCTGAGAATAGTGGACATGATGGTAAAGAAACCAGTCCAAAAACCATAGCGATCTGGGCAAAAGAAAAACATATGTCCAAGATGACAGGGAGAGCCATGGCATTTATCACACTTGTCCTCTACTTCTGGATATATTGCAGAAAGTCTCGACTTGGACAAATGGACTCTGTGTAAAACTGAACTGGATGAGTCCAAGACGAGCACAGGAAGTGGTAGACTGTACCCTCCCTATAGCACATTCCCAACACTCCTCACTTATCTGTACTCCTAACTCCGTTTCCCACGCATTGTTAATTTTGGTACTCGCCTCACTACCTAACGCCAGAATAAAATCATAAATCCTAGAAATCATTCCTCTCTGATGTGGATTAAACCCACTCAACCCTGTCAAATGCTTTTTCAGCATCTAAAGAAATCCCAATCTCAGCCGAATGCTTTGAATAATTTAAAGAGCGTACGGGTATTGAAAAACAACTGATGTCCCTTTATAAAAGAAGTTTGCTCTTCAGATATAAGGGATAACGTTCTCTAAACGAGATGCCATTACTTTCACCAACACCTTTACATCTGCATTAAGCAGAGACAGCGGCCTATAAGAACCACAGGAGGACGGATCCTTACCCTCCTTAAGAAGGAGAGCTATCGTGGCTTGTGTCAGAGCTGGAGGCAAAGACCCACATTCCAAGGATTCGTTGAACACAGATAAAAGCAGTGGAGCTAATTTTCCAATAGATGCTTTAAACAATTCAACTGGAACCCGTCCGGGCCAGGAGCTTTGTTACACTGCATAGTTTTAACTGAATTTCACATTTCTTCAAGAGAGAGTGGGGAGTCCAGTTGCATGGCAGTATTCAAATCAATAACAGGGGTACAAAGGTCTTGAAGAAATGCATCCACTTTAGTATCGTCTGCAGGAAATTCAGATTTATAAGGTGAAGAGTAAAACCATTCAAAAGTAGCATTAATTTCCATGGGCTCTGTAGTGACGATATTATAAGTGTGCGCGTGCTAATCTTAAACAAACCTGTGCGCGTGCTGCGACGGGAAATACCGGTTTAAAGCGTGTTCGCGTTAAAGTCTTGCTGAAGGTGTTAAATGTCACAGAGCCACACTCACGAGCGTCATAAACCGGTTTAAAAAATTAATAATAATTTCTGTTCCTTTGGTGAAAACTTTCAGAGCGTTTTAAATCTACACCAGCCTTTTATAAACGTACATAAAGTATATAATCCATATATGTAAAATATTTAAATAAATAAAAAGCAGTGCTCGTGTTATTACAGGAGGTGACATTTTGTAGGAAAACGTGAACAGAGAACTGTAGGGTTGACAAAAGGCCAAAAACGCTTTAACAACAAGTTTCAGCTCCAGTTAAAGGAAAGTGCTGAGTACAAGTCAAATATACTAACTTGTTGATTTGATCATATCACATTCCACAACACTGATTAAACCTGAGGTTCTGATTCTCACAGGGGCCTCTGTTACTGACTGTTTAATACTGTCTCAGTTCTGAGATTCATTTAATGTTCAGTCGAAGTGAATAAGTTTCATATTTAGTGTAAAATATTCGTGTAATCCACCTGTTTCTAAATTACATTATATAGCACATCTATCATGTGCACACTGAAAATTCAAGTCCCAGATGTTTCTAAAACTACACACAACCATATACAGGAAATCACACACACACACACACACACACACACACCTCTACTGCATCCTCCAGGAAACACGTGAAGGAAACCTCACCTTTCCCGGCTTCTAATACATTCATTCATCTGCTTTAAATATACTTTTTCTACACATCCTCAATTCACAACACCTGTTAATTCTTTATTTCCTTTTTCTACATCACTCACTCTCTCTCTACTAAACTAATTATACACAACCTCAGCTCACCCTTAAGATAGAACCGTTAAGTAAAATTTTCCTTCAGTCATCAGAACAATTCATTAACTCTGACTTGTTTGACTGATAGCATTTCGCTTCCGTTCTTGCGGTTTTGTAAACATCGAGTATACGGATGCTCCGATCGCAGGCTTGATCTCGTATAGCTCGTATCTTTAACCCTGCAATTACATGGTTTTAAGCTAAATTAAGCTATTTAGATCGTCAACACTGTACGAAACATTCCCAATAAAATCTTGGACAAATTCTGTAACAAATTCATGCGCGTTCTCCGTTTTTGATCACACGATGCGGATTCTCTAATGATAGACGTGCGATTAAAGAAAATGACCACATCCTCAATCCTTACATCATCAATCAGCATGATCTGGGGTTGTGTAGAAAGCGGGCTTGTATGAACACGTGTGTGTGTGTGTGTGGCTTTTACCTGCCAGTTGTAATACATGTGGCAGAGTTTGTAAGCGAGTCTCTGCATGTGGTCTGGTTTGAGGACACTGCTGTCGTACACCATGTTGTAGTGAGTGGGGGCCACACTGCCGAAGCGCACTTTGTGACTCACGTGGAAGAAGTTGTACCTGACAAATCAAGCCATCAGCGTTTAAAACACACCGAACGCAACCTGAAGCTGCGATCAGAAAGACGCGTAATCTTCACCCATGGCCTTGATGGACTGCGTGAACTGAGGCACTTTGTAGTCGACTACGCTCAGCAGCACGCCGTCGCCCACACCACGATGCGTGACGGCAAACATTTGTTGTATTTGAAGTAGGCCTTCAGCGCAGCTGAGGAAAAGAAATCAAAACAAAAAGCCATGTCTTAATGCACTTCTTAAATGAAGCGACAATTCTAAAATTGCTCGCTTTTTCTCCAACGTTCCATCAGACTGCAGCGTGAGTATTTCATCCTGAGTGTAAAGTCGGAATTCAAAGAGACTGCAGTGTAACGAGGTCATTTATGAGCATGATGTTCCTCCCAGAGTGCATTTCATACCCTGCACACTTTGAAAACCACCTGAGAGAAGGACGGTGCTCTCATGGTTACAGAGCAGTGGCACATAGCATACAGAGCACACAGCATACAGAGCACGGCCCAGACCCTTTATGAGGAGGATGAAGGTGGCGGTAGCAGCGAGGAAAACAACATTCAGAGGATTCAAGTCTAAAAAATTGTGATTCTGTCCTTCAACCGGAAGGAAATGGAAATACAGAGAACAGTGTGTGAGATTAAGAGAACCATTTTTAATCATTTTAAAAGAACGATATTGTACTTTTTCTCTCTCCTAAAGTTACGATGAACCACAAAGGGTAATGCCCTCTCTTCTGAAGACTGGTGGAAAAGTTCAAATCTAAAATCTAGTTCATTAAACACGACCCTTCTTAAAGCTGTTTACAGAGTCCACACAAGTCATGCTTTAAGTACCTGGACATGCCCGGGTTGAGGCTGGCCACCAGTGCACCGATGGATCTCTTTCCTGCGGCACTGTCGTGGTATCAGTCGATACCAACATCATCAGGTGCTTCAACTGAAAGAGCAGGAGAAGTCACTAAAACAATGTTTTAATAGAATAACATCAGGGTTAGGAGGTACCACTGTTGATCAGTTACAAGATCAGATATGCTTTTAAGTGATGATTTTGGTTGTAGTTGAAATCCCAATGCCGGATATATTTCAGTTACTTGAAAAACTCCCAGTGCTTGAAGAACAGAACCGTACCGGGATCTCGACGCTCCACGGCTCTCCTTCCATCTTGCAGTTCATCTGCAAGGAGATCTTTGTGGCTATGGTCATGAGGGTCTGAGGTCTGCTGAGGGTGCGAGCCACCACACACTGGCTTGGAGTGGGACAGTCCACACACAGGTACTTCTTCACACAATTGTATTTATCCTTACGGTTGGCTGACAGGATCACAACCACCTTACACACATGATTTAAAGTGAGTGCTTCAGAACAAGAAGTAATGGTAATCTGTAGACTGAGGCTGTTAATCTGAAATTCTCTTATGCCGTATGCTTAGACCCGTAAAAGGATATACTGTGACAAAAATCACATAGAAGCAGTTGCACTGCACTGCGTGTGTCACATCACAAAAGGTGAAACGACTTTAACAAAGAAAATCAAACAGCAATATCCTTAAACATTCAATTTAAAAATTAATTAAATAAATAAAAACAGTTTCATTTGACTTATCTACTAGAAGTGTCATGATCCGATATTGTTTTCTTTAAGATCTACAACGCTCATTATTTTAACTGAAGCACTCGTTTACCATTAAACTTTCATACAGAAACCCATACATAAAGTATGAATATAATGAATTCAATCCTAGCGAAAGAACAGTCACGTCTCTTTTACATGCATCAGTTATATGATTTGATTTCTGTTATCTATGATAGCTGATCCACAGTTTTGTTTTGTTTTTTGCTGCTATCAGGTCCTGGATCAGTGCCACCTAGGGATGCACGATTATGGCCAAAATGATAATCCCGATTATTTAGATTAATACTGAGATCTCAATTATTCATTGATTTTAGTGATAACATATTTTATTGCACTTTCACATTTATTAAGTTTTCTCATGCCACAATACAACACACAAGTAGGCATGAGAAAACTTGAGCTGGTCAATTATGACAGAATTTAGGAACATCGTGTGAGCCATGACACATTAATTTACCTTCTGATAAACTAAATCTAATATTTTCAGTTCATTTTACAGACTGTATGCACAAAACAACCGTTAACCTGTTTACCTTGTAAACAAATACAATACACCTCAATGCTCAGTGTTTGAAGCCTGCTCCTCTTAAATATATTTAAAGCTGCACTATTAGACATTTCCACTGTCATGGTTCTGGGCTGGAGTCAGCTCTCGAACCGCTCTGTGTGTATTGTGTAGATATCTGAATAATCTCATGTAGGATGTGATTGGGTGAGTTTATTTACCAGTCAGATGCAAAGCGCTTTAGTTTAATGGTGTTCATTAGGGATGCACCGATCAGGATTTTTACAGCTGAAACTGATCCAGATACCAATCTTTTTTTATTTAAACTTTAATCAGGAAGTCTGTCATAAACAGTTAAATGTAAGCTCTCTGCTCGTGGTCACTGTTAACTGAATTAAAATAATAGCAATAAGATACTGTTGGTTAATTGATAAATAAACAAACATAAAATATTTATTTTTAGATATCTTAAAAACAATAAAGAGTCCTAATTAAAAGTAGACTAACACAAAAGTGATCCTTATTAGGAAAAAGGCTGATAGCTTTCAGTGAAATAGCGAACTATGCTTAATGTCAAATTGATATTAAATGCAACCCATAGTAATTAAACATTATTTCATTTCTCATTTCATTTATGAAACATTATTCATGAAACATGAATAACATTCATGAAATATATCAGTCAGGATTTAGACCTCATCATAGCACAGAGACAGCGTTAGCTAAAGTAGTAAATGACCTTCTACTGACTTACGATCAGGGTTGTGTCTCGCTGCTTGTGTTACTCGACCTTAGTGCAGCTTTTGATACTATAGATCACACTATTCTACTTGATAGATTAGAAAATGTTGTTGGTATTAAGGGAACAGTCCTCTCCTGGCTCAGGTCTTATCTGACCGATCGTTATCAGTTCGTAGATGTAACTGGTGAATTCTCCATGCGTACTGAGGTTACTTTTGGAGTTCCACAGGGTTCTGTTTTAGGCCCACTGCTCTTTACTTTATATATGCTACCCCTAGGTCAAATTATTCGTAAACATGGAATTAGCTTCCACTGTTATGCTGATGATACACAGCTGTATGTTTCAGCGAAGCCAGAGGACAGACAGAAGCTTAGTAAAGTTGAGGATTGTGTAAAGGACATTAGACATTGGATGTTAATTAACTTCCTTCTGCTTAATTCTGATAAAACAGAAATACTTTTATTAGGCCCACGTGTAGCTAGAAGTATTCTTTCTGATCACATGGTTACTCTGGATGGTCTTTCTGTTTCATCATGTGCAGCAGTTAAAGACCTTGAAGTGATTATTGACTCCAGCCTATCATTTGATGCTCATGTAGATAATATTACTAGGATAGCCTTCTTTCATCTCAGAAATATTTCTAAAATAAGAAACATATTGTCACTACATGATGCGGAAATACTAGTTCATGCATTCGTCACCTCTAGATTAGATTATTGTAATGCCATACTGTCTGGATGTCCCAGTAGGAATATAAATAAGCTCCAGTTAGTCCAGAATGCAGCTGCTAGAGTCCTAACTAGAACTAGAAGATACGACCATATCACACCGATATTATCAATACTGCATTGGCTCCCAGTAAAATCTCACATTAATTATAAAATACTCTTATTAACCTATAAAGCACTAAATGGTCTCGCGCCACAATATCTAAGCGACCTTTTGGTTTTATATGATCCGCCACGCCTACTTAGATAAAAAGATGCAGGCTATCTGACGGTACCTCGAATAGTGAAGGCTACAGCAGGGGGAAGAGCTTTCTCTTATAGGGCCCCACAGTTATGGAACAGTCTTCCTATTAGTGTTCGGGACTCAGACACAGTCTCAGTGTTTAAGTCTAAGCTTAAAACGTATTTGTTTACTCAAGCCTACCCTGACTAGATTCTGTTCTACTTTCTCCCTCTCTCCTTTCGCCGAGCCCCACACGAATTTATGGAGATACTAGAGATCCAGATCCTTTCTGCCTCTGGATGGAGCTCAAATCTTCTTTAATTCCAGACTGCTGGGACTACGGCTGCTCTTAACGCCATACAGACTTCATATAAATCCATAATGAACTTTTTCACACTATCTGTTGTTACCCAGATGAGGATGGGTTCCCTTCTGAGTCGGGTTCCTCTCAAGGTTTCTTCCTCTTAAAACATCTTAGGGAGTTTTTCCTTGCCACCGTCGCCACTCAGTGGCTTGCTCAGTTGGGATAAATTCACACCTTTAATATCTGTATACCGTGTTGATATTTCTGTAAAGCTGCTTTGAGACAATGTCTATTGTAAAAAGCGCTATACAAATAAAATTGAATTGAATTGAATTTATATTTAATGAAGTTATATATATATATATATATATATATATATATATCTCTATATCTCCATCCATCCATCCATCCAACCTGGAGCCTATCCCAGGGAGCATCGGGCACAAGGCGGGGTACACCCTGGACAGTCCATCGCAGGGCACAATCACATACACACTCACACACCCATTCATACACTACGGACACTATGCTCCATGTAATGTTAGCGATATTCAGTTATTTGTTAAACACTAACGCATTGCAATGTTATAAACTACCTCCTAATGGACCACCATGCATCGCCATTCAGCTCGTGTCCTGTCAACTAAATGTAGCCTCATGTCACTAATAATTATTCACATGTTCATGCTTTTAATAAATATTTTAATCCTGACACCAAATCAGTGAATTTAAACTAATGCTTGCATTCAGAGTATAAGGGGTGTGTGTGCGTGCGTTTAGGAGTGCACCTTAGCACTTATTAGTCATGTTCAGAGTGTTTGAACTAAAATATCTCTCTCTCTCTCTCTGCCAGTATCAGCCAGAGGAGGATGCCCTCCAGGAGTTTTTAATTTTATAATTTTTTTAAAAATCTCTCCCCTTTTTTTTTTTTTAATAAAAAGCACATTGTGGTATTGAGCATCGTGTACTTTTGGTGGTATCGGTACCGACGACTAGATTTTTGGTATCGTGACATCCCGAATATGTAAGGAAATAGGATCAACTCTGCATACACGTCAGCTTTGTGTGATGGGGGACTTGCGTAGTGATTCCACATCCACGGCGTGCGGCTCTTCTAAGACATCTACACGAAACCCATCCGGGAATTACCAGGATGAAAGGCCTGGTGTGTAGCTATATGTGGTTGCCACACTTGGATGCAGAGGTGGAAGCATTGGTCAAATCGTGTGCAGTCTGTCAGGAAAACAGAAACGCTCTGGCAAACGCGCCACTGCATGCGTGAGAGTTGCCAGAGCAGCCATGGAGAAGGATTCACATTGATTACGATGCACCACGGATGGGTAGAATGTTCTTGATCGTGGTAGAGGCATTCTCAAAATGGATAGAGGCTTATCTGTTAATCAAGTCTACATCCACAGTTACCATTCAGTGCTTAAGACAAACCTTTAGCCAACACAGGATACCAGAAGTAGTGATGTCAGACCATAGCAGTTTCTTTGTTTTTACCACTGCTGAATTCCACGAGTTCATGGAAAGAAACGGAATCAAACACAAGCACAGCACCCTACCATGCATCTTCCAGTGGTCTGGCTGAAAGGGCCGTTCAAACATTCAAAACCCTGATGAAAACAGTGCTGGAGAGTCCGTTGAAAAAGCTAGCCAGAGTGCTGTTCAGTTACCGAACGACGCCACAGTCGACCACTGGCAAATCAGCCGCTAATCAGCTGGGTGGAAGGAAACTGGTCTACACAGTCTCATTCATCCTGATTTGAAATGTCACGTGCGTAACAAGCAATTGAGACAAAAATGGTACCATGACCAACATGCAAAGGAAAGATATCTTGTGGTGAGCTCTGGACCTACTTTTATTCCAGGAACAGTTCAGAAAAAGACTGGTCCTGTATGGTGCACAGTAGCATTGGGAAGTGGGCAAGTAGTGCACTGACATACTGATGAGGTGAAAGATGGGCACAATGCAACATCAATAGCACCAGAGTTGTAAGACACTTCACAGCCAGATGTTGACATTCCAGCGCATTCTACAAAAGACTCAGGTTCCCTCATTCTCTGAGGAAAGTCACAAACAAAAACTGGGAGGAACTTCTGAAGTGGCTGTGTCAGAAACTTTCCTTGGGATAGAAAAACCTGAGTTGAGAAGGTCTACATGTACTAAATCTCCAAGCTATCTGAAAGATTATAATTAGTGTAGTGGTGAGTTCCACAACCACAGGACAAGAATGAACCCAGGAACTGAACTGAATCAAGAGAAAGTGGGGCATACAATAAGACAATGGCCCAAAACAAAGAATGGTTAAAGAACAATAAAGTTATTGGTTTGAATGGCCAAAACTGATGTCCAAGCCCATGTGCAGGACTAATCAACAGTTACTGGAAATGATTAGCTGCAGTTATTGCTGCACAAGGGGGTCAGACCAGATACTGAAGGCAAAAGGTTCACATACTTTTGCCACTCCCAGATATGTAATATTGGATTATTTTCTGCAATAAATAAATGACCAAGTATAATATGTGTCACGTTTGTTTAAATGGGTTCTCTTTGAGTAGCTTTAGGACTTGTCTGAAAATCTTGTGTCTATATCGTCTCAACACACTGAAGAGGACGGTTCGAGTGGATAAAACATCTCCAAGGATCACAGCTGGAGAACTGCAGAAATTAGTTGTGTCTCGGGGTCAGAAAGTCTCCAAAACTACAATCCGAAGTCACCGACATCACCACAAGCTGTTTGGAAGGGTTTCAAGAAAAAAGCCTCTACTCTCATCCAAAAATACACTCAGGTGTCTTCAGTTGGCCAGACACTACTGGAACTTCAAATGGGATCGGGTTCTATGGTCAGATGAAACCAAAATAGAGCTTTTTGGTAATAAACACAGAGGTGGTTTTGAAGCACACAGAGAGGTAGCCATATGGAAAAGTACCTCATGCCCATGTTTAAATATGGTGGTGGATCTTTAATGTTTTGGGAATGTTTTTCTGCCAGAGGACCTGGACATTTCGTTAGGATACATGGCATCATGGACTATCAAATATCAACAGATATTAAATAAAAACCTGACTGCCTCTGCCAGAAAGATTAAAATGTGCCGTGGTTGGATCTTCCAGCAGGACAGTGATCCAAAACATACATCAAAATCAACACAAAAACGGTTTACTGACCACAAAATCATCAAGTCATTTAACACTAATGATCAGTATTAAAAATATTAACATGGATATCTGAGTCTGATAATAAAATTAACTTCTACTTACAGTCAAATTTAGTAGTGTTTAGGACATTTAACACCCTTCCGCCCAAAAGAAACCAAAAGGGGGTACAAACTTTTACACTCCACTGTATTTGGTTGAAATTGCGCTTATAGAACAACTGAACAGCAACGTTTCCATACAGGTTTTAGTGAAATGTTTAACAATAGCAACTTGACTTGAAATGGATGTTTCATTAGCGTGGCCTGTGCCCAAATCCTGCACGACTGCGTATCTAGGTACACTACACACGGTCTGAACGAATGGAGTCTCTACCGCACCTAGTGCACTAGAGATAGAGATTCCATACAAGGTGATTTGGGACGGAGCCAGTGCACAGAAACCGTTTCCCTGCGAGAGGCGCAGGTGGAGCTGGAGCTGTGTGACTGATTTGTGCACCTGTGACTACAGAACTACCTCAAGTCTCCACACAGAGCGCTGTTCAAGAGAAAAACACTCCTAAAGAACAAATCACTGCGCCAGCGAGACATCAACCCTTTAACTAGACGTTCATCCCAATTCCACACAAATACCGCGGAACTATTTAGGGCCGAGAGACAGTTAAAAAAGCACTGAAAATAAAGTGTTAGTAACGAGGCTGCGTTGCTGGTCACGCGCGGTGTAGACGCGCTGATACAGAGTGTAGCGCGAGTAAGATCTGTAATGTCTAATTCAAACATTATGATCAAAAGTAAAATCATGTCTAAAGACAGTGAGGAACAGAAACCACAAGGTGCAGTGAAAGTGAGATTTTATTATTCATTTAGGACTGGAGTTTAATTCTGTGCTTTTCGTGCATCCATGAAAAATAATGCTATCTATCTAACTATTTATAAATGTTTATATATATTTATCTTATTTAGTTAGTTTACATTTATATTATATAAGTACTTATGCATTATTTTTTTATGGATGCACAAAAAGCACCGAATTAAACTACAGTCCTAAATTATATATATATATATATATATATATATATATATATATATATATATATATATATATATATATAATGTGTGTGTGTGTGTGTGTTGGGTTCTTTTCTGTTTTGGACAAACATCTGTGTAAAGTTTGTCTGAATTTATATTTGTAACACTCAGTTTGTGGATTTTATTTTAAATAAACAAAAAAAGGCACTGAAAGTTTGCCCCACCCCCATCAGATTAATCGGAAAAATAATCGACCAATTAATCGATTGTGAAAATAATCTTTAGTTGCAGCTCTAATAATAAGCTGCATCATGAAATTGATTTTTTAACAAAAGAAATCTTGATTATTTTCAAAATGGAGTTGTGTTTGAGAAGAATTGAGTGTAATATAGTGTGAATCATAAAAATTCTATTTTATTTCTATTTGTTTACAGAAAGACTTCAGCAATAAAAGCAGCATTTTGCTGTAGTTGTTAAGGGGCCGTTTACACCACAACGTTTTCAAATAAAAACCGAAAACTTCTGATGCGGTTTGGCTGTTCGTTTCCATGACGACGGCGTTTCGGGGCCTGAAAACTTTGGAAAACGGGTTTCAAAGGACAAGTTTTTGAAAACGATGCCGTTATCATCTCCGGTAAATCATGTAAATTATTATCCAGAAAAACCACACCTCCTCCGTTTACTTGTATTTGTTTACAGCGCGGTCTTTCCCTCATCAATATGGCGGACATGTTGACGTGAATGCTTACGTGCGCATGCGCGTAGTATTTCTTTACAAAGTGACCTCGCCAGTTACACACACATTTTGTCTTTTTTGTGTTTATTTCTTGAGAAATAGAAGAGAGAAGCTCGAATTTGCCGTAAATGTCCAATACAAACCCAACTTTACCTCAGTTTATACATTAAAAACATAACAGAAATATAAAGTTATTTTAGCTGCTAAATGACATCCACTTTTACACTCACTGTTGTTTATTTTAGTTGCTATAAGCAGGGAGCAAACAATGGATTTTATGATAAAGTAAGGTTATACTTAAATGTTGCACTACATAGGGTGTAGACCGTCATTATTTCATCCCTAATAAGTGCACTTAAACCGGAAATGACATCTATTTGGGATTCGGCCACACAGCTTCCGTTTAACTTACCTCGGGTTTAAAAACAGAACGGGGTTTTAATTCCTCAAACACAGACAAAATAACCAGCTTTTATGTTTAAACGGGATCAAATCTAACTGTAAAACTGTCAGAAATAATTTAATCTGGAGATGATTAGTTCGGTGTAATAACTCAACTGCTCAGGAGATACCCGCTGCAGCTTTTTCTTCTTCTGTGATTTCTACTGGTCGGAGACGCAGCTGTTAGGCGCGTTACCGCCACCGCGTGGACTGGAGGATATAGTTCCAGGTTGGAGGAAGTCTATCCTAACAAACTTACACCAATAATTTCCATCATGGTTTTATTAGATCCTATTTATTATTCCAGTGGAGTTTATGACTTCTTCATGAATGCCAGCAGTGAGTCGTTCACTGTGTCTTACCCAGATATACTGAGTGAACTACTGAGTCACCACAACCTCAATCTCTAAATGTTTAACAGCAAAAAGCATTCCATTCTGGTGACTTTGGGAGTATTTATTTATTTATTTAAATGATCATATAATGAAACAAACATTAACATAAGCATGTGCTGCACAACATTTCATTAGTTTAATTTTACATTTTAATTTACTGTAAAACGCTTTGCTAAATTTTGCTACGTAAACTTTTTTAGGTATTAAAACTGGTTACTGTTTGATTGATGACAAACTCCATATTTTTATACCTTGGAGCTGTGTTACCATGGTAATTTATAAACAATTACTAACAACATTACCTTCATCAATGCAAGTTTACATTCTATTTGATATTTGACCATTGTTACGTCCTCAGTTGTATTTCTGTTTGTACTATGTTCCATTCGTGTGTCTATGTCGGGGGAGGGATGGGTGTCTTGTCTCCTCCTCTTTTAAGCCCAGTCCACTGCGACTCGTCATGTTCCTGCTTGCCATTGGACGATCACATCTCGTACACGCCTGCTCCCGCCTCGTGCTTTGGGATGAGTTGGCTGTACATTTCCGGACGTGTACTTAAGCCTCGTCAGTCTCCATCCCCGGGGCAGATCGGTGCTGTTGCTTTGTACAGCAGATATTTGGTTACGTGTGTTGATTTCTCCTGTGTACGACCTTCTGCCTGTTCTTGACTTTGTTTCTGCTCTGCCCCTTTAAGTTTAATGATTCAGCTCCCAAACTGCTGGAAATGTGGGACGGGTTCTAACTCTTCACCAAGACTGCTTTATCCTGGAGAAGAGGTTTGAGGTGACTGTTCCAGAAGAGTTTCACTTTTTACACCAACACGTTACGTCTGCACTGAGGGCGGGGCCATGTGGACAAAACCTTCTATCACCATTTATTACCTTTTCTCTAAAACTGATGAAGAAATGATCTCTACAGAATAACTGCATGTATTCATCACTGCTTTCTGATCATTTTGTGATCTAAACACCAGTGAAAGGCACTTTTTCTTTTCTCCTTTCATTTGAAAGTGACATTGAACAGAACTTCACAAACGAGAAGAAGAAAAACAGAACACTGTCACCATGGGAACAATATGAATACAGCATGTGACACTGGTGATATAGAGGATATAGGAAAATATCTATCAATAGACATGACTGATTATTCTATTTTCTGGTCCTATGATGTGTATCAGCGTATCACACCGCCCAATCTGCACTGAGGGACACGTCAGTTCATTCAGACAGTGGAACAGATTGATGGATTTCTCTGGAGATGGATTCTCCCTGATCTTCTCCTTGATGTACTCGACTGTTTCCTGTTTGCTGTGAGAGCTGCTTCCTGTCTGTGGCATTAAGTCTCGTAAGAGAGTCTGATTGGACTCCAGTGAGAGACCCAGAAGGAAGCGGAGGAACAGGTCCAGGTGTCCGTTCTCACTCTGTAAGGCCTTGTTCACTGCACTCATGAGGAGATCACACATGTCTGACTTTCTGAAGAAATTAAAAAGTCCAGTGCTTTGCTCCACTAACACATTTATCTTTCTAAAAATAAAGCAGAAAAATGCATATAAAGCAGCCAGAAACTCCTGAACACTCAGATGTACAAAGCTGAACACCTTCCCCAGGTGAAGCCCAAACTCCTCTCTGAAGATTTGGGTACACACTCCTGAGTACACTGACGCTTCTCTCACATCAATGCCACACTCTCTCAGGTCTTCCTCATAGAAGATCAGGTTTCCTTTCTCCAGCTGTTGGAAAGCCAGTTTTCCCAGTGCCAGGATACTCTCTCTGGTCTGCTGAGGATCAGGGTCACATTTCTGATGGTACTTTTGGTCCTTGTGTTTGATCTGAAAGATCAGGAAGTGTGTGAACATTTGAGTCAGAGTCTTGGGGATCTCTCCACGCTCTGCTTCACCCAACATTCTCTCTAGAACAGTGGCTGAGATCCAGCAGAAGACTGGGATGTGACACATGATGTAGAGGCTTCTTGAAGACTTCATGTGTCTGATTATTTTATTGGCCAGGCTCCGATCACTGATCCTCTTCCTGAAGTACTCCTCTTTCTGAGGATCACTGAACCCTCGTACCTCTGTTACCTGGTCTACACACTCAGGAGGGATCTGATTGGCTGCTCCTGGTCGAGAGGTGATCCAGAGGAGAGCAGAGGGAAGCAGATTCCCCTTGATGAGGTTCGTCAGCAGCACATCCACTGAGGCTGACTCTGTCACATCACACAGTCTCTCATTCTTCTGGAAATTTAGAGGAAGTCGACACTCATCCAGACCATCAAAGATCAACAGCACTTTGTAGGAGTCTATTAACTGTAGTTTTCTCATTTCAGGGAAAAAGTGATGAAGAAGATCCATCAGACTGAGATGTTTCTGCTTCATCAGATTCAGCTCTCTAAAGGGAAGTGGAAACATGAAGGTGACGTCCTGATTTGCTTTTCCTTCAGTCCAGTCCAGAATGAACTTCTGCACAGAGACTGTTTTTCCAATTCCAGCAACTCCTTTAGTCAGCACTCTTCTGATGGACTTGTCTTTAAAGAGCTCGTTACATTTGATGGGTGTCTCCTGTGCTGCTGGTCTCCTGGATGCTGTCTCAATCTGTCTCACCTCATGTTCATTATTGACGTCTCCACTCCAACCCTCTGTGATGTAGAGCTCTGTGTAGATCTCATTCAGAAGTGCTGAGCTTCCATGCTGTGAGATTCCTTCATTAATTCTTTTAAACTTCTCTCTCAGGCTGGATTTCAGCTTTGTCTGATACACAGAGACGAGTTCTAATAAACAAAGTAATAAGATGTTTTAATGTAAAATCACTGAACACAGGATTAAATGTCAAATTCAAATGCTGCTGTTCATTCCTGATTCATGTACTAAATATTCCTGAAGGAACAGGACCATTGTACAGAGTCACCACAAGCTGGACCACGAACAGAACAGAAAAGCACCAGATGTACATGATACTAAACTCAAACCTCAAACTAAAAGTGTTCCTATCTAAAACTATTTCCTCTCTCTAAAGTGAACCTGACGGAATAAAGCCATGACTCAGAGCTCTTACTGTTGTGCAGTGTGTTAGCGAGATCTGTGTGGTTCATGTTCTTCAGGACGTGCAGTGTGATCTTCAGCGCTCCCTCTCTGACACTGTGCACATCCTCCTCATCCTGCACCTCCCTCTCAGTGCATGCTGGGTAATCTGGACTCAGGAGCTTCCTGAACCTCTTCAGCTCATTCTTTATCAGAGTGATGACTTTGTGTTCCAGCTCCTGGTTAGAAACACACAGGAACACATCTAAATATTATAATGTTCCACACTGAGAGATGCTTTTATTTTATGAAAAGAATAAAAGTCTCTTTCTATTCCCACAGTTACAGCTGAAATTCTGCCTGATTACCCATAATGCTGCTGCACATCAATAAATCTGTAAATTGTCATGATCTTAAATAAAAAACCTGCAACCTGCTCACACACAAGTTACACACATTAAAAAGACACACACCTTGAATATGGAGTCCAACTGATTTCTGCTGATGTTTGATTTCTTCTGTTGTGGTCTGTGAAGAAATAAAACACATGATGTGATATAGACTATATGTATTCATAGCTGCACAACACACACTAATACATACAGAGACAGATATTTAACACCATCCTCTTAACACAATACACTGATTTCAGGATTTCTCACTGACACTAACATGTTTATGAATAAAATAGTGATCTAGTCATTAATGTCCCAGGTGTAAATGTTGTTGTGTAGCACCACAGACCCTCCAGCTCAGGGACTGCAGGCTGAACTGAACTCTTAAAGCAGTTTTCCTCACCGCCAGTCCGAGAGCTGCAGCACTGCACAGTTTAGTGTTTTACTGCTTCAACACCTGATAAAGATCATGAAGGGCTTCAGAATGAGACCAGTGAGTTTGATCAGGTGGAACACTGCTGTAAAACACCTCACTGTACTGACCTCACATCAGGAGAACTGGCTCCGTCTCTGAAGGTAAGTGGTTGCTCCATTGACCAGTCACTCTTCATGGACACACAGCTGGGTTCTGGTGAGTCTGATCTCTTTCCTTCCATCATTCTAGAATTAAACAGAAATATCAGCAATAATTAATACTCTGCTGACTCAGCACTGTTACACAATGTGTTCATCATTAAACACCAATAATTCCATCTTTTTAATTCAGCTCCAGTCTGCACACTTATTCAAACAGGAGACACGCCCCATACCTCAGGAATTACACTGATGTCAGGAGTCCCAATCATAGATAACTGACTCAGCTGGGTCTTAAAGCCTGTAGAGTTCACCGACTCAAAGCTACACTGCTCTTCTCCACATTGCACAGTCCTTTTTAGTCTTCTCTCAGTGAATGATTTCTCTAAACTGTTCTTAGATCAGATCAGTGATATATTCACTGCTATTAAACACCTTAAACCAAAGTTTAATTCCTCTGTTAACTAGTGAGTGTTTAGAGATACAGATCTGTTCCATGAGACGGTGTGTATTTATTGCTGGTGAATGGAAAAGTAACTCACCTCTCGTCTCTCTTTAAGTCCTGTTCTCCAGACACACTCATGTTGTAGGTCATGTCTCCTTCTCCAGATTACAGGAGGACACACGTTTACTTCACTCCAACATCGGTGTGTTAAATCAAACCCTGTTTCAGCACAGAGTTCACTTACAGGATATAGTCTCTGTATCAAGTCATAAAACAACCTGTGTACATTCAAACTTCAGTACCCACAAAACTCTTCTGCATCTGGTGTACATTCAGTGTGTTTATATATTATAGCTTTAGATGTAGACACTCACTGTGTTTTTACTCCTGAAATGCTGTATTTTCCCCTCCACACAAAATGGAGACTGACTTTCACTTTCACTGTCTACCTGTTTATTCTGCAGAGGGGGAGGGGCAGTGAGGTAAGGTAATAAACACACACACACACACACACACACACACACACACACACACACACACACACACACACACACAGAGATATCTTTTGTTTTCAGACAGCTTTCTGATCCATCGAGCAAAGGCCTGTAAATACTGAAAGTATAAGCCTGAAAACGCTGCAAATACAGAGAACAGAATTAAAAGTCTGGTAAAATCTACATCACACACATTATCATTTCATTTCCTTCATTTATTATCTCGTGACTTCATTAAGCTGTGCACGAACAACTGTCAGAGCTCTATACAAATATATAAACTAAAATAAAATAACAGGAGCTAGAAACACTCAGCAGATCATTAGATAAAGAAGCAGAACTCATACGCTGAGTAAGTTTACTTAAATATCTGCAGAAATGTATTTTTTCTGTTTTTCCCTTAATGAGAGCGAGTATCCTGATATTAGTGAGGATTGGTGTGTAAGTAGTTTTTGTGTGAATAATGAATGTTACTCAGAATAAAGGTGATGATGGAGAGTAAGTTAAACACATTGGTCAGACGAGTAACTAACCCAGTGTTTCCCAATCGAGGTTCTGTCTGATTAGAGCAGGGGTGCGTGTAAAAATCCTTCAAACATTTTCTAAAATGATCAAATGTGTAGAAAACATTTAATATAGATGAGAAATATCTGATGTCTGAAATAATAACACAGACATAGAAATAATAAGACAGATACACACCCATAACAATAATAATAATAAATTATATATAAAATAATAATAATAATAATCATATAAAACCAAATAAACCTTGAGATTATCACTTGTCACATTACAACAACACACAGCTATAAATATGAGAACATGTATAAAACTAAACTAAACAACCTCAATTTATTTTATTAATTTCATTAAGATTTTTATTAAACATGGACCTTCACTTTCATTAAATAGACTTATTATTTATTGTAGGCTCATTTTGTAAATGTTAGCAATTACTGTAGACATCAGAAAAAACTCAAGCTTCCTGCAGATGTCATTTCTCACATTTACAAAACCAGGTGATTATTATATTCTCCCATCAGTGTAAACGTCTCTTTATGTATAGAGATAAAAGAAAGATATTACAGAATGATCACTCTGGATGTTCATCAGTGTAAAGGTCTCTGCGTATAAAGACAGCAGAATGAGGTGTAATCACTGTGTCTGATGGTGTAGTGTAGTGACTGTGTTTATTTGAGAAGATACTGATGAATGAAAACATGGTGCACCACAAAAAACTTTCAGTTTTGGCTTTATCATCTCAGCAGTACGTACAAAGCAAATCCAAATCACTATTTTAAAAACCTTTCCATGAATTTTGTGCCATCTGGCTCTCTCTATGGTCTTGCACGGATGGATCATAGAGATGCCTGTACAATCGTACTTTCCCGCAAGAGTCACCTCCAAGTCATTCATTTCCGGAAGCGGTTCAGCGTGGCAAGTTACAAAAAATGCCATACAAACCGCCTCGAGAAATGAGGCCCCACACACTCAACGCACTCGACCGCCCACTCAGCGATGGCTTCATTTTTGCCGGACATGTCGAGTATAAACCAGGTTTAACGCTGTCTAGCATTTTCAAAGGGTGCCTTGACTGAAAAAAGGTTGGGAAATGCTGCTCTACACAATACCAGTCTCAAATAAAGATTAGAATGAGCTCTAGTAGAACAAAAATCCACAACATTTGTAATGGACCAGGTGCATGACAGCTGGTTCTGGATTGCCAGATGGGACACAGGTTCATTTTTGTGACATGTTTCAGAAAGTTTCTCGCGGACACAGAGACAGCTGAAAGTGCACCCTGTTTATTTTCTTTATTTTACAAAAGCAGAAGATTTTGTTATTGTGAGTGTACACAAATAAAAATAGACCCTTTATAGTTTCTAAAGATGTCTTACACTTATCTGTATGGCCAAAAATTATGGCATATTTTAAGTTGTTTCCGCGGCATGAGGAAAAAATCCAGCAGAACGTGCGGTCGCGTTTGAAGACCCCAGAGGGTTAAAACACTAAAGCAAGGGAAAGCCTTATTCAAACTCTTACAGCACCTGTTATTCCCATGCAGTCTCCCATCCAAGTACTAACCAGGCTGTGTAAATAGAAGGTAAATATACTACAACTCACCTGAAATATCTCCGTCATAATCACTGTTAGTCACGTTTCCCTCAATACCGAATATGATACGAACAATGTTATATTCACGTATGAAAGACTTTTACAGCATGAAACATTCATAATTTTATGTTATGACTTACGTGTGGAACTCAGATTCAAAAGGTGGTTTTGAATGGTTGTTTCGGGAATCTCATCATCAGAAATAATCACCAAGCTGTCTATAAAACAGTAAAACATACTTTTAATAACTTAACATTCTCATTTTAGATCACTACATAGATCTAAGAGACAAATTTTAATTACCTATACACTAGAAACAGATGAGCTTAACTCGGTCTTGCACTGTAATATAAATGTAATGAATATTTACATTTTAGATAAAGTATCGTACCAGATTACATAATGACCAGATAAGTATGATGATTTTTGTACTCAGAATGATTAGTTCTAAGTTTATATCAATATCATTGCCTACTGGATAATTACATAAACATTGTATTTCAATTTATATTTAACTATTAATTGATTAAAATACAAATTTTTACCTGCCGAGAAATCCATGGTGTCTGGAAGTAGTGAAGGATAGACTCTGGAAATTCTGTTGAACTTTGCCGATGTTCAAACTTTCGAAGTAGTGAAGAACTGACTCTGGAAATTCGGTCGAACCTTTTCCGATGTTAAAACTTTCGAAGTGCTCGACTTTATAAACAGGTTCATATGCATTCGAGTGTGTGTGTGTGTGGGGGGGTGTGTTTGTGCTCGGGAATGCATCAGAACGGGGGTTTTACGTTGTTGACCTTTTGACCTAGGCCTGACTCGGAGTGCTTCATATTCTACGTGAAAGGAAAAGATCGTGTGTTCCCGGGACCGAGAACTTGAAAAGCAAAACGGTTCCTTTTTCTGCATCGAAAAAAAACCCGGCTGTACATCCGTTTGACATTACCCAATATTGAATCTTTTCATGTTCTAACATTTTTTCTATTCTTCCCAAAAAAGGGTGAGCTTTTTTCGGCGCGTTAGGACAAACATCAGCCATGTTGTAAGCTCGCACACGTTGTTCTAAGTACAGAGTATTATAAAACCTAGAGGGATGCTCGACTTTTATAAGCAGGTTCGTATGCATGCGTTTGTCTGTACATGCACGTGTGTTTGTGTGTGTGTGTGTGTGTGTGTGTGTGTGTGTGTGTGTGTGTGTGTGTTTGTGTGATATTTTTGTTTGGATGTGGGATACACATGGCCGTACCATGTATGGTAACGTTTCTGTCACGAATGGATGTGAACCAGATTTAACATAACTATATATATATTTTTATGACCTACCACAGAGAGTTAGAAGTACCATGTGTGCAACGTGTGTGGGGCGGAAAACACATGGCCGCACCATGTATGGTAATGAATGGATGTGATCCAGATTTAACATAACTATTAATATTTTTATGATCGTGACCTTTGATCTAGATATAGAGAGTTAGAATGTGTATCTTTTTTACCTTTGACCTATACCTGTCAAAACTACGGTTACAATATATACCAACTATTTCTCTCTCATGTGCATCACTTCTAGGATGAGGTAGGGATTTATAATCCATATATCATTCCTTCATTTCATATTCAATTAAGAACCAAATATCAGAAAATGAAAAAATGGCTTATGTCATTATTCATTTACAAATCAAAGTTGTTTTTCATTCTTTCAATCTCACGCTCAAGTGAAAAATAAGAAATGAGAAAGTGGGTCAATTGTCAGGTTTACTTTGAAGGTTTTATTTTTTATTTTTTTCTGGTTTATTATCCGGAGTTTACTTGTTTACTCGTGCTCGAGTAAGGTCTTTTTTAAAAATATTATTAAATGCTTTACTGGAACATTCAGTTTACAGTATGGTACAACCAAAATAGACCATAACAATAAGTATTAAGAATAACAGCAATATAAGTAATAGTTCAATTAAAAGAAAACACAAATAACACCATAGCTCAAAACAGAAGTAGAACTAGACAGTAACTTAAATAAATGTATGATAAAGAAAGAGGGAATTACCAAAATGAAAAGAAAATTCCACATTAATTACTGTAAAAAGTTTGTAGGCCATGCAAACTGTACATGTTCTGAGGGCTTTTTTGTTAAGAGAAGATGAAATTGTAACCAATGAATGTTTTATCTCTTGTAGGAATACCAAAATAATAGGTTTACAATTCGACAACTTACATTTAGGAATATAAACTCTACATAGGAAAGGAATTATGTTAATTATAAAGCAGGCATTTAGATCCACTTCAACAAATCCAAACTTGAGATAAACAAACTAACATTTTTCCAAAGCTGCAAAGTATAACCGCACGACCAAAGCAAGTGAAGGCGTGTTTCAGTGTCATTCTGACAAAAAGAATAATTAGTGTAAAATTCAGATCTGCATTTTTTCTTTAAGAAATTTTTGACATGGTAAATATTATGAATTAATTTAAAGATATTTCTTTTACTTTGTTTGTGAGGGAAAATCTTTCTTGCGTGGACCATATATTTTTCCAGTTTAAATGATCAAAGAGTCCATTCCAAGTTGCCACGGTGTCTGCCACTAGGTGACTTCAGATTGTAGTTTTGGAGACTTTCTGACCCCAAGACACAACTAACTCCTGCAATTCTCCAGCTGTGATCCTTGGAGATTTTTAGCCACTTGAACCATTCTCTTCAGTGTGTTGAGACGATATAGACACACGTCCAATTCCAGGTTGATTCATAACATTTCCAGTAGACTGGAACTTCTTAATTATTGTCCTGATGGTGGAAATGAGCCTTTTCAATGCTTGTGCTATTTTCTTATAGACACGGCCCATTTTGTGAAGCTCAACAACCTTTTGCTGCACATCACAGCTACAGTGGTGCTCGAAAGTTTGTGAACCCTTTAGAATTTTATATATTTCTGCATAAATATAATATGACAAGATTTTCAGACAAGTAATAAAACTACACAAAGATAACCCATTTAAACAAATGAGACAAATATTATACTTGGTCATTTATTTATTGCAGAAAAGGATCCAGTATTACATGTCTGTGAGTGGCAAAAGTATGTGAATCTTTGCAGATGGGCAGCAATGTTCTTTTTGGAGAACAGTTGCTTTCTCCTTGTAACATGCTCCCTGCCATGCACACGATTGTTGTTCAGTGTTCTCCTGAATGCTGACTCATGAACATTACAATTAGTCAATGTGAGTGTAATATTCTTGGAGGCAGCTCACATATGAGAGACAGACTTGACTTGGTCTTTTATTATTTTGCAGACTCTGAACACATGAACAAGCAGCTGGTATCACACTGAGAGCTCTGCTTCTTTATTGCAGACTCTGATGTATTGTTGGGCATGTAACCTTAGAGCGCCCTCCACAGGTCAAACTAATCATAACACTTGCATTCACTACAATTCATCCCTCATATAACTAGTCCAAAATTAGATCAAATTTATCCATACCAGTAGTAGTACTTGTATCAGAATATCACGATTTTCTAAACACATCACTACACATGAATTTCTTTACCCCCCCCCCCCCCCCTTTTTTTTTTTTTACATGAATCTCTCACAGAACTGAGCTAGGGACTTTGGTTAGACTTCCTCCATCCCAGTGAGTTCCCGGGCGCATTCTTGTCCTGCAGTTGGGGAACTCACCACTACATGAATTATAATCTTTCAGATAGCTTGGAGATTTAGTACATGTAGACCTTCTCAACTCAGGTTTTTCCATCCCAAGGAAAGTTTCTGACGCAGCCACTTCAGAAGTTCCCCCCAGTTTTTGTTTACGTGACTTTCCTCAGAGAATGAGGAACCTGAGTCTTTTGTAGAAGGCACTGGAATGTCAACATCTGGCCGTGAAGTGTCTAACAACTCTGGTGCTGGTGCTATTGATGTTGCATTGTGCCTGTCTCTCACCTGATCAATATGTCACCGCACTACTTGCCCACTTCCCAATGCTACTGTGCACCATACAGGACCAGTCTTTTTCTGAACTGTTCCTGGATTAAAAGTAGGCAATCTAATTTCATAGAACAATGTTTGATGCACTATATTCTGAGTGTGGATTGAGTTGTATGAACTGTCTTACTGTACTAATAATTGTACCAGACTGTATCTTCCTCTGCAGAAGCAGATAGCTGTACTAGTAGAACTGTCCTAGTCAGAGTGAAGCGGTTGACACTGTACACTGTGCCGGGGGGTTTTAACAAGTGTGTTATGTATTATGAGGTTTTCTTTATATTGAGAAGTGCTGAGCTGATGTGATGCTCCAGGGAGAGCCGAGTGTTAGGAGTTCCAGGGAGTGAACGCATTGGGCCCAATAAACTGTAAGTGGGGTTACGTAAGAGGCGTGTTGAAGTGTGAAGTAATTTGGGGTGCAAGTCTTGTATGTGTAACGGGTATGGAAAGTGTAGAATTACACAAAAGGAACTGTATACCTGATGTAGCTGTCTATTTGTTTGAGTACTTTCCCTTTTAATTGTCATGATGTTATTGGTCTGTGTAATTTCCTGTTTTGGCTCCTCCTCTTCCCTTTCGCATTATGATTGAATGGGAGTGGTAGGTTTAATTTTGAGTTCAGTAATCTTGTTTCATCTTTATTTAAATCATCATTTATATACCTGCATACCCATTTTAATTTGTGTGCATAATGCTATTTTATTTATCTGTGTGATATTTTGTTTTTACCCGTCTTTTTGAGTTTTTTTTTTTTTTTAAAGGTTTTAAAGGTTTAAAGTTTAAAGGTGATTCACTCAGGGAGACTGCTTGTTTGTGCCATCAGAATAAATGAAGACTTGACCCAGTTGCCATCCAAAAATTTTTCTTTGGATAAAATTAAACACACAACGTACACTACAACCAGTTACATATGTCTAAATGTTATTTGTGCTGAATGCTGTTTTAATGTGCTGATTGGTGTTTGAATGTTTTATACGTGCGAATATTTAAGTATTTTTTTCTTTTCTGGAGTCGATTCTTGTTTTACTATTTTATTTTTTACATGATTATTTTTGTTGAGTGATTGATCCTAGTTTGGGGGCTGTATGGTCGTTGTCTTATTTTCTTGAGTGAGTTTCTGGCCAGCTGGCCACGTGACTCTGATCCATCCACGGCTCTCTGTAGGCGTGATCTGTATCATTTACCACTGACCTGTGGAATCGTAAAACTCCACATTGATCTGAACAGGAGAACACTCCAAATCTGAGTCAGTGGGTCTGATTTCTTCATTTTTGAGTGACTTTCTCCTGTGGTAAGGATTGCAGTGTCGTGGGGTTTGATGCTGCAGCGGTGTACGGTTGTTAGAGACTCCCCTGTGAGTGGGTGCTGGAAATGAGTGGGGTGTCCATGCCAGGGGAGATTCCACTTGGGTGAGGAAAAATTAGTTTTGAATTAATCTGATAGGTTGCTTTTACAGCTATCTTATTTTAATGCAGTCTCTTACTCTGAAACAGCTAGAGTTTATTGTGCATCAAGACAAACTGGATCTCATTATGCATACTGTAGTGTTAAAGATCATTACAGTCAAATGGAACCTGTATGGCAGGTAAATGCACCCTTCCACATTTTTATGATTTATAGGCAAAGCATTAATTAACAATTAAATAAGTATTAATTAAGCTTGGATCTAAAATTGATTGTCCATAAACTCGGTGCATGGATTCTCCTACTGCTCAATTTTTTTATTTATCGTTTCCTGGACCACAGTTGACATATCTGTCTCCGTGTCATCAGAGGAGGACAAACGCTATGTTTTCCCTCAGGTATGACACACTTTAGAACATATTGTACATAAACAAATGGAACATTGGTACAAATAGCCTACTTACCAGACTCTCTGCCTGGCATAGACATGGACACATACAGGCATACTGTATAAGTATTCTGCACCATATCTCTACAGGACTGGTGGCGTGTCTTTGTGGTAATGATGGCATTAGGGCTGACGGTGCTGGAGGTATACAGGGAGGTGATGTAGATTCTACGCTCTGTTAGAAAGCTAAAAGATTGGCAGCAGTGGTGTGATCAGAGACTCAATGAGGATCTGGCTTGCACACATCCCATGTGGCCAGAGGTAGCACATCCATCATACAGAATTTTAAACATGGATTTTCTAAATACATTTCCCCATTCTTATCACTTTGGGCCTTATTCAATATTTAGACAGGAGCATGTAGTAATTATTAGTCGGTATTCAGACGTATTCATAATTATGACAGATTTTTATGGCTCATTGATTACTGCAGTATGTTTTTATCTGCTACACTAAGGAGCTACAGCTGTAACCATAGCAGATGAGTGCATAGTCAGCTTATCCATTAAACCATGGGCATAAGAGAGTACAAATTATCCAAAACATGGGCACGATTCATTCATTATAAATCTAATAGCACATTAAAAGCATGAAAAAGTACATCATTCGCAAACACATTAATGTCATGACCTTAATTTTGTATTTCATTGTCTCATTAAGTGTCTTGTACTACATCAGCAAATTAATTTTCTTTTAAATAGTGGTTTTAATGCGTTTTTATTCCTGGCTAAGCTTCACTCTTTCTGCCACTGGTGATAACAAATATTTCTAATTCATCTCACTGAAAATAGGATATTTCAAGTGCTAAATTATAGACTGTCAGACAATAAATGTGGAGTATTTGCAGTGATCATGTGATAATCATTTTAATCATGACTAGGATTTTTTTTTATTAATAGTTTTTATTAGTTGAAACTGTTTTCTTCTTAGAAATGAAAATATGTTTGGTGAATAAAATTGCAAAGAACAGTGCAACATCAGTCTTGGTCAGTCATGTTGCATTGAATTTTTGAATTATTTACGTACCCTATTCATTCAGAAAAATGATGCTGATGTATTTTACTTGTGTCGTAAAGGAACGTCACTACATCAAGGGTCAGATTAAGTTCATCTGGAACATGAAGGGAAGCTACTCGCAGGACCCCTGGTAAAACTCTGGAATTGTTCCCTTATCCAAAACATGGAATTTATGTATAAGTGCAAAATAGGTCAATTATTTTGTATAATTAATTCCTTTGATATTCAATTTCCAGGAATATATTTGATTGGCTTGTGTATGCATTGCTGATAGCAGTTTTGGGTCTTCACTTGGCTGATGTTTACCTCGTCTGTCAGACACTGAATGTATAGCCTCCGCATCTTCGCTGTGGCCGTCATCTTCCTCTGGCTCAGGCTGATGAAGCATGTCAGAGCATTTAGGTAATAGGTATCACCTTTATGTGCTTGCCTTAATTTCTGTAATTGACATTAAAAATCATTAAAAATGTTGCTACTACTACTACTAATAATTTATATTCAAGAGATTATGGCCAGATAATTTTGAATTGGAGGAATAAAAATTGACTTTGTAAAGATAAAGATGATTCGTTTCCCTCTTACATGACATACATTTCTAATTAGCATTGACACCTGTGTACATACAGTAAAATGTCTCCAGAAAGTATTCAACAGATAATTGATAAGTATTGAATGCTTATCAATTGATAGACGATTAATAAGAATTCACCCCTCCCCCTCACCTTTCTTTCAGCAATCTAAATTAGGACTAGTATTTAATTTTCTTGAGAGCTCATGCTAAATATGTTAAACATGGTAGATCTATGTTCATTATAAATCCATTGTGTCCGATTGTATGGTTGCACAATAAATATCACTGATGCTGACAGGTCTCGCAGCTAAGATCAGATCGGTTCTGCTTTAGACAAAGTTGTAAGGAGAGAAAATAAATATGGAAAAAGTGTCCAAGAGTCCAACTAGAACAATGAAGGAGTTACAGAGCTCACTGGCAGAAATAGGAGAACCTGTGAAGACCTCAATATCATCCGGTTTTCACAGATCTGGCCTCTATGGGAAAGTGTTCAAAAGCAAATCACTTTTGAGAAAGGCTATGTTAGAAAATCTGGGAGCTTAAGGAAAAATGATTTTGTGGTCTGATGAGACTAAAGCTGAGCCATTCATTCATATCGGCATAAAGTTTGGCACAGATCACATACAGTCCACCAGGAGGTAACACCATTCCTGTGATCACGCAGGTTAGTGGTACTGTAGCACCATGTTTCAGGGATTGCTTTTCAGGAAGAACTAGAAAGCTTGTTGCAATCACAGGCAAAATGGATGGAGCCAAATATAAGCTAACCGTTGAGGGCAAGCCAGACAGCCAGAAACCTACATTTAGGGCAAATATGTTCCAACAGGACAATGAGCCAAAGGACAGGGCAATAACTACAAAGCAATGTCTTGGAAAGAACAAAGCTTGTGTTTTGGAATGGTTGAGTCAAAACCCAGACTCAAATCCAATCGAAATTCTGTGTCATGATCTGAAAATTGCTGTTCACCAACATTCTTCCTCTAATTTGACAAAATCAAAAAGTGCAAAGCACACAGAGACTCCTCCAAGACAACTGAAATCTATAATGGCTGCCAAAGGACAATTCACACAGAGGGGATGAATATTAATCAATTAAGCAGTTTCAAGTAACATTTTTTATTTGCAAGTAATTTGCAAATAAAGACACATAAATACTCATAGATAATCATAAGGGGTGAATACTTTCTGGAGGCACTCTACAGCTGCTATTGGGAGAATTACTGGGCATGTGAAGGGATTTTTTGTGTGTCAATATTGCATACATTGCTAATAATTAAAATGTAAATATGATATGCTGAGTATTATATAATTAATCCACTCACTGGTATAAATGAAAACGAGATGGTCCTGGTCAATGGGATGCCCATTGTGATGAAGTCACCAGATCATAAGGTTGTTCTCATTGCTGAATTGTAATTGGTCACTTGCTTGGTGGATTAAATTCCGATGATTCTACAGGCTTCAGATACTAGCCTTATAGATAAAATAACACCTGGTTGGGGGTCATTGCCCTTCTAGAGAATAGGAACATTTGGTCAAGGGCATTTTCTCAGGTTTCACTACACACTACAGGTGCTTCCTTCTTTCTGCTTAAGTTTCAGACCACATAACCCTTGTGGACGAATAGGAGATTGATGCCGTGGTGACTGTGGACCCCGTTATGGCTCACTTGCTCTGTGGTACATTTCTGGCCCTGTCTGCTGTTCTGTGTGTCAACCTAATGATTGCTCTGCTCTCAGACACCTTTCAAAGGTAGGAATAATAGTCCACTTGTCAGATAATGACTTTATTTGAGTGTTCAGTAAAGTTTCCCCTCATTGTTTCTCTAGGGTATATGACAATGCACTGGCGAACGCAGTGATGGAACAGGCGTCCATCATCCTGCAGATAGAAGAATCCATGCCTTACCTATGGCATTTCTATGACAAACAGTATATGATCCCCACTCAGAGTCTTATGACGATGACATCATAACAAATCCAGATCAACATGAAGAAATGAAGAAACTTGCAGCAGAGATTAAGGTACTATTCTATACTCACCCTGCATGGAGTTGTGATTCCAGTGACCGCAGCAAGCGCCATGTGACCTTTTTTCAATAGAAAACATTTTTAAATTCTATGAAAATTAGCTATGGCACAGTAAACCAACAAATACAATGATTGATTCCAAGGAATTCCTCAAACCTCAACCCTACAGCACGGGTTGTCCCATATCCCCGGAAACCTCCTGCTCTTATAACTTAAATTCCTACCAGCCTGGTCAACTTTATTTGGCATTCAAAAATGGAAGGAAAGATTAACTACATTATAAAATACATATAATGTATGATTTTTAAAGTAGCATGTATACAATTTGGTTACTACCAAAAAATGGCTGGTTTATGCCCACATACACAAACAGTAGCAGTTGCTATATGGCCTCAAGAGATAAATTACATTCAACACAAGCCACTTGTTGCTTGCTACTGTGAAGGCAGGGTTACCTAGCATTTAGCCCTTGTATTAGGTAAACCTTAAATTTAAGGGTGTGTATTGTATAAGGTCTACAATTACTTACTGTTGATCATAGGCTTGTGTCATAGTGATGTTTCTCTGATCATATTTTTCCGTTAAAATATTTAATTGTCTGGAACCAGTAGTCAAAAAAGACAGGAAAACGAGCATTTCCACCATTCCCAGTAGAGAGAGATAGTTTGTATATATTGTAACCGTAGTTTTGACAGGTATAGGTCAAAGGTCAAAAAGATACACATTCTAACTCTCTATATCTAGATCAAAGGTCATGATCATAAAAATATGAATAGTTATGTTAAATCTGGATCACATCCATTCGTGACCATACATGGTGCGGCCATGTGTGTTTTTCCGCCCCACACACGTTGCGCACACATGGTACATCTTTTCACATAGAATATGAAACTCTCTGTGGTAGGTCATAAAAATATATATAGTTATGTTAAATCTGGTTCACATCCATTCGTGACAGAAATGTTGCTAGTTATGTTAAATCGGGATCCCATCCATTCCTGACACAAATGTTACTATACATGGTACGGCCATGTGTATTACACATCCAAACAAAAATATGACGCACACAAACGCACTTTATTTTCACATTATTTAAAAGGAATTTAAGTGTTATGTACTAAATTACCATAATTATGAACACAAGTTGTCAAGTTGACAATCATTTTTAAAATAATGTTTCTCCATTTAGATTGTCTGCAGTAGAATGCAGTCTTTTAATCCAGGAAAAATGACTGCCTTTAAGTTTTATAACAATAGTAAGTAAAATCCAGCGTGATTTACATTACAAATCTCATACGTAACATCTCTGCAGGATTTATAGACGTTAAAGCACTGAATGAAATGAGCAATATAGACAAAAAATAAACACTCTGTGTCTACTACTTTTATCTCTCATAGAACTATCCACAGTCCAAAGGCTGTGGAGCTAGAAGGCTACGTGTGCGAATGACAAAAGATTTTAAAAAATAAAATAAAAAATGTATCAATACATGAAATTAGATTACACAATGTAGTTGAGGTTTACATGAATAAGCAGAAATGTAATCATGCTTATCTTTCCTATAGCACAATTGAAAAGCCCTCTCTAGATGAACAGATTTGTCAAATGAAACTTTTTCCTTCTTTTCCACTGCTACGGTAAACTAAAGAGTAGATATTCAAATTACACTGCTAAATATGACTAGCATTAGCTACGTGTACTAGTGCAAAATAGTCCATCAAATGTATTAGCAGGTGTAGCCTATACACGAGTCCACTATTGGTCATATCACAACTGAGAACATGCCCCAAATTCATTGCTTTAGTAGAATTTAATGGTAAGTGAAATGATAATCACATTGTAATGTACTTAGTATTTGTGCAGTCTACAGGTCCTCTAACACTCTGTTAAATGAATAAATGTAAATGTACTACAACGTAAATTTTGTTTTAAATCAATTAACGCAGAAATTACACACAATATTAAGTTGATGTAATTATCCACATTATTATGTCAACACAACTCATCAAAATAATGTGTACAACTTTAAATATTTAATTAATTCAATAAATTAGAATTTTTATCTTGCAACCCCACATTAAATTTAGAAATAATTAAAATAATTAAATAATTAAATAATTTAAACAAAATTTATGTTGTAGTACATTTACATTTATTCATTTAACAGAGTGTTAGAGGACCTGTAGACTGAACAAATACTAAGGACATTACAATGTGAGTATCATTTCACTTACAATTAAATTCTACTAAAGCAATGAATTTGGGGCATGTTCTCAATTGTGATATGACCAATAGTGGACTCGTGTATAGGCTACACCTGCTAATACACTTGATGGACTATTTTGCACTACTACACGTAGCTAATGCTAGTCATATTTAGCAGTGTAATTTGAATATCTACTCTTTAGTTTACCGTAGCAGTGGATAAGAAGGAAAAAAGTTTCATTTGACAAATCTGTTCATCTAGAGAGGGCTTTTCATTTGTGCTATAGGAAAGATAAGCATGATTACATTTCTGCTTATTCATGTAAACCTCAACTACATTGTGTAATCTAATTTCATGTATTGATACATTTTTTACTTTATTTTTTTTTAAATCTTTTGTCATTCGCACACGTAGCCTTTGAGCTCCACAGCCTTTGGACTGTGGATAGTTCTATGAGAGATAAAAGTAGTAGACACAGAGTGTTTATTTTTTGTCTATATTGCTCATTTCATTCAGTGCTTTAACGTCTATAAATCCTGCAGAGATGTTATGTATGAGATTTGTAATGTGAATCACACTGGATTTTACTTACTATTGTTATACAACTTAAAGGCAGTCATTTTTTTCTGGTTTAAAAGACTGCATTCTACTGCAGACAATCTAAATGGAGAAACGTAATTTTAAAAATGATTGTCAACTTAACAACTTGTGTTCATAATTATGGTAATTTAGTAAATAACACTTAAATTCCTTTTAAATAATGTGAAAATAAAGTGTGTTTGTGTGTGTCATATTTTTGTTTGGATGTCTGTGTGTAATACACATGGCCATTCCATGTATAGTAACATTTGTGTCAGGAATGGATGGGATCCCGATTTAACATAACTATAATATATTTTTATGACCTACCTCAGAGAGTTTCGTATTCTATGTGAAAAGAAAGAACATGTGTGTGCAGCTTGTGTGGGTGGAAAACATATAGCCGTACCAGGTATGGTAACGTTTGTGTCACGTATTGATGTGATCCAGATTTAACATAACTATATATATTTTTATGACCTACCACAGAGTGTTAGAAAGAACATGTGTGCAACGTGTGTGGGGTGGAAAACACATGGCTGTACCATGTATGGTAACGTTTCCGTCACCAATGGATGTGATCCAGATTTAACATAACTATAAATATTTTATGATCATGACCTTTGATCTAGATATAGAGAGTTAGAATGTGTATCTTTTTGACCTTTGACCTATACCTGTCAAAACTAAGGGTACATTATATACAAACTATTTCTCTCTCAGGAGGACTCGGGCCCAGAGTGCAGCACAGGAGCTGGTAGAGAAGAACAGTTTACAGATGATGATGATGAGGAGGAGGAAGAGGTCACCCTAGATCAGCCTTTATGTTTTCCAAACAGCCACAACATAGTGTTGTGATGCAGGAGAACCAGAGCGCAGCGCAGGAGCTACAGGAGGAGAACCCCTCACAGACATGGAGGAGGATGTGGTCGAACAGCCAGGATAATTTTACACCATAGAACAGTTAACCTGGTTCTTGGAGCAGATTTTAGGACAAGATGATGTCGTACTAACAAGCTACTTTCCGGATAGAAAAAAAATCATAAAATCTGTAGAGCACACAACAACAGGTGAGAATCTGGGCGTGCTGTCACCAACGAGACGCTTCAGATTGGGGATATGGGCATCAGAGGCAGGGTTTAAGGAGGTGAATGAAGCAGGATCAGGTAACCCACCTACTTCAAACTTTTCAGAACAACCTGAAGAACTGTACACCACAGAACAGTTAAACTGTTTTCTAGACTTAACAAAAGGAAATCGTAACGTCTTGCTAACTAACTACTTCTCGAACAGGAAAAAAAAATAATTCAATCTGCACAACAAGCAATAAAAACTGAAAACCTGGGCGTGCTGTCACCATGGAGACGGTTCAGACTGAGAAAATGGACATCAGCCGCAAGAAAAGCTATAATATGAATAGCACTGTGGACATTTGCACACTATATGACTACAATGGACTTGTAGTAGAACTGAAAGGGTGGGGGTTTTCTGGGTTGAGGGTGGGGGTGGGGGGTCTGAGGGGGTTCTTCTCTCTTCTTCTTTTAAAAAAAATGAAAATAATTATTTTAAAAATGTAGATATGTAAATATACCAAAAATTGAATACTTTAAAGGTGTCTTAAAGTCAAAAAAAGTCTCTCTCGCTGTCTCTCTCTCTTGCTCTCTCTCTCTATCGCTCTCTCTTTCTCTTGCTCTGTTTCTCTCTCTCGCTCGCTCTGTTTCACTCTCTCTCAGGATTGTGGGTAGTGGGAGGAGTCGAGATTTTTGCGGCACACTTTTGAGAGTTTGTTACTTTTAATCAATTTCTTCGTTCTTTTTAAAGATTCATGTAAAAAAAAGATTAATCTCAGACATAAATCTTCTTTGAGCGCCGACTTCGGTCGGAAAACTTTGACAAATGGGGTGAAGGGGAGATTTCTCACGCTTGACTCTGAGACATGGATTTAAATGTACACCTGATGACTCCGTATCTGTGGAAGATGTGCTGGTTGCAGTCAGTGAACAGGTCGGTGGTCAAATATCCAGTCAGCTTGTAGGATGAATAAAGCTGTTGTTGTTTTTCTCAACAACATGGTAGATGGTAGATGACCTGGTTAAATGCGGACTCGCGATTAATGACACGACCTGATTCCACTCGGTCTGAAAAATCCGGATATCAAGCACATTGTGTCGTTTCGGCGATTTACGAACATGATTCTGAATCAACAACAGGATCCGCTCAATCTGGCTGTAAAGCTGACTAATGAAGGCAAACATTACACAATCTTTATTAGTTCGGATCATATGCTGTGTTTTTTGTGCGGAGAACTAGGACATGTCAGACCGTCTAATCTTCAAACAACTGAGCGACATGCCAGACAAAATAACCATAATAATAATAATAATAATAATAATAATAATAATAAACTTCATTTTATAAAGCGCCTTTAAAGCAGCTTCTCAAAGCGCTGTACATAAAATCACAGTCCACAGAAAAATAAAACAAATAAAGGTTAATAAGAATAAAAATAACAACATTAATACTAATAAAAATAATTATTAAACAATCGAAAAAGACATCAGCAGTCGAATGCAAGTTTAAAAAAGTGTGTCTTGAGAAGAGCTTTAAAAATGCCAAAAGTCTGGGCTTCCCTGAGTTCAGGAGGAAGAGAATTCCAAAGTGAAGGAGCATAGACAGAACCATCTCGTTCCAGATGTTAAAACAGCACCTAAAGGGAATCCTGATGCAGGAGATGTAGAAAATCATGATTACAACGAGGAGCGGGTAAGTCAGGCAAGTAGTGGAGAAACATTGACTCAGACAGTAAATGAACATGATAAACCATCAGAAAAAGAACAGACAGGAATAGAAAGTAATAAAGGAGATGGTGAAAGTGAAGCAGCTGTAGATATCTGTACTCAGATGTCCACCATGAGTTCAGAGTATGCTCACTCTGAAAATGACTCAGATGTTGATCTAGAGAGCATAGAGAGTTTTTCTGATATGGATGATGCTGAAGGAACAGAGTCTCTCTGCACTAGACTGTACACATTAAAGCAAATTAATGACTTTCTAGATGAGACTAAAGGAGCTCGGAAACCACAAATTTAGACTTTTTTCCCTGATTTAAAGCACTTTTTGGTGTCATGTAAAATGGCGATGAATAAAGCAACTGACGAAGAGCTTAGCATTCAGAAGCTTTATCACTTCAGGAAAATAATAACAAAGGTAAAAGTCATGATTAACCGTAAGGCGAAGAAGGTTTGAATATGTTGTAATGAAGAGAGGAGATAATGAGACCTGTGTTGCGATGTCATTTGTCATTTATTCAATAGTCAGCATCATGGCATCCTTAAACTTAGGATCTTTGAACGTTAATGGATGTCGTGGTGCTGAAAAATTATTCGCTTTGTTCGATTTTTTTAGTTGGAAAAAAGCAAGTGTAGTTTTTCTGCAAGAAACACACACACATATATGGACAATCAGGTGCAATGGCTCAGTGAGCCATGATTCAAACGTGAGTGCCGGAGTAGAAGTTCTTATTTCATCGGATTTACAAATTCAAGACAGTAGAGCTGAAGAAATTATACCTGGCAGAATGCAAATTATAGAATTTACGCTTTGAGTTACCGCCCTCTCTTATTAATATTTATGCTCCGAATGATGGGGCAGAAAGAGCTTCTTTTTTTAAAAAAGTAAAAGACGTTATTTCAAAAGTTTCGCAGAATAGAATAATAATTTTAGCTGGTGATTATAATTGTACATTCGATTACACTATGGATCGGAATCATGTTGAACCTCATCCAAATTCGTCTGAGACTCTCAAAACCGTTGTTCAGTTTCATAGTCTTGTAGATGTATGGAGAGAAGCTTTCCCTGGCAGTAAACAATACACATGGGTGAAAATGAATTCTAATACAGTTTCCAGTGCACGACTCGACAGATTTTATGTTCAGAAGAACAACAGAGGAAGATTTTCCAATAGTGATATTTCGCCAACACCATTTTCGGGTCACCACTATATTGCAGTAACTATGACTATAACACAGTAACTCATATTATAAGATTTAGCTTTTAATAATAGATTATTGCAAGATAAAGTTTTCGTACAATTAGTCGCTCAGTTTTGGGGAGAGTGGAGAGAGAGAAAATCACAGTATAATACTTTAAGCCAGTGGTGGGATATTGGAAAAGTACAGATCCGGCTCTTGTGCCAACAATACACAAGGAGTCACCTGACTGAACTAGGAAAAGGGTAAGTTTTTGGAACAGCAGATTCTGAAGCTAAGCAGCTCCATTAGTGATGGTGAAGAGATGGAAACTGCAAAAATGCTTGACGAGTACAACATGATTTTGAAAAATTTGTATGACGAGATAAGTCGTAGTACATCCATACTGGGAAGATATCTTCAGTTAAACAGCATGGATTCTTCAACAACTTTCTTTTTTTCATTGGAAAAGAACATCAGAGAAAAAAAGAATATAAATCATCTTAAATTGTTAAATGGGAAAGAAATAACAGAAAAGAAATACATTTTTTCGCAAACTCTATCTTTTTATGAAGAATTATATACTGCACAACCCTGTGACCTTGGAGCAATTAATCTGCTTTCAGATGGACTGCCGCATCTTGGACATGAAGATAAAGCAGAGCTGGAGAAACCTTTGTCCTTTCAGGAGTTAACGGAAGCTGTCCAGCAGCAATCTTCAGGAAAATCACCAGGATTGGATGGCTTGACTTCTGAAATTTATAAAGCCTTCTGGTCCCTCATTGGTCAGGATTTGTATGAGGTGTTTCTCGAAAGCTTTGAGTCAAATATCCTACCCATCAGTTGTAGAAGAGCTGTAGTGACTCTTTTACCCAAGAAAGGAGATCTTGGTTTATTGAAGAACTGGCGACCGGTCTCTCTTTTAGGAACTGATTATAAAATATTGTCAAAACTCTGACAAATCATCTTAAAAAATCTATAGCGTCCATCATCCATGAAGTCCTACTGTGTACCCTAGCGATCTATATTTCACAATCTTTTTTTGTGCGGGACATGGTGTACTTAACGGAACTGCATACATTAGATCTTGGTCTTGTGTGTTTGGACCAAGAAAAAGCCTTTGATAAATTTGACCATGAATACCTGTTCAAAATACTTGAAAGATTTGGCTTTGGGAATCAGTTTATTTCATGGATTAGACTTCTTTATAAAGATGTATATAGTATGCTGAAAATAAATGGAATTTTGACCAGACCTTCTTCTGTAGGTAGAGGTGTGACACAAGGGTGTAGTTTGTCTGGTCTCTTGTACACGATTTCCATTGAGTCAATGTTGAGGATGCTGAGAGAGAAGCTGCAAGGATTTACAGTTCCAACATCTCACCTTTCAAACACAGCAGTGGTGAAACTCACCGCGTATACAGATGACATCCCAGTGATCATTAGATCTGAAGATGATGTTAAACATCTTACCTCATGCCTCAACATCTTTTAGAGTGCTTCTTCCACACGGATCAATTGGGGGAAAAACTGACACTTTATTGTTAGGCCATTGGTCACACCAAAATCCACCTCAGCTTCCACATCAGCGCCCTTGGAGTAAAGAGGGGGTTAAGATACTGGGGCTGTTCTTTGGGACTGAACAGCACATGAACAAGAATTGGGAAGGACTTGTAGAAAAAGTGACAGGCAAGCTCCAGAGATGGAAGTGGATTCAAGCCCAGCTTTCCTACAGAGGCAGGGTGCTGGTGGTGAATAATCTAGCCACCTCAATGCTGTGGCATCGTCTAACCGTGTTGGACCCTCCGAAAGAGCTTTTGTCACAACTTCAAAAAGCCTTTGTAGACTTCTTTTGGGGTGGTCATCATTGGCTTCCCCCCTGGGGTACTGTGTCTCTCTACAATTGATAGCGGTCAGGGATTAATTCATTTAGCCTCTAAGGTGAAATCCATGAGGTTGCAGACTGCCCAAAAACTGCTTTACTCGTCGGACTCTCTACCATGGATTAGCTTTGGCCTTGCCATTCTACGTGGAAAAAACAAGATGGATTTTGATAAACAAATGTTTCTGATTTCGGGAAATGTGGTAAAAGACATGTTTAAGATAAGGTTTTATAGATCGGTTCTTGAAGCTTGGGGTTACTTTAAGTCGGAGCGGAAAGAACATTTTGGTTTTGATGAACCACTTCTGCACAGTCCTTGGTTTTCTAAAAAAATGCATTATATCCAACACCGAAATTTCTAACTTTGTTTTAGCTGGGATAACTAAAGTTGGAAACCTGTTTGACTTGTCTAATAGAGAATGTTTTTCAGTACAGAATCTAACTAGAAAAATTACTGGTAGATCAGAGAGAATAGTCGGGAACATATTAAAGGATTTGAAAACATCTTTTCCTGCATGTTTGTGGGATAATATATAACCAAGTTTATGTCCGGTGGTAACACAAAGGTCTTTTTTTCCAGAAGTGTACATAACTCCACAGGTAGCTCAAATTAACAATGGAGACAATGTAAACATGTTGTTATCCTTTAAAGGCTTGCAAAGTCTTCCGTTTTCCATGGTGAACAAACAAAATGCATATATTTCCTGTGTAAAGTCCGACTTTGTCAGACATCTAAGGGGGAGGAGGCATACAAAATGGAGGACTCATTTCTTGAAGTCGGGAGATAATGAACCTTCATGGTGGTTATTGTATAAGAACCCTCTACCAAAAAAAGTCTGGTGACTTACAGTGGCAGATTTTACATTGTGCATTACCAACAAAAGTGTTTTTGTTTAAATGTAAATTTGCACCGTCTCCACTGTGTACTTTGTGTGATGAACTCGATACTGTGCTTCATGTCTTTTGTGAATGTTGTAAATGATCTCCGTTCTTTAATCTATTGTATACAATGTTTCGTAGTTTGGGGATCATTTTCTTGAAAACAGGGTTTATTTATGGGGGTAGATATTCTCGCCACAGGCAGGAAATCTGTACCTATTCGATTTTTTTGGTCGGTCAAGCAAAATTAGCCATTTGGAAGGCTGACAAAATGGGATCAGAAGGGAAAGAAGTAAACATGGTTAAATTATTTAAGGCCTTGGTTGAGTCTAGGATTAGATTAAAGTATGAATTTTACCAAATGAATGGTGATCTTCCGATGTTTGAGAAGAAATGGTGTGTAAACAAAGGGGTGACTTATAAGAGGCGAGAATCTCTTTTTCAATTGGTAATAGTTGTTAAAACAATGTGTTCTGTATGTTAAGGTTTTTTAATTGTAGAATAAATTATATTTTGAAAGTCAAAGTCTCTCTCTCTCCCCCTGCAGATGTGTTGTTATCTCTAGCATCCCTGCTGGTGCCTCTGCAAATTACACCTGCAACATGAGGGGTCGTTATGTGAACATCATCATTCCCAATGTTATCCAGGCTCTCACGCTCTGTGAAGTGGAAGTCTATGGGGTTCCAGGTTACACTTTTATATCCAGTTCACAATTTCATATACATTTGAAGTCAAATTAAGTTTTACAACAGCTGCTAAATATCAACATTGCTAATTTTTTTTAGTGCCTGTTACTAAGAGGGCATTTCTGAGATTGAAGTTTAACATCAGTGAGTATCTTATGAAACCTACTGTGAGGGACAAAATTATTCAAAAGGTTTGTGTTTATGACATGTATGGTAGATTCATAAATAAATAAATAAATAATACTAATTTTTCATCATAGACGATATCTGCCAATGCCCAGCCTTCAGTGCGTCAGATCTGTTGGACTACAGAACCAGAGGTGGAAAATGAAACTTAAAAAACGGTAGGAAATATCACTACTACTACTGCAATAATAATAATAATAATAATAATAATAATAATAATAATAATAATACAACTACTTCTACTGCTAATAATAATAGTAATATAGCGATAAGAGGCAATCTGTCCAAACACTCCCTGCGTATAGCACTCCCAGTGGCCAGTTCTTGTCAAGATTCATAGAACAATAAAGAGACCATATGTGAACATACTTATGCATATCACATTTTGTGATGATGGCTCAATGTTAGTTGTGTAACCTACCTGCTGAAAGCCGACTGGCAGAAGGCAGACATTTTTGAAGTAATTCAGTTACAGATTAGCAGAAAGTGCACAGCAAATTCTGCTCAATTGGAATTTTTGTTCCTGAGAAACAGCTATTTGAACTTAACGCTGACCCTTATAAACATGAACAGCACGCCCCAGGTAGCCAATTTGAGCGAGATTGCATTGGATACTAGGAGGTCCATCCTTGAACTTTCTATTCAAGTTTTGTGGCAATAACCTAATGGGAAACTTTTCAATTATCTGATATCTGATTGGCCAATGACAGGCATGTTTTTTTTTCAGTAATTAAGTCATCATGAGAATCTATTATAGATTAGCACATACGGTATATCTACCATATCAAATTTCAGCTTGATCAGACATACAGTTCCTCATAAACAGCTATCTGATCTTAGCTCTGCTTAATTTGTATGATCAAATTTGGCACATAGCAAAAAATGCTAAACTAACTTTTGCCAACTAGTCCTAGGATGTTTGGCCTAGCTTCAGAAATTTGGTGACAGTCCTCATTAATTAATTTTTGGTGTGATGCTCAATAATTGTCAAAAACATGTTGACATTTGTAAACAGCAACATCTCACTTTCCTGGGTAATGGGAGGAAGTACTACAACCCCAATTCCAAAAAAGTTGGGACATTGTGAAAAATGTAAATAAAAACAGAATGCAATGATTTGCAATCTCATAAACCCATATGTTATTCACAGTAGACCATAAAAAACAAATCAAATGTGTAAACTGAGGAAATGTAGCATTTAAAGGAAAAAAATAGGTAACTTTGAATTTATGGGCGCAACACGTCTCAAAATAATTTGGACGGGGCAACAGAAGGCTGGAACAGTAAGTGTTACTAAAAAGAAACAGCTGGAGGAACATTGTGCTACTAATTATGTTAACTGGCAACAGGTCAGTAACATGATTGGGTATAAAAAGCGTATCTTAGAGAGGCAGAGTCTTTCAGAAGTAAAGATGGGCCTCTGTACACCAATCTGCGAAAAACTACATCTACAATTTGTGGAACAATTTCAGAATAATGCTCCTCGATGTAAAATTGTGAAGGCTATGACTATCTCATCTACAGCACATCATATCATGAAAAAATTCAGAATCTGGAGAAATCTGTGGCCCGAGTCTCTTTCCATAAATCTTAAATAAACACCTCCTTATAGATAGCTTCACCATATCAACGACTAAAAGTTTTTATTAAAGTAGTACAGCACAAATCTGTTTATTATTAGACTTTGATTATGTGGAATGTTTGCCAGAGAAGTCTCTGTGAATGATTTGCTATCATAGAAAGGATAACTTATTACAACGAGAACATTAATATAAACCTGAGATATGAATTGCAACCTTCAGACCTTCTGACCTATCAGATTCCAGAGTGCAACAGCAGTGTGATATAATTTGTATTAAATACAATAAATACAATAAAATGTCTATTAATAGTTCCATGAAATTTGCAGAAAATCAGTTTACTGTTACTTATTTATTAATTCATTGATTTATTTATTTTACCTGAGTGAAATTACAGTCAAGAATTTTGTCATTCTGACTTACAGGTGGCAGAAATATATCTGAAACAAGAAGAAGAAGAAGCGGAAGAAGAAGAAGAAGTGTTCAAAGAACAAAAAGAAAGAAAAAACATCAAATGTGTGAGGTTTGGGTTTAGCACTTGAAAATACTAGCTAACTGATGTTATATTAATTATTAATTAATTATTAATTATTTATTAATTAGAAGTACTGGAAGTTTTTTAGTTTGTTTGTTTGGGAAATGTATCCATGAAAAATTATTACCACAGGGTTTGTACAAGGTGCTTGAATTTGGCATTTGGAAATTTAAGTACTGGAAAACCTTGAAAATAGCCAATTTTTTTTTTATGTTAAAAAAGGGGTTAAAAAGTGCTTGAATGATAAAACATCAATAAATAAAAAATAACAATCACTTTAAAGTGTTTATTTTCAAAAGAACACGAATACAATCCTTTCACTCAAAATATGACTCCCCGCTGCAGCCCCTCCTCCTCCTGCCGTTCACTCATTCATTTTAACAGGGACAGCTTCGGTCCACTTCTCAGACCCCTTTAGCAACTTTTTTTTTTTTTTTTTAAAGCATCTAGCGACATATCTAGCGACTTTTTGGACAAACCTTAGCTACTTTCCATAGAAGATAATGGCCAGTACTGCGCGGCGAGTGCGAGGTCCTGCTTTCAGAAACAGAAAAAATGTCCAGAATGTCTCTGAAACACTTCAGCCTATGATTAGCCATGGATTCCTGGGAGGACACTGTAGCAGTCTCTGAGGATTTCTTCTCATCACTCCACTGTAAAAACAAACAAACAAACAAACAAAAAACCAAACCACTAAATGCTAGCTTCATCTTCTTTTAATTTGATTGTCAGTGCTCAACTCAAACCAACAGCAGAATTATTAATAATATCAGGAATGATTGTGTCTAAAATCAACCACTGATTATATCCCACTTGTTTGTTTCTAGATTGTATGATTTATTTAGCCAAATCTAAACTCACTTCTCCTATTTGTGTAACTGGATACTCAGGATAATAAAATTTCACTCTCGTTTCCATCCACCCCCATTTTCTACATCTCCTATCATACAGGAACCTTGAGCCTATCCCAGAGATCATAGAGCACAGGACAGGGTACACCCTGGACAGGGTACCAGTCTATCGCAAGGCACACTCACATTCACACACCCATTCATACACTACAGACACTTTGGATATGCCAATCAGCCTACCATGCATGTCTTTGGACAGGGGGAGCAGCACAGGGAGAACACGCAAACTACGCACACACAGGGTTGTGGTGGGAATCAAACCCCCAACCCTGGAGGTGGGAGGCAAACGTGCTTAGCACTAAGCCACCGTGCGCCCCACTCTGGTCTCTTTAATAAAAATGTGACACACAGAATAGCACAATGTGCTATCAAATAAATAGTGGGTGACTGTTTTCTTTATAGTGTATATGCACTGTAAATGACTTCTTATTTAAAAACATAAATGTAACTGACATGCTGCTTTATTAAATCATAGCAACTTGAGCACTTGCCTAGCCCTACTCTGAATATGAGGAACTTTCCTACACAACTATTGACATAACTAATGGTCTGCACTTATATAGTGCTTTTTAACCTGAGCAGTGTTTCCCATTCACCCATTCTCACACCAATGGTAGCAGAGCTGCCATGCAAGGTGCTAACTTGACATCAGGAGCAACTTGGGGTTCAGTGTCTTGCCCAAGGACACTTCGAGTCATGTGGGCCAGGAATCAAACCTCCAACCCCACGATTAGACAACCTGCTCTACCACCTGAGCACAGCCACCAACTAGATAACTAGATGTTTAAGTCAGCTTATCCCATTCCTACATTTTCTTGTTACATATAGATTAAGTCTCTTAAGTGTTTCCTACATGTATATATTTTTTTAATTTGCATATGTCTACCAATATGTAAGCCAAATGTCCCAGTGAGGCCTTCTACACCGATCAAAATATTGCCATCTCACTGTTTGATAGAATAAAATATAACAATGATGCTTTAGAATTAGATAAAGTAAGTTTCTGCAAAATATGAATTGAACTATTCATTTAGAATTCAAAAAGTACATTAATGACTTTTGTAATGACTATTGTGTATCCCATGTAGCACACTAACCCTAATGTGCATGACCGCATGTACTATGTTGCAATAATAATAATAAAATTTATTATTATTATCACCAAATAATCACTTCACTGGACAGGAGTGTGATGTAACGACACAGGACAGTTAGCAGGAAGTAAGCGCAGGAGCGCCGTCTTTATTGATAAACAAACTAACAGAACCCAAGAAACGCGGTCTATGCTGAACAGGACTAGCTGGATCAACCATGGAACTACAGTCTAGGCATTACTCGAAAACAGAACATGGAACTGAGACCGCTAGCATGCTACACGCATTCTAACACAGCGCTAAAGCTATACTCCTTAAACACTACTAACGTTACAAACTATAATACTGCGCGAAGTGCGCAGCCGCACGAGGGGTTTAAATAACCAACATAATTATCTAAAGCATAGACACCTGGAGAAATAAAGACACACCCTCGAACATAAGCCAATACCTGGACAGGAAGTAAATCAAAACAAACGAGCCGCGCGTGTCCATATGTCAGGGTCTCGTGCACGCGCGCTCTGCAGCAGTCTTTGCGCTTCGACGACACAGCGCCATCCACCGGCGGAAGCGTAACAGATGTAAAAACAGACTTAAAAACATTGAGTCATTTGACACAGGTCAACTGTTTTCTATTATACAAGCAGCGTGTGTGTGTTCTGTTTCATTTTCTTTTCAGGGATAAACATACTTGAGGATTTTTTGTTGATCTGGCACAAAATTAAATGGAACTAAGTTACATTAAAAAGGGGGAAACTTTGGGAACCAAGGTTATAAGTTATAAACTAGGGAACATTGAGTGAGAGAGAGAGAGAGAGAGAGAGAGAGAGAGAGAGAGAGAGAGAGAGAGAGAGAGAGAGAATCGGCATGTGGTCTGCGCCTCTGTAGCACCGCTGTTCTACAGTAAGTGCTGAGGGAGAGACCTGAATGTCGGGCTGCCAGATAACTTCATTTCAACTATAACTATTAACTGGATGGGGTGGGGTTAATATTTGACTAGTGCATAAATTACACCTAATACGTCTAGGTCACTAGTTACTATTAGCTATAATTTAATCAAAAAAGAGAACCTAGTATGTTTATTAGAAACCAACCAAAATTACTCCAATAGTGAGACATGTAAAAGTCCCTGAAGTTACAAAGGAACCCAGGGTAACTTCTAAGCAAACAAAGGCCTCTCTCACATTGGCTAATGTTAATGTTCATGAGTTCACCATCGGGAGAACACTGAACAACAATGGAGTGAATTACAGTGTTACAAGGAGAAAGCCACTGCTCTCCAAAAAGAACATCGCGGTCCATCTGCAGTTTGCTAATGATTACGTGGAAAAGTCTTTTGGAAAAATGTTTTGTGTGGAAAAATGTAACCTTTTGGTTTAAATAAGAAGTGTTATGTTTGGAGAAAGCAAACACTACATTCCAGCATAAGAACCTTACTTATGAGAACCTTTCAATAATTGATGGAACAATGAATTCTGAATTATAACAGTGAATTCTAAAGGAAAGTTTCAGGACATCTGTCTGTGAACTGAATCTCAAGAGAAAGTGGGTCATGCAGCAGGCCAACAACCCTAAGCACACAAGCACACAAGGGTCCACCAAAGTCTGGTTAAAAGAGAATAAAATTCATGTTTCAGAATTTGCCAAGTCAATGTCCTGACCTTAATCCAATAGAAATGTTGTGGAAGGACCACAAGCAAGCAGTTCATGTCAGGAAAATCACCAACATTCCAGAGCTGAAGCTGTTCTGTACTGAGAAACGAGCTAAAATTCTTACAAGCCGATGTGCAGGACTGATCAACAGTAAAAACAGGGAAAATGTTTAGTTTCGGTTATTTCTGACCAAGGGGTTCACACCATATGCTGAAAGCAAAGGTTCACATAGGATCACATAATAGAAAGAAAACATTCTACACACCGTTATACCACCAGCAGCAGTCTGGACTGTTGACACAATGCAGGTTCATGCTGCTGATGCCAATGTCTGACCCTATAATCTACATGTCACAACAGAAATCAAGATTCATCAAATCAGGCAATGTTTTTCCATGCTTCAACTGTCCAGTTCCAGTGAGTCCACGCCCACTCTAGCCTCAGGTTCCTGTTCTTGGCTCACAGACAGGAGTGGAATTAATATGGTTGTAGCTTATCCACCTCATTTGGTTAGACATATTGTATGTTGCAAGAGGGTTTTCTGCTCTCCACACTTGTAAAGAATTATCATTACCATAGCCTTGCTGTCAGCTCGAACCAGTCTGTCCATTCTCCTCTGTCCTCTCTCATCAACAAGGTGTTTGTTTTTCTCCACCATTCTGTGTAAACTCAAGAGATTGCTGTCTGTGAAAATCCCAGATCAGCCGCTAAAATTCTCAAACCAGCTCGTCTGGCACCAACATTCATACCATCATCACTGAGATCACTGAGATTCTGATGTTTGGTGTGAATGTTAACTGAAGCTTACTGAAATACTTACCTGTATCTGCATGATTTTATGCATTGCGCAGCTGCCACATGAATTAGTTAAGTTCTTTTTCAAACACATCCTGCAGAAGCAAATAAGATCGGCACTCCAGCTGCTTTGAGTAGCCTAATGCAAAATGTATTCAAAATACTATTTTTCCTAAAACAGATCATTAAGAACTCCAAAACACCTGAAAGTGGATTCAAGGCACTGTATACAGTGTTACCACCACTGAAATCACCATTTAATTACATATGCTTCAACAGTTAAAATATATCATAAATAAATAAATACATTATTATTATTATTATTATTATTATTATTATTATTATTATTAATAATAATAATAATAATAATAATAATAATAATAATAATAATATGTGTAATTTATATAGCTCCTTACTCATAACCAGTGTCGCTTTACAATTACAATGTTTCAACAAAACATGGAACATGCGGTAGACTAGATTTGAGAAAAAATATGATTTATAGTTTACAAAGAAATATTAAATTTCTCATCAAAACACGATTTCACTGCTTATGCTAAGCTTAATTTACACAAGTTTCTAATTACAAGATTGAATTATATAAAGTGAGCGTGATCGATTCATGTAGTATTAATGTAAACCCATTACATTATGAAATCTTGTGGGGATGTTGGCACTGACAGGTACTATAACTATAGTATTTAAATTAACATGATTCAAAGGTGTGTGATAGAATAGCACAGTGTTTTAATAAATTCAATGCTAATGAATATTAGGTGCTATTATTAATGAATATTATCCTGGTGTCTAATATTATTTTTTGAGAACAGTTTCATATTAAAATACAATGAATCTGCACATTTTAACAGTTCAAATGGAGAAGTTATTAATGTTTTGTCACAGTAATGATTCTGTGTCTCATTGCCAAAAATGAAAACTTCTTAACTCTGAAAGTCAATTAAACAATGTTTGAAGGAGAATCTATAATAAATGCATCATCAGATGACTAAAGGGAATGCTGGATGATCCGTCACATCAGTTTTAGCCTGACATTTTTGCTTTTGCGTCACACATTTGTACAACAGTTTTGATGAATCAGACATTGATTCATAAATCAGTTATCTCGCTGGATAAAACCTATACCTATATTATATATGTATATATTTATGTATGTATAAAATGTAAATGGAAGCTTTTTGCTTCATGTTTTTTTTAAAACTTTTCTGTAGACTGTCGTTTGAGTCAAACTTATTTGCATTTGAAGAACACAAAGTGCATTTGCCTTTTAAATAAACTAAATAACCATTTAGTGATACACCAAGTGGACAGCTCAGAGTTTAAAGGGTCAAAGAAATGACTTTCTGATCTATGTCGAAGAAGGTAAGAAATTCTGATTTCAAGTATCAAACAGATTTCAAGTATTTTTAAAAATCTCGTTTTACAGTACACTATGATTGATTTAATATCACTTGTAAATTGTCATCATTTAAAAAGACAATACCTTCTATAGATTAAAAACACAACCTATCAAATGTTCCTATAATGTATATATTTTGCGCAGGGATATGCACTTTCTCATTGCAGTCGATTCTGACCCATCAGCAAGGTAAGAATACAGTATAGTAGAATACAGAAATACACACACACACACACACACACACACACACACACACACACACACACACACACACACACACACGCAAATGTCTGAGACCACATTGAAAATCTGTTTTTTTTTTTCTCTTACATTTTGAAATAAATTGGTTTTAGAATTTATTAATATTTTAAACAAAGAAAGTAAATGTTTAATATTTTGGATATATATATTTTTTTTCTTTTAAATTCTGCAACTGTAAACATTAAGAAACTCTGAATCTCTTGTAAATATTTTAAAGATTGTACTTTTTTATTTATTAATTTTGTATTGAAGTTGTAGTCAATAATACAATTTCGAATGAAAATTCTAAAATTAAATAATAAAAAAATGCAAAATAGAAACATTTTCCACTAGTGCTCTCAGACTTTTGGCCCCGACTGTGTGTGTGTGTGTGTGTGTGTGTGTGTGTGTGTGTGTGCGTGCGTGCGTGTACGTGTGCATGTGCATGTGTGTGTGTGTGTGTACGTAAACAAACTATTAATGAAAATAAAATTTTGTGTAAGATAAATGAATGAATAAATATGTTCTCTTCTCCCCGCCAGTCGATGTGGCCTTAGGAGGAATAGCAGTACAATCTTCTTTACACTAACAATTATCCTGCTTACTTTGCTATCGATGACAACAGAGCATCTAACATGAATTTCAACTCGTGTGATTACGGCTGCTCCTAACGCCATACAGACTTCATATGAATCCATAATGAACTTTTTCACACTATCTGTTGTTACCCAGATGAGGACGGGTTCCCTTCTGAGTCGGGTTCCTCTCAAGGTTTCTTCCTCTTAAAACATCTTAGGGAGTTTTTCCTCGCCACCGTCGCCACTCAGTGGCTTGCTCAGTTGGGATAAATTCACACCTTTAATATCTGTATACCGTGTTGATATTCTGTAAAGCTGCTTTGAGACAATGTCTATTGTAAAAAGCACTATACAAATATAATTTAATTGAATTGAACTTATGTTTATAGCCAAAATGCTCCACTGTGTGTAAGGGGCAGGGGAAACTGGTGCAAGCTGTTCAAAAGGTTTAGTTTAATTTAAGTTTGTCATTATATGCTGTATCTGCGCGCTTGCAGTGTAAATTCTGTCGGAAGTGACATGTTAGTAACGAGGACACGTTGCTGGTCACGCGCGGTGTAGACGCGCTGATACAGAGTGTAGCGCGAGTAAGATCTGTAATGTCTAATTCAAACATTATGATCAAAAGTAAAATAATGTCTAAAGACACCGAGATACAGAAACCACAAGGTGCAGTGAAAGTGAGTTTTTATTATTAATTTAGGACTATATATATATATATATATATATATATATATATATATATAGTATTTATGCATTATTTTTTTTTTTATAGATGCACAAAAAGCACCGAATTAAACTATAGTCCTAAATTAATAATATATATTCTGGTGTGTGTGTGTGTGTGTGTGTGTGTGTGTGTGTGTGTGTGTGTGTGTGTGTGTGTGTGTGTGTGTGTGTTGGGTTCTTTTCTGTTTTGTACAAACAGTTGTGTAAAGTTTTACTGTGAAGTTTATATTTGTTACACTCAGTTTGTGGACTTTATATTAAATAAACAAAAACAAATGGTACTGAAAGTTCGCTCCACCCCGTACGATTAATCAAAAAAATAATTGCCCAACTAATAGTAATAATAATAATAATAATAATAATAATAATAATAATAATAATAATAATAATAATAATAATAATGCTGTTAAACAGTTCAGAAGCTCCGTCTATTGTCCTTGATACGTGAAAACTAGACAATGCACAGTAATAACACTGATGAGCTGCGTTATTATTATTATTATTATTATTATTATTATTATTATTATTATTAATAAGCTCATAGCAACACTGATGAAATACACATACAGTACAAAAAAACCACACACACAAATAGAGAATGTGTTTAGCATTTTGTTTTTACATCTGCACATAATTTAGTCTGCACATCGTTTAGCAGCTGATTTAGAATTAAAAATGTCATGTATAAGTCTACATAATGAGTCTTTATTGGTCACATATGCAGTAGAGCACAGTGAAATTGTTTTCTTCACATACCCCAACATGTCAGGAAGCTGGGGTCAGAGCACAGGGTCATGATATGGTGACCTGACCTTCTGATCAGTAAACCAGAGCCTTAACCTCTAAGCCACCTCTGCCCCAGTGGTGAGAGAAACATGAATGTTCATAGCATCTATTACTTCTTACCCCACTATTTGCCAAATAATACAAATATAGACTTATAAACACCGCTATTAAAAGCTTAATAAGAGAATACTGCAATTTTTGGGAAATTGCCGTTCCCGAGTTTGGCCACACGAGGGCAGTCATGTTCCATCCAGCACAACACACGACGCCTAAAACAGAAGGTAGGTTGTAGGTATTTTACTATTACTACTACTACTTCTAATAATGACCTCAATCGAAGTAATTAAATACGTAATGAACATTGTTGTCTATATAGCTGACCTCATTTTTCTACACAGCGAGTTAAAGGCGCACAACTATCAGAATCCCAGTTCATAATTGTGTTTGATTGGCCAAGTAGAATAAAGTGTGCGAGGAGTCCGACTCTTTTTGAGCTTATTGGACATTACGCATTGCTGTAATTATCTCATTGGCACTACTTAATTGCTCATAGTTTATTTGACGAATGCAACTGCTGCGACATATTTTGCCAATCTTAAGCTCAGCCGTCATTCTGGAGGCGCAGTTTTGGTTGATGCATGACATTTAGGTTCAAACACAGTGTGTACATCGACTGTAACACAGATAGTGAAAATGGAAATGTGAAAAGAGAAGGCCAGTGATTAGAGAGAGAGAGAATGGGGAAGAAGAAGACGTTAGCAGGTGAAAAGCAGTGCCTAGTGTTTGTTTTAGAAAAAGAGAGCTATTGTGTGACCGTTGGTGTAAGGCCCGCCTCCTCGCCTGTTCTCAACTAGGTCCTGTCGAGTGTGGATAAATAGGTGGGCGCTGCGCGAGAAGTTTTATTGAGCGATTTGACTTCGGGAGCAGCATCATGTCTGGAAGAGGCAAGGGTGGTAAGTCTATGGATCAAAGGTCCTTCAATCTTTTCAATAGGCGAAAGTAAAGCTGATGGTATTGCGACCTTATTTTATAACAATAAATTTAAAATAATTAAGAGTCGTGAAATAATTCCTGGTCGATTAATGTTTATAGATGTGTTTTATTGCACAAAAAAAATTAGAGTAATAAATGTATACACAGCACAGGATACTGTTGGTAAAATCCGGCTTTTTAAAAAGCTTAAAATGCTCCTGTGCGTCGGTTTCTATACCATTGTATGCGGTGATTTTAATACAATCACAGATGATAATGATAAAATTTCTTCCCAAATATGTAAAATTAGGAGAGAAGGTGGTGTCCTTAAATCTATAATGAATGAACAGCATTTCACCGACATATTTAGGACATTATATCCAGAGAAAGTGGACTTTACAAGGTTTGATAAAACATGTAAAACTAGGATTGACAGGATATATATTAATAATAATTTTGAGGCAAAATTTTATACAACAAAACTCTTGGTTGAGTCGGACCACTTGACAGTTATATGTGGCATGAGACTTAAAAATGAAGAAAGAAGAAACTATTGGAAATTAAACACACAAATCTTGAAAAGTCCTTTATTGATTATAGAATTAAAGGAAGAAATTAATAGGATTAAAACTTTAGATATCCTCACGACCAATTATTGTGATTTGTGGGAAGTTTTTAAGATCCAGATTAAAAAATTTCTTAAATACAAATGTCTATGTTTTAATAAAGAAAAAAAATAAGAAGTACAATACAATTATGACACAATATATAAACCTAAAACTGAAAAATACAAGAGATGAAAGTGAGGAAAACAACTTAAAGGATTTGAAAAAAGAGATAGAAACTTTAAATAATGAGTTTTTACTGAACATTCAAGTCCGAGCAGGAATAATTTCCGATGAACTTCTAAATCAAACAAAAGCAATTTCACTATTTAATAAAAGGAAAGAAGCCCAATATATCGAAGCCATTAAAACAGATAATGGAACTATAGTAAAAAATCCTAAAGACGTCAGAGATGCTGTTCGGATCCTTTGTTCAAACATGTACAACTCAATTGAAATAGATAATAAACTCCTAAAAACCTTTTTGAATGTAAAAAATAGTGTCGACCCGCCTTCCAAGAGCTTAGGTGAGGAAATAAAAGAGGCTGAGGTTGTTGATGCCATTAAACAATTAAATCTAAAAAAGTCTCCAGGGAAAGATGGTCTCCCGTCTGATTTTTATCATGCATGCGCCATAGATTTGGCTAAATTATTAACGCAAGCCTTTAATGATGGGATCGCTAGAGGTTACATGCATGACTCGTTCTATGAAGGCATTTTATCCTTGTTGTATAAAAAGGGTGAAATGTGTGATATCAACAACTGGAGACATCTCACCCTAATGAATGTCGATTATAAGATTTTTGCAAAGACCATTATGAACAGGATGAGTGACTATTTGGATGTAATAATAGCTAAACAACAAACATGTGCAATAAAGGGAAGATTTATGTGGGACAACTTGAACACATTAAGAGAACTAGTTTTTGATAAAAATGGTGACAGTTTTTACATTGTGGCTTTGGACCAAAGAAAAGCATTTGATTATATCTCAAGAGACTATTTGTGGGAGATTTTAAAACTGTATCAATTCCCTGAAAATTTCATAAACATGATTAAATGCCTTTATGTTAAATCGACGGTTGAAGTAAATGTTAACGGTTCTTTGACTGAACCATTTGAAGTTATGCGGGGTGTAAAGCAAGGGTGCCCTCTGAGTGCAGCCCTATATATTTTATCTATAAACCCACTTGTACAAAAAATCCAAGATGATCATAGACTTAAAGGTCTTCAAATAGGAAAGAACAGAGTCGTGATCTCTGCTTATGCTGATGACATAACTGTATTTGTGAAATCTAAACAAGAACTAGACATCATCTTTGAATATTTTAGCGAGTATGAGCAAGTCTCTGGAGCCTCCTTAAATAAAGCTAAAACGGAATGTGTCTGGATTGGAAATGAAAAAAACAAATTTCCCATAGATGTCCCAGAAGTTCAGCAATTAAAGGTTTTAGGTATATATATAGATAATAATGGCTGTGTCGACCATAACTGGTCAAAAAAAGAAGAAATAATACAAGATGAAATTGATAAATGGAAATCATGTAATCTAAGTTATAAAACTAGAATAAATATTATTAAAACTTTTCTATTATCAAAAATACTGTTTTTATCATGCATCTTACCTCCGACAGAAGTTTGGGTAAAAAGACTTCATAAAATATGCTGTAATTTCATATGGGATACGACTCGTGAGGTTACAAAACGTGAGCTCCTTTTTAAGAGAAGGGAACTGGGAGGCCTTGGGGCTGTCGATATATCCCTAAAAACTAAAATAGCAGTGTGCAAAATCATCGCGAGTGGTATTGCCAGGCAAACCGAATGGATAGGGAACATCTCTAACTGGAAATCTAAAAAAGGTCCATTGAGGAAAGGAATTCCGTATTATAAACTGATGTTTTCCGACTTCACTGACAAGTTTAAAGATCTAAACATCGATTGGGTGAAAGACTCGAGCAAAGAAATATATCTTTTAATTGTTGATCGAGTTTATTGTAACCCTGTGGCTTTCAGAAATTTGGAGGAAGACCAAAACAAAGAATGTCTCCAAAACTTACAGAATAAAATCCTATCTGAACACCTGAGAGATACAACTTGGTTAGTCGCTGTAAGAAGGCTCCCAGTAAGAGCGGTTGTAAAATGGAGCTGTTTTGTAAAAACCAGTAAATGCCCGATGCCTAATTGTAATGAAGAGGAAACACTCGAACATTTCCTGTTAGAGTGTTATCGCTCTAAAGAAACATGGGCTAAATTAAAAATCATTGGTCTCAATATAGAAATAAATATGAACTCAATTTTCTATGGTATTTTTAAAGAAAATTGTAGCAAGACTCAGCATGACTTCATTTGGTTCATAATATGTTTGACTAAATCTAAACTCTGGAAAACAAGGTCCAGAATGACTATAAATCAAACGTTTATATCCAGTGATGTTGTATTCAAGGACATTCAAAAAGAGCTAAGAAGACTAAAAAGCAGCACATCTTGGTTTAAAGACTCTTCAGTGTGGGACAATATTTGCGTGTAATTGTACTTTGACTATGTAAGTTTTTTCTCTCCCTTTCTTTCTGAATATGACTTGTGTAAGATTGTGAATTTTGTATAATTTCAATAAAACTCATTAAAAAAAAAAAAAAAGCAAGGGTGGTAAGTCTATGGATCAAAGGTCCTTCAATCTTTTCAATAGGCGAAAGTAAAGCTGATGGTATTGCGACCTTATTTTATAACAATAAATTTAAAATAATTAAGAGTCGTGAAATAATTCCTGGTCGATTAATGTTTATAGATGTGTTTTATTGCACAAAAAAAATTAGAGTAATAAATGTATACACAGCACAGGATACTGTTGGTAAAATCCGGCTTTTTAAAAAGCTTAAAATGCTCCTGTGCGTCGGTTTCTATACCATTGTATGCGGTGATTTTAATACAATCACAGATGATAATGATAAAATTTCTTCCCAAATATGTAAAATTAGGAGAGAAGGTGGTGTCCTTAAATCTATAATGAATGAACAGCATTTCACCGACATATTTAGGACATTATATCCAGAGAAAGTGGACTTTACAAGGTTTGATAAAACATGTAAAACTAGGATTGACAGGATATATATTAATAATAATTTTGAGGCAAAATTTTATACAACAAAACTCTTGGTTGAGTCGGACCACTTGACAGTTATATGTGGCATGAGACTTAAAAATGAAGAAAGAAGAAACTATTGGAAATTAAACACACAAATCTTGAAAAGTCCTTTATTGATTATAGAATTAAAGGAAGAAATTAATAGGATTAAAACTTTAGATATCCTCACGACCAATTATTGTGATTTGTGGGAAGTTTTTAAGATCCAGATTAAAAAATTTCTTAAATACAAATGTCTATGTTTTAATAAAGAAAAAAAATAAGAAGTACAATACAATTATGACACAATATATAAACCTAAAACTGAAAAATACAAGAGATGAAAGTGAGGAAAACAACTTAAAGGATTTGAAAAAAGAGATAGAAACTTTAAATAATGAGTTTTTACTGAACATTCAAGTCCGAGCAGGAATAATTTCCGATGAACTTCTAAATCAAACAAAAGCAATTTCACTATTTAATAAAAGGAAAGAAGCCCAATATATCGAAGCCATTAAAACAGATAATGGAACTATAGTAAAAAATCCTAAAGACGTCAGAGATGCTGTTCGGATCCTTTGTTCAAACATGTACAACTCAATTGAAATAGATAATAAACTCCTAAAAACCTTTTTGAATGTAAAAAATAGTGTCGACCCGCCTTCCAAGAGCTTAGGTGAGGAAATAAAAGAGGCTGAGGTTGTTGATGCCATTAAACAATTAAATCTAAAAAAGTCTCCAGGGAAAGATGGTCTCCCGTCTGATTTTTATCATGCATGCGCCATAGATTTGGCTAAATTATTAACGCAAGCCTTTAATGATGGGATCGCTAGAGGTTACATGCATGACTCGTTCTATGAAGGCATTTTATCCTTGTTGTATAAAAAGGGTGAAATGTGTGATATCAACAACTGGAGACATCTCACCCTAATGAATGTCGATTATAAGATTTTTGCAAAGACCATTATGAACAGGATGAGTGACTATTTGGATGTAATAATAGCTAAACAACAAACATGTGCAATAAAGGGAAGATTTATGTGGGACAACTTGAACACATTAAGAGAACTAGTTTTTGATAAAAATGGTGACAGTTTTTACATTGTGGCTTTGGACCAAAGAAAAGCATTTGATTATATCTCAAGAGACTATTTGTGGGAGATTTTAAAACTGTATCAATTCCCTGAAAATTTCATAAACATGATTAAATGCCTTTATGTTAAATCGACGGTTGAAGTAAATGTTAACGGTTCTTTGACTGAACCATTTGAAGTTATGCGGGGTGTAAAGCAAGGGTGCCCTCTGAGTGCAGCCCTATATATTTTATCTATAAACCCACTTGTACAAAAAATCCAAGATGATCATAGACTTAAAGGTCTTCAAATAGGAAAGAACAGAGTCGTGATCTCTGCTTATGCTGATGACATAACTGTATTTGTGAAATCTAAACAAGAACTAGACATCATCTTTGAATATTTTAGCGAGTATGAGCAAGTCTCTGGAGCCTCCTTAAATAAAGCTAAAACGGAATGTGTCTGGATTGGAAATGAAAAAAACAAATTTCCCATAGATGTCCCAGAAGTTCAGCAATTAAAGGTTTTAGGTATATATATAGATAATAATGGCTGTGTCGACCATAACTGGTCAAAAAAAGAAGAAATAATACAAGATGAAATTGATAAATGGAAATCATGTAATCTAAGTTATAAAACTAGAATAAATATTATTAAAACTTTTCTATTATCAAAAATACTGTTTTTATCATGCATCTTACCTCCGACAGAAGTTTGGGTAAAAAGACTTCATAAAATATGCTGTAATTTCATATGGGATACGACTCGTGAGGTTACAAAACGTGAGCTCCTTTTTAAGAGAAGGGAACTGGGAGGCCTTGGGGCTGTCGATATATCCTTAAAAACTAAAATAGCAGTGTGCAAAATCATCGCGAGTGGTATTGCCAGGCAAACCGAATGGATAGGGAACATCTCTAACTGGAAATCTAAAAAAGGTCCATCGAGGAAAGGTATTCCGTATTATAAACTAAATTTGTTAGTGAAGTCGGAAAACATCAAAGATCTAAACATCGATTGGGTGAAAGACTCGAGCAAAGAAATATATCTTTTAATTGTTGATCGAGTTTATAGTAACCCTGTGGCTTTCAGGAATTTGGAGGAAGACCAAAACAAAGAATGTCTCCAAAATTTACAGAATAAAATCCTATCTGAACACCTGAGAGATACAACTTGGTTAGTCGCTGTAAGAAGGCTCCCAGTAAGAGCGGTTGTAAAATGGAGCTGTTTTGTAAAAACCAGTAAATGCCCGATGCCTAATTGTAATGAAGAGGAAACACTCGAACATTTCCTGTTAGAGTGTTATCGCGCTAAAGAAACATGGGCTAAATTAAAAATCATTGGTCTCAATATAGAAATAAATATGAACTCAATTTTCTATGGCATTTTTAAAGAAAATTGTAGCAAGACTCAGCATGACTTCATTTGGTTCATAATATGTTTGACTAAATCTAAACTCTGGAAAACAAGGTCCAGAATGACTATAAATCAAACGTTTATATCCAGTGATGTTGTATTCAAGGACATTCAAAAAGAGCTAAGAAGACTTAAAAGCAGCACATCTTGGTTTAAAGACTCTTCAGTGTGGGACAATATTTGCGTGTAATTGTACTTTGACTATGTAAGTTTTTTCTCTCCCTTTCTTTCTGAATATGACTTGTGTAAGATTGTAAATTTTGTATAATTTCAATAAAACTCATTAAAAAAAAAAAAAAAAAAAAGCAAGGGTGGTAAGGGACTCGGCAAAGGAGGCGCTAAGCGTCACCGCAAGGTGCTTCGCGATAATATCCAGGGAATCACCAAGCCGGCTATTCGCCGTCTGGCTCGGCGTGGTGGTGTAAAGCGTATTTCTGGTCTGATCTATGAAGAGACTCGCGGTGTGCTGAAAGTGTTCCTGGAGAACGTGATACGCGACGCCGTCACCTACACCGAGCATGCTAAGAGAAAGACCGTGACCGCCATGGATGTGGTGTACGCCCTGAAACGCCAGGGACGCACCCTGTACGGCTTCGGCGGTTAAACGCTCTAACACCGAACGACGCGAACACAACGGCTCTTTTAAGAGCCACCCACATGTCTAGAAAAAGAGCTCTTCCGTGGGGGGGAGGCTTTTTCTTTCGTGAAGCATAAGGCATCAAACGCTGTACAGCAGTAGCATAAGTGGTAGATCTATTTGTATTTTTTTGTAATAATTCTCTCTCTCTCTCTCTCTCTCTCTTTTATATGTATATATAACTCCGTATATTTTCAATATTGTATTATATATAATATTGTACAGTATACAATATTAGATACATATATATTAAATATTGTAACTTGTTTGATTAAAACAATTTAGATTTTAGTAGAAACTTCTATATTTCTCTTTCTCATACGCACGCATGCATGCATATATAAGAGAGAGAGAGAAAAGTGGGGAAGTCAAGTTTTTTCTGTTTTTTCAAGCATAAGGTATCAAACGCTCTACACAAGTAGTAAAAGTGATAGATAAGAACTGTCTGTGTACATAAAAAGAATTTATTTTTGTTTTTTTGCACATCTTTATTTTTTTTTTTATACATTTATATGCACAGTATTAAATATTATAACGTGTTTAAAATGAGTTACAAGACGGTTTTAGTAGAAACTTACTTCCGCATCTCTTTCTCTTTCTCTCTCTCTCTCTCTCTCTCTCTCTCTCTCTCTATATATATATATATATATATATATGTATGTGTGTGTGTGTGTATATATGTATATGTGTATAATTTTTTTCAAGCCAATTGTTTTTTCATAGTGCACGTTGCACTGTAAATACAACGGCGGGAAGGGAAACAAAGCGTAGCGGAGGAGGGAGGAGCAGTAGGAGGCGCCATGCAGGAGGAGGTATCGAATTTTGGCCAATCAAAAAAAGGTGACTTGTGTGGACGTCATTAGCATGTGGGTCTGTAAATAGAGCGGGCGCGAGGCGGGCGTTAGTCATTTTCTGTTCGTTTATTCGACAAGTAGCATCATGCCCGATCCAGCCAAGACCGCGCCCAAGAAGGGATCAAAGAAAGCCGTGACCAAGACGGCCGGCAAAGGAGGCAAGAAGCGCAGAAAGTCCAGGAAGGAGAGCTACGCCATCTACGTGTACAAGGTCCTGAAGCAAGTGCACCCTGATACCGGCATCTCATCCAAGGCCATGGGCATCATGAACTCCTTCGTGAATGATATTTTTGAGCGCATCGCCGGTGAGTCTTCTCGTCTGGCTCATTACAACAAGCGTTCCACTATCACCTCCAGGGAGATCCAGACCGCCGTGCGCCTGTTGCTTCCCGGCGAGCTGGCCAAGCACGCCGTGTCCGAGGGCACAAAGGCCGTCACCAAGTACACCAGCTCCAAGTGAAGCGCGTTACCGCCGTCTTCATCAACCCAACGGCTCTTTTAAGAGCCACCCACTTTTCATACAAAGAGCAATCTATTTTCTTTCGCTTTCTCTCTTGCTCTGTGTGTGTGTGTGTGTGTGAGTGAGAGAGAGAGAGGGGGGGCACTTCTGAAGTGCTGCTCTCCCACGAATGTTCAGGCTTTTGGGTAATTCTAGCAGTCTGATAAATGCAGAGATGAGTAAATCTCAACAGGGTTGTAGCACGGTTTCTCGGGCTTGTATAATCTGAGCAATGCAAAATGGGGTTTTAGCAGCACAAAGTTATTCATATTAAGACTAGCAACAGGAAGTAACTGAAAATGGTATTCTAGTAACACATAGAAATTCAAACTAAGGTTCTAGAAGCACGTAAAAGTTCTAAATACTGTTGTAGTAACATGTAGTCATTCAAAACAGTGTTCCAGCAGCACGAAGTCATTCAAAAGAATGCTCTAGCAGCATAGAATACAACACACACACACACACACACACACACAAGGCAATAGCGGAGTTGGGATAAAGGGCATTAGGGTGACTGTGTTTTGTTAGGGTCAGGGAGGAATCCGACCGAGCTAAAGAGGAGGAGGCCGGATGGGCTGGCTGGTGCTAACTAGGCGTGCCTGTTTGGCCCGGGACTACAAGAGCGGAGCGGAGCGCTGCGTACGAGTGGTGAAGCCCTGACACTGGCAAAGACAGAACGAGTCTTGTGACCTACACCTATAATCACATTTTCTTGTTGGACATGCTTTCTCCCCTACAACTAACAATGTCTTACTCTTGCCTTTGCTGCTCTGTTCAGCTCTTCCTACTTTCCTACTGACTGTTTCCCACCCACCTAGTCAACTTTTATTCAACATTTGTTCTTTTCATCTAGACTTTAAATTTATCTACTCTTCACCATCTATTCATATGCTTTCAGTTTGAATGAAAGTGATACTTATATGTTTCTACTAAAACCGTCTTCTAACTCGTTTCACACATTAAATAATATTTAATACAGTGGACATTATATATGTATATGTGTATATATATATATATATATGAGAGAGAGAATATCCACAAATAGGGAAGAAGATTTCAAAGATGAGGTCATGTCTACAATCATTAAATTACAAAAACAATTATCATGGACGGGACAAAAGGGATGATGGATGAAATGTATGTATGATGTAATAGCTCTTGCCCTAAAATCCGCTATTTTACAGACACAGCTCATTACTGTGCATTGTATTGTTCGGACATAACCACAATTAACGGCTCATCTATAAAAACAAACATTATGTAATACTCATAGGACTATATTTATCATGAAAATGCAAAATAAATAACCAACCTTTCTAATGTTGATAAAAATAGAAAGCCGTGCACTTCATTTACACACACATACATATATACAAACATTATTATTACTGTTCCTTCTCTCTCTCTGTACCACGTTCTAATACTTAAACTGCCCAAGAAAGAAAATTTGCTGTTTTGTGAGACGAGGAAGTGGCTCTTAAAAGAGCCTTTGTGTTTATTAGACGGAGTTGTGGTTTAAGCGCGTTCTCCGCGAATACGGCGGGCCAGCTGAATATCCTTGGGCATGATGGTCACTCTCTTGGCGTGGATAGCGCACAGATTGGTGTCCTCGAACAGACCGACCAGGTATGCCTCGCTCGCCTCCTGCAGGGCCATGACGGCCGAGCTCTGGAAACGCAAGTCGGTCTTGAAGTCCTGAGCGATTTCTCGCACCAGGCGCTGGAAGGGCAGCTTGCGGATAAGCAGCTCAGTAGACTTCTGATAACGACGGATCTCCCTCAGAGCCACGGTGCCGGGCCTGTAACGGTGAGGCTTCTTCACGCCGCCGGTAGCCGGCGCACTCTTGCGAGCAGCCTTAGTAGCGAGCTGCTTCCTTGGCGCCTTGCCACCGGTGGACTTACGGGCGGTCTGCTTGGTTCTTGCCATAGTGTCGAGCTCTGCGCTTCACGGATAGAAAAACAGAATAAACGGCGCGCTCGAACGCGGCCTTTTTAAGCCATGACGCCGCCCTGCGCTGATTGGGCATCTCGAACGCGCTCGTCTGCTATTCGATAGAACGTTTTACGTCACCTGTTGACTATTGGACCGTCTTCTCTGCCTCCGTTCGAAACACAAGACGCCCGCCACAATTCTATTGGCGCGCTCTCTGCTTTGTTCATTAGGAACACACACAACGCCGTCACAAACCATTTTCACTCCTCAGACTTCATTTAACCAGCACGCTAACTGCTATTATAGTTCTTATAGTCATTACTTAAATATGGTATCAAATCATGACTAGAAAATTATCGAGTCCTTTTTTATTTATAAATATGCTGTCTTAGAAGTGCACTTTCACCCCTTAGATTTCATTTAAGCAACAGGCTAACTACCACTATTATTATTATTAATAAACGTGCTGACTTCAGTAGAAAAACGGGTGTAAAAACTGCACTTTTGAAGCAGATGGTGGCTCTTAAAAGAGCCTTTGGGTACTGACAAAGCAGCGGTGGACGAGTTTACTTGGTCTTGACGGCCTTCTCGGTCTTTTTAGGCAGAAGCACAGCCTGAATGTTGGGTAGCACACCACCTTGAGCGATGGTTACTCCGCCAAGCAGTTTGTTCAGCTCCTCGTCGTTACGCACGGCGAGCTGCAAGTGGCGGGGAATGATACGAGTCTTCTTATTATCACGGGCGGCGTTACCGGCCAACTCCAGGATCTCAGCGGTCAGATACTCCAACACTGCGGCCAGGTAGACCGGAGCGCCGGCACCGACGCGCTCGGCATAGTTGCCTTTACGCAGAAGCCTGTGCACACGTCCCACGGGGAACTGAAGTCCAGCCCTGGATGAACGAGTCTTGGCTTTAGCTCTAGCCTTTCCGCCGGTTTTTCCTCTGCCACTCATCTTGATGCTCAGATCTGTTCTAACAACAACTCCGAAATGAATGTTACACCCTGAGCTCTCCGTGATATAGACAAAACGGCCACTCTCTTATTCGCTAAGAACGAAGTGGCGCATTAGCCAATCATAAACAGGCCGTCGAATTCCAGCGTCAACCCTCCCACCCCTGTTTGTGCGTGTGTGGGTGAGAGAGAGAGCGAGCGCGCGAATGAAAACAGACAGAAGGGAATATTCATACAAAAGCACGAAGTAACAACTATATACTGAATTTATTTATTCTCATCATTAACATTGATTTATTATGTATCAATATGTTATCCTACATATTCTGTGATCGTTTTGGAGATCAGGAATGACGTTTAGGAATCACGATCAGGATTCTATCCTACTGTACTAAAATCAGCATCAGCTTGTGGCTATGTTCACATGATATGTAGTAGATATGTGTATCCGTACTATTGTATGTTTCTAACGTGTATTGCTTTGATTCCATAAAGCTTGACTGAAAATGAATTGTCGCTCTTTAAAGGAAAATATGGGTGGCTCTTAAAAGAGCCGTTTAAGGAACAAAAGCATGAAAGAAACAAAAGTCTTTACTTCTTTTTGGGTGCTGCCTTCTTCGCCTTTGCCGCTTTAGGCTTTGTGGTCTTGGGCTTGACAGCTTTCGCTTTCTTGGGGCTCTTGGCTGCCTTTTTAGGGGTCGCGGGCTTTTTCACCTTCTTCGGGCTCTTGGTGGCTTTCTTTGCCGCGGCTGTGGGCTTCTTCGCCTTCTTAGGAGATTTCTTGGCCGCGGCGGCGGGTTTCTTGGCCGCTACCTTCTTGGGCTTCTTAGTAGCGGCGGGCTTTTTGGCGGCGGGCTTTTTCGCTTTGGGCGCGGCTTTCGTTACGGGCTTCTTGGCTTCGGTCTGCTTCTTGTTCAGCTTGAAAGAGCCAGACGCGCCGGTCCCTTTGGTCTGCACTAGAGTGCCTTTAGTCACGAGACCCTTAACAGCGATCTTGACGCGGGAATTGTTCTTCTCCACATCGTATCCGCCGGCAGCCAGCGCTTTCTTCAGAGCAGCGAGAGACACGCCGCTCCTCTCCTTAGACGAGGAAACGGCTTTGACGATCAGCTCGCCGACGCTAGGGCCGGCTTTTTTTGCTCTCGAAGCTGCTTTCTTCTTGGGCGCTTTGGCCGGCGCGGCGGCGGGAGCGGGTGCGACTTCTGCCATCTCTCTTGGAACTACGTAGAATACACGAGTTGTACACTGTACGTTAGTGTGTAATACAGGACGATCCTCCGGGCCGGGCTTAAAAACAGATATGAGAGCGTTGTAGACTCAACTCGGGCGCCACTGAATGAATGCACGGACGCGGCGCGCGCTCAGATGTGTTTTCTCATGGCATTTCTCGGTGAAAATCCCACTCGCAAGACGAGATTCAAAACGTTGAAGCACACGCTGAGCGAGGACGGGCTTTCTAGTTTCTCCCGTGGCCCGGCCTGGCCGGCTAGAGAGCAACAGTCTTGTGCAGCGGACATGAAAAGGCGCGGCGCGCGTTGTACTCAAGCCGGCGGGCTGCGCATTTCGTGCGATGTGGTGTGTAAAAACCGGCGAAAAGCAGGCACGGCCGTCGTATGCGTTCTGGGCCGAGTTAAAGAGGAGCCTTGTGAACGAGCCTGATGTCTTTGCAGCTGTCGAGTGGTGTGTGTAGTATCGGAAGCAGAGCGCGTTGGGGGCCGTGTAAAGCACAGCGCGCCTGACTATAGGCTCCGCTATAGCCTTGTGTGTGTGTGTGTGTGTGTTGTATTCCATGCTGCTAGAACATTCTTTTGAATGACTTTGCGCTAATGTCACATTAGCTCGAATGACTAGGTGCTACTACAACAGTATTTAGAATTATTATGCGCTTCTTGAACCTTAGTTCGAATGACTACGTGCTACTACAACAGTTAGAACAGAGATGGTGATTTTTGATTTGGCCCGCCATGCCATATGTGGGGGGGGATTTGATTGATGCTGATCTTCATTTCTAATTTAATTTTTTTATTAATTTTAATTTTGAGCTACAAAAATGTAAATTGAAATTAAATGTAGAGAATAAGAATTAGAATTTTATTTAATGTACATGCGTACTTCAAGGCCAGCATGCATTGCGACAGTCAACAAACAGGTAATAATGGAGAGATCCAGGCACTGGCACACAGACAAGAGGAAATTTTAAAAGATTTGGCAAGTTGACTTTTTATTTACTGAAATCAATTCAAAGGCACTGTGTCTAGTTTGCAAGCAGTCAGTTGCTGTTTTGAAAGAGTACAAAATCCGTCATTATGAAACAAAATGTTCTTCAGCTTTCTCAAAGGACAGCGGCGAGGCATGAAAACAGAAGGCTAACGAGCTGCTTGCTAAACTTCGATCTGAGCAGAGCGCGCTGCTATGTCCTTCATCAGCTCAAGAAAGTGCCACACGGGCCAGCTATCAGATTTCTTGTATTTTACATCAAGAACAGCTATGTGCCCAATCCATCGGGCTTGTGGACGTGATGCCGTCAAAATTGTGAATGATATACGCTCCAAGGCGCTCTCTCACCTGCAGTTCAAGGTACTGTTGGATGAGATGGATGCACAATATGGTGATGTGTTGTACCACCAGGAGGTTAGATGGCTGAGCAGAGGAAAAGTTCTCAGGAGATTTTTTGATCTGCGTGATGAGATCAGAGCTTTTCAGGAAAGCAAGATTGGTAGTATTCAAGAGCCCATGGATAAGAAATGGCTTTCTGACCTGGCTTTCCTGGTGGACGTCACAGAGCTGCTCAATGTTTTAAATGTTCAGTTCCAGAGAAAAGACCAGATTATCACCCAGCTTTTTTTATCACGTCAGATTATACAAGCCCGAGAAACCATGCTAAAAATTTTAGCTTCAGAGTAAAGAGGATAAAGCAGTTTCAAAGGAGAAGTTTACACAACAGTCCCATTCATAGAGAAACAAGCTATTCTTCGACTGAGCAAACTTTGCATGGTCGCTATCATTCATTAACACGGCTAGCATGCTAGAAATCACTTGCTCACTTTCATTCAAACTGAAAGCATATGAATAGATGGTGAAGAGTAGATAAATTTAAAGTCTAGATGAAAAGAACAAATGTTGAATAAAAGTTGACTAGGTGGGTGGGAAACAGTCAGTAGGAAAGTAGGAAGAGCTGAACAGAGCAGCAAAGGCAAGAGTAAGACATTGTTAGTTGTAGGGGAGAAAGCATGTCCAACAAGAAAATGTGATTATAGGTGTAGGTCAGAAGACTCGTTCTGTCTTTGCCAGTGTCAGGGCTTCACCACTCGTACGCAGCGCTCCGCTCCGCTCTTGTAGTCCCGGGCCAAACAGGCACGCCTAGTTAGCACCAGCCAGCCCATCCGGCCTCCTCCTCTTTAGCTCGGTCGGATTCCTCCCTGACCCTAACAAAACACAGTCACCCTAATGCCCTTTATCCCAACTCCGCTATTGCCTTGTGTGTGTGTGTGTGTGTGTGTGTGTGTTGTATTCTATGCTGCTAGAGCATTCTTTTGAATGACTTCGTGCTGCTGGAACACTGTTTTGAATGACTACATGTTACTACAACAGTATTTAGAACTTTTACGTGCTTCTAGAACCTTAGTTTGAATTTCTATGTGTTACTAGAATACCATTTTCAGTTACTTCCTGTTGCTAGTCTTAATATGAATAACTTTGTGCTGCTAAAACCCCATTTTGCATTGCTCAGATTATACAAGCCCGAGAAACCGTGCTACAACCCTGTTGAGATTTACTCATCTCTGCATTTATCAGACTGCTAGAATTACCCAAAAGCCTGAACATTCGTGGGAGAGCAGCACTTCAGAAGTGCCCCCCCTCTCTCTCTCTCACTCACACACACACACACACACACACACACAGAGCAAGAGAGAAAGCGAAAGAAAATAGATTGCTCTTTGTATGAAAAGTGGGTGGCTCTTAAAAGAGCCGTTGGGTTGATGAAGACGGCGGTAACGCGCTTCACTTGGAGCTGGTGTACTTGGTGACGGCCTTTGTGCCCTCGGACACGGCGTGCTTGGCCAGCTCGCCGGGAAGCAACAGGCGCACGGCGGTCTGGATCTCCCTGGAGGTGATAGTGGAACGCTTGTTGTAATGAGCCAGACGAGAAGACTCACCGGCGATGCGCTCAAAAATATCATTCACGAAGGAGTTCATGATGCCCATGGCCTTGGATGAGATGCCGGTATCAGGGTGCACTTGCTTCAGGACCTTGTACACGTAGATGGCGTAGCTCTCCTTCCTGGACTTTCTGCGCTTCTTGCCTCCTTTGCCGGCCGTCTTGGTCACGGCTTTCTTTGATCCCTTCTTGGGCGCGGTCTTGGCTGGATCGGGCATGATGCTACTTGTCGAATAAACGAACAGAAAATGACTAACGCCCGCCTCGCGCCCGCTCTATTTACAGACCCACATGCTAATGACGTCCACACAAGTCACCTTTTTTTGATTGGCCAAAATTCGATACCTCCTCCTGCATGGCGCCTCCTACTGCTCCTCCCTCCTCCGCTACGCTTTGTTTCCCTTCCCGCCGTTGTATTTACAGTGCAACGTGCACTATGAAAAAACAATTGGCTTGAAAAAAATTATACACATATACATATATACACACACACACACACACATATATACATATATATATATATATATATATATATATATAGAGAGAGAGAGAGAGAGAGAGAGAGAGAAAGAGAAAGAGATGCGGAAGTAAGTTTCTACTAAAACCGTCTTGTAACTCATTTTAAACACGTTATAATATTTAATACTGTGCATATAAATGTATAAAAAAAAAAATAAAGATGTGCAAAAAAACAAAAATAAATTCTTTTTATGTACACAGACAGTTCTTATCTATCACTTTTACTACTTGTGTAGAGCGTTTGATACCTTATGCTTGAAAAAACAGAAAAAACTTGACTTCCCCACTTTTCTCTCTCTCTCTTATATATGCATGCATGCGTGCGTATGAGAAAGAGAAATATAGAAGTTTCTACTAAAATCTAAATTGTTTTAATCAAACAAGTTACAATATTTAATATATATGTATCTAATATTGTATACTGTACAATATTATATATAATACAATATTGAAAATATACGGAGTTATATATACATATAAAAGAGAGAGAGAGAGAGAGAGAGAGAATTATTACAAAAAAATACAAATAGATCTACCACTTATGCTACTGCTGTACAGCGTTTGATGCCTTATGCTTCACGAAAGAAAAAGCCTCCCCCCCACGGAAGAGCTCTTTTTCTAGACATGTGGGTGGCTCTTAAAAGAGCCGTTGTGTTCGCGTCGTTCGGTGTTAGAGCGTTTAACCGCCGAAGCCGTACAGGGTGCGTCCCTGGCGTTTCAGGGCGTACACCACATCCATGGCGGTCACGGTCTTTCTCTTAGCATGCTCGGTGTAGGTGACGGCGTCGCGGATCACGTTCTCCAGGAACACTTTCAGCACACCGCGAGTCTCTTCATAGATCAGACCAGAAATACGCTTTACACCACCACGCCGAGCCAGACGGCGAATAGCCGGCTTGGTGATTCCCTGGATATTATCGCGAAGCACCTTGCGGTGACGCTTAGCGCCTCCTTTGCCGAGTCCCTTACCACCCTTGCTTTTTTTTTTTTTTTTTTAATGAGTTTTATTGAAATTATACAAAATTTACAATCTTACACAAGTCATATTCAGAAAGAAAGGGAGAGAAAAAACTTACATAGTCAAAGTACAATTACACGCAAATATTGTCCCACACTGAAGAGTCTTTAAACCAAGATGTGCTGCTTTTAAGTCTTCTTAGCTCTTTTTGAATGTCCTTGAATACAACATCACTGGATATAAACGTTTGATTTATAGTCATTCTGGACCTTGTTTTCCAGAGTTTAGATTTAGTCAAACATATTATGAACCAAATGAAGTCATGCTGAGTCTTGCTACAATTTTCTTTAAAAATGCCATAGAAAATTGAGTTCATATTTATTTCTATATTGAGACCAATGATTTTTAATTTAGCCCATGTTTCTTTAGCGCGATAACACTCTAACAGGAAATGTTCGAGTGTTTCCTCTTCATTACAATTAGGCATCGGGCATTTACTGGTTTTTACAAAACAGCTCCATTTTACAACCGCTCTTACTGGGAGCCTTCTTACAGCGACTAACCAAGTTGTATCTCTCAGGTGTTCAGATAGGATTTTATTCTGTAAATTTTGGAGACATTCTTTGTTTTGGTCTTCCTCCAAATTCCTGAAAGCCACAGGGTTACTATAAACTCGATCAACAATTAAAAGATATATTTCTTTGCTCGAGTCTTTCACCCAATCGATGTTTAGATCTTTAAATTTGTTAGTGAAGTCGGAAAACATCAGTTTATAATACGGAATACCTTTCCTCGATGGACCTTTTTTAGATTTCCAGTTAGAGATGTTCCCTATCCATTCGGTTTGCCTGGCAATACCACTCGCGATGATTTTGCACACTGCTATTTTAGTTTTTAAGGATATATCGACAGCCCCAAGGCCTCCCAGTTCCCTTCTCTTAAAAAGGAGCTCACGTTTTGTAACCTCACGAGTCGTATCCCATATGAAATTACAGCATATTTTATGAAGTCTTTTTACCCAAACTTCTGTCGGAGGTAAGATGCATGATAAAAACAGTATTTTTGATAATAGAAAAGTTTTAATAATATTTATTCTAGTTTTATAACTTAGATTACATGATTTCCATTTATCAATTTCATCTTGTATTATTTCTTCTTTTTTTGACCAGTTATGGTCGACACAGCCATTATTATCTATATATATACCTAAAACCTTTAATTGCTGAACTTCTGGGACATCTATGGGAAATTTGTTTTTTTCATTTCCAATCCAGACACATTCCGTTTTAGCTTTATTTAAGGAGGCTCCAGAGACTTGCTCATACTCGCTAAAATATTCAAAGATGATGTCTAGTTCTTGTTTAGATTTCACAAATACAGTTATGTCATCAGCATAAGCAGAGATCACGACTCTGTTCTTTCCTATTTGAAGACCTTTAAGTCTATGATCATCTTGGATTTTTTGTACAAGTGGGTTTATAGATAAAATATATAGGGCTGCACTCAGAGGGCACCCTTGCTTTACACCCCGCATAACTTCAAATGGTTCAGTCAAAGAACCGTTAACATTTACTTCAACCGTCGATTTAACATAAAGGCATTTAATCATGTTTATGAAATTTTCAGGGAATTGATACAGTTTTAAAATCTCCCACAAATAGTCTCTTGAGATATAATCAAATGCTTTTCTTTGGTCCAAAGCCACAATGTAAAAACTGTCACCATTTTTATCAAAAACTAGTTCTCTTAATGTGTTCAAGTTGTCCCACATAAATCTTCCCTTTATTGCACATGTTTGTTGTTTAGCTATTATTACATCCAAATAGTCACTCATCCTGTTCATAATGGTCTTTGCAAAAATCTTATAATCGACATTCATTAGGGTGAGATGTCTCCAGTTGTTGATATCACACATTTCACCCTTTTTATACAACAAGGATAAAATGCCTTCATAGAACGAGTCATGCATGTAACCTCTAGCGATCCCATCATTAAAGGCTTGCGTTAATAATTTAGCCAAATCTATGGCGCATGCATGATAAAAATCAGACAGGAGACCATCTTTCCCTGGAGACTTTTTTAGATTTAATTGTTTAATGGCATCAACAACCTCAGCCTCTTTTATTTCCTCACCTAAGCTCTTGGAAGGCGGGTCAACACTATTTTTTACATTCAAAAAGGTTTTTAGGAGTTTATTATCTATTTCAATTGAGTTGTACATGTTTGAACAAAGGATCCGAACAGCATCTCTGACGTCTTTAGGATTTTTTACTATAGTTCCATTATCTGTTTTAATGGCTTCGATATATTGGGCTTCTTTCCTTTTATTAAATAGTGAAATTGCTTTTGTTTGATTTAGAAGTTCATCGGAAATTATTCCTGCTCGGACTTGAATGTTCAGTAAAAACTCATTATTTAAAGTTTCTATCTCTTTTTTCAAATCCTTTAAGTTGTTTTCCTCACTTTCATCTCTTGTATTTTTCAGTTTTAGGTTTATATATTGTGTCATAATTGTATTGTACTTCTTATTTTTTTTCTTTATTAAAACATAGACATTTGTATTTAAGAAATTTTTTAATCTGGATCTTAAAAACTTCCCACAAATCACAATAATTGGTCGTGAGGATATCTAAAGTTTTAATCCTATTAATTTCTTCCTTTAATTCTATAATCAATAAAGGACTTTTCAAGATTTGTGTGTTTAATTTCCAATAGTTTCTTCTTTCTTCATTTTTAAGTCTCATGCCACATATAACTGTCAAGTGGTCCGACTCAACCAAGAGTTTTGTTGTATAAAATTTTGCCTCAAAATTATTATTAATATATATCCTGTCAATCCTAGTTTTACATGTTTTATCAAACCTTGTAAAGTCCACTTTCTCTGGATATAATGTCCTAAATATGTCGGTGAAATGCTGTTCATTCATTATAGATTTAAGGACACCACCTTCTCTCCTAATTTTACATATTTGGGAAGAAATTTTATCATTATCATCTGTGATTGTATTAAAATCACCGCATACAATGGTATAGAAACCGACGCACAGGAGCATTTTAAGCTTTTTAAAAAGCCGGATTTTACCAACAGTATCCTGTGCTGTGTATACATTTATTACTCTAATTTTTTTTGTGCAATAAAACACATCTATAAACATTAATCGACCAGGAATTATTTCACGACTCTTAATTATTTTAAATTTATTGTTATAAAATAAGGTCGCAATACCATCAGCTTTACTTTCGCCTATTGAAAAGATTGAAGGACCTTTGATCCATAGACTTACCACCCTTGCTTTTTTTTTTTTTTTAATGAGTTTTATTGAAATTATACAAAATTCACAATCTTACACAAGTCATATTCAGAAAGAAAGGGAGAGAAAAAACTTACATAGTCAAAGTACAATTACACGCAAATATTGTCCCACACTGAAGAGTCTTTAAACCAAGATGTGCTGCTTTTTAGTCTTCTTAGCTCTTTTTGAATGTCCTTGAATACAACATCACTGGATATAAACGTTTGATTTATAGTCATTCTGGACCTTGTTTTCCAGAGTTTAGATTTAGTCAAACATATTATGAACCAAATGAAGTCATGCTGAGTCTTGCTACAATTTTCTTTAAAAATACCATAGAAAATTGAGTTCATATTTATTTCTATATTGAGACCAATGATTTTTAATTTAGCCCATGTTTCTTTAGAGCGATAACACTCTAACAGGAAATGTTCGAGTGTTTCCTCTTCATTACAATTAGGCATCGGGCATTTACTGGTTTTTACAAAACAGCTCCATTTTACAACCGCTCTTACTGGGAGCCTTCTTACAGCGACTAACCAAGTTGTATCTCTCAGGTGTTCAGATAGGATTTTATTCTGTAAGTTTTGGAGACATTCTTTGTTTTGGTCTTCCTCCAAATTTCTGAAAGCCACAGGGTTACAATAAACTCGATCAACAATTAAAAGATATATTTCTTTGCTCGAGTCTTTCACCCAATCGATGTTTAGATCTTTAAACTTGTCAGTGAAGTCGGAAAACATCAGTTTATAATACGGAATTCCTTTCCTCAATGGACCTTTTTTAGATTTCCAGTTAGAGATGTTCCCTATCCATTCGGTTTGCCTGGCAATACCACTCGCGATGATTTTGCACACTGCTATTTTAGTTTTTAGGGATATATCGACAGCCCCAAGGCCTCCCAGTTCCCTTCTCTTAAAAAGGAGCTCACGTTTTGTAACCTCACGAGTCGTATCCCATATGAAATTACAGCATATTTTATGAAGTCTTTTTACCCAAACTTCTGTCGGAGGTAAGATGCATGATAAAAACAGTATTTTTGATAATAGAAAAGTTTTAATAATATTTATTCTAGTTTTATAACTTAGATTACATGATTTCCATTTATCAATTTCATCTTGTATTATTTCTTCTTTTTTTGACCAGTTATGGTCGACACAGCCATTATTATCTATATATATATACCTAAAACCTTTAATTGCTGAACTTCTGGGACATCTATGGGAAATTTGTTTTTTTCATTTCCAATCCAGACACATTCCGTTTTAGCTTTATTTAAGGAGGCTCCAGAGACTTGCTCATACTCGCTAAAATATTCAAAGATGATGTCTAGTTCTTGTTTAGATTTCACAAATACAGTTATGTCATCAGCATAAGCAGAGATCACGACTCTGTTCTTTCCTATTTGAAGACCTTTAAGTCTATGATCATCTTGGATTTTTTGTACAAGTGGGTTTATAGATAAAATATATAGGGCTGCACTCAGAGGGCACCCTTGCTTTACACCCCGCATAACTTCAAATGGTTCAGTCAAAGAACCGTTAACATTTACTTCAACCGTCGATTTAACATAAAGGCATTTAATCATGTTTATGAAATTTTCAGGGAATTGATACAGTTTTAAAATCTCCCACAAATAGTCTCTTGAGATATAATCAAATGCTTTTCTTTGGTCCAAAGCCACAATGTAAAAACTGTCACCATTTTTATCAAAAACTAGTTCTCTTAATGTGTTCAAGTTGTCCCACATAAATCTTCCCTTTATTGCACATGTTTGTTGTTTAGCTATTATTACATCCAAATAGTCACTCATCCTGTTCATAATGGTCTTTGCAAAAATCTTATAATCGACATTCATTAGGGTGAGATGTCTCCAGTTGTTGATATCACACATTTCACCCTTTTTATACAACAAGGATAAAATGCCTTCATAGAACGAGTCATGCATGTAACCTCTAGCGATCCCATCATTAAAGGCTTGCGTTAATAATTTAGCCAAATCTATGGCGCATGCATGATAAAAATCAGACGGGAGACCATCTTTCCCTGGAGACTTTTTTAGATTTAATTGTTTAATGGCATCAACAACCTCAGCCTCTTTTATTTCCTCACCTAAGCTCTTGGAAGGCGGGTCGACACTATTTTTTACATTCAAAAAGGTTTTTAGGAGTTTATTATCTATTTCAATTGAGTTGTACATGTTTGAACAAAGGATCCGAACAGCATCTCTGACGTCTTTAGGATTTTTTACTATAGTTCCATTATCTGTTTTAATGGCTTCGATATATTGGGCTTCTTTCCTTTTATTAAATAGTGAAATTGCTTTTGTTTGATTTAGAAGTTCATCGGAAATTATTCCTGCTCGGACTTGAATGTTCAGTAAAAACTCATTATTTAAAGTTTCTATCTCTTTTTTCAAATCCTTTAAGTTGTTTTCCTCACTTTCATCTCTTGTATTTTTCAGTTTTAGGTTTATATATTGTGTCATAATTGTATTGTACTTCTTATTTTTTTTCTTTATTAAAACATAGACATTTGTATTTAAGAAATTTTTTAATCTGGATCTTAAAAACTTCCCACAAATCACAATAATTGGTCGTGAGGATATCTAAAGTTTTAATCCTATTAATTTCTTCCTTTAATTCTATAATCAATAAAGGACTTTTCAAGATTTGTGTGTTTAATTTCCAATAGTTTCTTCTTTCTTCATTTTTAAGTCTCATGCCACATATAACTGTCAAGTGGTCCGACTCAACCAAGAGTTTTGTTGTATAAAATTTTGCCTCAAAATTATTATTAATATATATCCTGTCAATCCTAGTTTTACATGTTTTATCAAACCTTGTAAAGTCCACTTTCTCTGGATATAATGTCCTAAATATGTCGGTGAAATGCTGTTCATTCATTATAGATTTAAGGACACCACCTTCTCTCCTAATTTTACATATTTGGGAAGAAATTTTATCATTATCATCTGTGATTGTATTAAAATCACCGCATACAATGGTATAGAAACCGACGCACAGGAGCATTTTAAGCTTTTTAAAAAGCCGGATTTTACCAACAGTATCCTGTGCTGTGTATACATTTATTACTCTAATTTTTTTTGTGCAATAAAACACATCTATAAACATTAATCGACCAGGAATTATTTCACGACTCTTAATTATTTTAAATTTATTGTTATAAAATAAGGTCGCAATACCATCAGCTTTACTTTCGCCTATTGAAAAGATTGAAGGACCTTTGATCCATAGACTTACCACCCTTGCCTCTTCCAGACATGATGCTGCTCCCGAAGTCAAATCGCTCAATAAAACTTCTCGCGCAGCGCCCACCTATTTATCCACACTCGACAGGACCTAGTTGAGAACAGGCGAGGAGGCGGGCCTTACACCAACGGTCACACAATAGCTCTCTTTTTCTAAAACAAACACTAGGCACTGCTTTTCACCTGCTAACGTCTTCTTCTTCCCCATTCTCTCTCTCTCTAATCACTGGCCTTCTCTTTTCACATTTCCATTTTCACTATCTGTGTTACAGTCGATGTACACACTGTGTTTGAACCTAAATGTCATGCATCAACCAAAACTGCGCCTCCAGAATGACGGCTGAGCTTAAGATTGGCAAAATATGTCGCAGCAGTTGCATTCGTCAAATAAACTATGAGCAATTAAGTAGTGCCAATGAGATAATTACAGCAATGCGTAATGTCCAATAAGCTCAAAAAGAGTCGGACTCCTCGCACACTTTATTCTACTTGGCCAATCAAACACAATTATGAACTGGGATTCTGATAGTTGTGCGCCTTTAACTCGCTGTGTAGAAAAATGAGGTCAGCTATATAGACAACAATGTTCATTACGTATTTAATTACTTCGATTGAGGTCATTATTAGAAGTAGTAGTAGTAATAGTAAAATACCTACAACCTACCTTCTGTTTTAGGCGTCGTGTGTTGTGCTGGATGGAACATGACTGCCCTCGTGTGGCCAAACTCGGGAACGGCAATTTCCCAAAAATTGCAGTATTCTCTTATTAAGCTTTTAATAGCGGTGTTTATAAGTCTATATTTGTATTATTTGGCAAATAGTGGGGTAAGAAGTAATAGATGCTATGAACATTCATGTTTCTCTCACCACTGGGGCAGAGGTGGCTTAGAGGTTAAGGCTCTGGTTTACTGATCAGAAGGTCAGGTCACCATATCATGACCCTGTGCTCTGACCCCAGCTTCCTGACATGTTGGGGTATGTGAAGAAAACAATTTCACTGTGCTCTACTGCATATGTGACCAATAAAGACTCATTATGTAGACTTATACATGACATTTTTAATTCTAAATCAGCTGCTAAACGATGGGTTCCTTTGTAACCTCAGGACTTTTACGTCTCAATTTTGAAATGATTTTGGTTGGTCAAATGTTAACCCCAACCCCCACTCCCATCCATTTAATAGTTATAGTTGAAATGAAGCGATCTGGCAGCCCGATATTCAGGTCTCGCCCTCAGCACTTACTGTAGAACAGCGGTGCTACAGAGACGCAGACCACATGCCATCTCTCTCTCTCTCTCTCTCTCTCTCTCTCTCTCTCTCTCTCTCTCTCTCTCTCTCTCTCTCTCTCTCTCTCTTCCCTAGTTTATAACTTATAACCTTGGTACCCAAAGTTTCCCCCTTTTTAATGTAACTTAGTTCCATTTAATTTTGTGCCAGATCAACAAAAAACCTCCAGTATGTTTATCCCTGAAAAGAAAATGAAATGAAACAGAACACACACACACGCTGCTTGTATAATAGAAAACAGTTGACCTGTATTAAATGACTCAATGTTTTTAAGTCTGTTTTTACATCTGTTACGCTTCCGCCGGTGGATGGCGCTGCGGCGTCGAAGCACAAAGACTGCTGCAGAGCGCGCGTGCACGAGACTCTGACATATGGACACGCGCGGCTCGTTTGTTTTGATTTACTTCCTGTCCAGGTATTGGCTTATGTTCGAGGGTGTGTCTTTATTTCTCGAGGTGTCTATGCTTTAGTTTAATTATGTTGGTTATTTAAACCCCTCGTGTGGCTGCGCACTTCGCGCAGTATTATAGTTTGTAACGTTAGTAGTGTTTAAGGAGTATAGCTTTAGCTCTGTGTTAGAATGCGTGTAGCATGCTAGCGGTCTCAGTTCCATGTTCTGTTTTCGAGTAATGCCTAGACTGTAGTTCCATGGTTGATCCAGCTAGTCCTGTTCAGCATAGACCGCGTTTCTTGTGTTCTGTTAGTTTGTTTATCAATAAAGACGGCGCTCCTGCGCTTACTTCCTGCTAACTGTCCTGTGTCGTTACATCACATTCCTGTCCAGTGAAGTGATTATTTGGTGATAATAATAATAATAAATTTTATTATTATTATTATTGCAACATAGTACATGCGGTCATACACATTAGGGTTAGTGTGCTACATGGGATACACAGTGGTCATTACTAAAGCCATTAATGTACTTTTTGAGTTCTAAATGAATAGTTCGATTCATATCTTGCAGAAACTTAATTTATCTAATTCTAAAGCATCATTGTTATATTTTTTTTCTGTCAAACAGTGAGATGGCAATATTTTGATGGGTGTGGAAGGCCTCACTGGGACATTTTGTATTAGTAGTGTAAAACATATGCATTGGCTTACATATTGGTAGACATGCAAATTAAAAAATATATATACATGTAGGAAACACTTAAGAGACTTAATCTATATGTAACAAGAAAATGTAGGAATGGGATAAGCTGACTTAAACATCTAGTTATCTAGTTGGTGGCTGTGCTCAGGTGGTAGAGCAGGTTGTCTAATTGTAGGGTTGGAGGTTCGATTCCTGGCCCACATGACTCGAAGTGTCCTTGGGCAAGACACTGAACCCCAAGCTGCTCCTGATGTCAAGTTAGCACCTTGCATGGCAGCTCTGCTACCATTGGTGTGAGAATGGGTGAATGGGAAACACTGCTCAGGTTAAAAAGCACTATATAAGTGCAGACCATTAGTTATGTCAATATTCGTGTAGGAAAGTTCCTCATATTCAGAGTTGGGCTAGGCAGGTGCTCAAGTTGCTATGATTTAATAAAGCAGCATGTCAGTTACATTTATGTGTTTAAATAAGAAATCATTCACAGTGCATATACACTATAAAGAAAACAGTCACCCACTATTTATTTGATAGCACATTGTGCTATTCTGTGTGTCACATTTTTATTAAATTAAAGAGACCAGAGTGGGGCGCACGGTGGCTTAGTTCTCAGCACGTTCGTCTCCCACCTCCAGGGTTGGGGGTTTGATTCCCACCACAACCCTGTGTGTGCGTAGTTTGCGTGTTCTCCCTGTGCTGCTCCCCCTGTCCAGGGACATGCATGGTAGGCTGATTGGCATGTCCAAAGTGTCTGTAGTGTATGAATGGGTGTGTGAATGTGTATGTGAGTGTGCCTTGCGATGGCCTGGTACCCTGTCCAGTGTGTACCCTGTCCTGTGCCCTATGATCTCTGGGATAGGCTCAAGGTTCCTGTATGATAGGAGATGTAGAAAATGGGGATGGATGGAAACGAGAGTGAAATTTTATTATCCTGAGTATCCAGTTACACAAATGGAGAAGTGAGTTTAGATTTGGCTAAATAAATCATACAATCTAGAAACAAACAAGTGGGATATAATCAGTGGTTGATTTTAGACACAATCATTCCTGATATTATTAATAATACTGCTGTTGGTTTGAGTTGAGCACTGACAATCAAATTAAAAGAAGATGAAGCTAGCATTTAGTGGTTTGGGTTTTTTTTTGTTTTGTTTCTACGGTGGAGTGATAAGAAGTTCACATATTAAACAAATTAGAAAATCCCATAATTGTCACAAATAAATAAATTTAAAGCCCATTAATACTTGGCAATGTGCTGTACTGAGAATCATCATTCTACAAACATTGGAAATTCTCAAGCAGGTAAGTGTTTAAGGGAAGGAACAAAGTTTAAAGTGAACACATTTATGCCAGTGAGTAAAACCTCATTCTTACATGATCACAGCACTTTGTGTTTTAAACATGCTTCCAACCATACAAAAATTCATCATGACTGTGATGACTGATTGGCTGGGAGGTGTCAAGGATTCTGAGTCTTGTTCAATAAAGCTGATGATATATCTGCAGTGAAAACTGTAAAGGTGTACAGATGAATGAGCAGTTCTTACAACCAGGATAATCTGAGTGTTTTGTTTTCTACTATATTAACCTAAATTCTCACTATCCCAGAAAAGCTACTGAATATACTTTATCTACTCAGTAATATCTGTGAGAGAAACTTAACTAGCAATATTCTACCAGAAAATCTAGCAATTGTTTTAAACTCAAACCGAGGTATAACTATGCTAAACCCAGAAATCAAGAGGCATGTTTAATACATCAATCGCATAGTACATATAACAGGTACAGTACAGATGTACTGTACAGATGCTTCATAATGAAATTCCAGGACTTTCAAGGACTTTGAGCACTTTTTTTCTTTCAAGGACTATACAAGAGATGTCATTCAAACATATCCTTCATTTCCAAAAAAATATTAATAACAATAATAATAATAATAATAATAAATATATATATTTTTTTAAACAACCATTTTAATATAGCCCCTTTTCCCAGCCGTGATGGACTAAATTTGTATTTCCCAGTCATTGCTTCATTTTCACCATAATTTCACCATTGCATCGTATTTTCACTCTGCCTAGAGTCAGCCCTTTATAATACATCCTACTCTCTGTGCTCACATGCTGAATTTTAATACAGCCGAATTCCCAATAAAGCTGTTCTCATTTACATATTTTTTCTGTTTCTGAAAGCAGGACCTCGCACTCACCAGGCAGTACTGGCCATTCTCTTCTACGGAAAGTAGCTAAGGTTTGTCTGAAAAGTCTCTAGATATGTCGCTAGGTGCTTTAAAAAAAAAAAAAGTTGCTAAAGGGGTCTGAGAAGTGGTCCGAAGCCTGTTAAAATGAATGAGTGAACAGCAGGAGGAGGAGGGGCTGCAGCGGGGAGTCATATTTTGAGTGAAAGGGTTGTATTCGTGTTCTTTTGAAAATAAACCCTTTAAAGTGATTGATAAAAAGTCAATAAATAAATAACATTCAAGCACTTTTTAACCACTGTTACATAAAAAAAGGCTATTTAAGGTCTTCCAGTACTTATATTTCCAAATGCCAAATTCAAGCACCTTGTACAAACCCTGTGGTAATTTTTCATAGATACATTTCCCAAACAAATAAACTAAAAAACTTCTAGTACTTCTAATTAATAAACCTATAACATCAGTTAGCTAGTATTTTCAAGTGCTACACCCAAACCTCACACATTTGATTTTTTTTCTTTTTGTTCTTTGAACAGTTCTTCTTCCACTTCATCTTCTTCTTGTTGTTTCAGATATATTTCATGTTTCAGTGTGATATCACTCAGGTAAAAGAAATAAATCAATGAATTAATAAATAAGTAACAGTAAACTGATGTTCTGCAAATTTCATATAACTATCAAGAGAGATTTTAGTGTATTTAATACAAATTATATCACACTGCTGTTGCACTCTGGAATCTGATAGGCCAGAAGGTCTGAAGGCTGCAATTCATATCTCAGGTTTATATTAACGAGCTCATTGTAATAAGTTATCCTTTCTATGATAGCAAATCATTCACAGCGACTTCTCTGGCAAACATTCCACATAATCAAAGTCTAATAATAAACAGATTTGTGCTGTACTACTTTAATAAAAACTTTTAGTCATTGATATGGTGAAGCTATCTATAAGGAGGTGTTTATTTAAGATTTATGGAAAGAGACTCGGGCCACAGATTTCTCCAGATTCTGAATTTTTTCATGATATGATGTGCTGTAGATGAGAGTCATAGCCTTCACAATTTTACATTGAGGAGCATTATTCTGAAATTGTTCCACAAATTGTAGTTGTAGTTTTTCACAGATTGGTGTACAGAGGCCCATCTTTACTTCTGAAAGACTCTGCCTCTCCAAGATGCTCTTTTTATACCCAATCATGTTACTGACCTGTTGCCAGTTAACATAATTAGTAGCACAATGTTCCTCCAGCTGTTTCTTTTTAGTAACACTTACTGTTCCAGCCTTCTGTTGCCCCGCCCAAATTATTTTGAGACGTGTTGCGCCCATAAATTCAAAGTTACCTATTTTTTTTCCTTTAAATGCTACATTTCCTCAGTTTACACATTTGATTTGTTTTTTATGTTCTATCATGAATAACATGGGTTTATGAGATTGCAAATCATTGCATTCTGTTTTTATTTACATTTTTCATAACATCCCAACTTTTTTGGAATTGGGGTTGTAGTACTCCCTCCCATTACCCAGGAAAGTGAGATGTTGCTGTTTACAAATGTCAACATGTTTTTGATAATTAGTGAGCATCACACCAAAAATTAATTATTGAGGACTGTCACCAAATTTCTGAAGCTAGGCCAAACATCCTAGGACTAGTTGGCAAAAGTTAGTTTAGCATTTTTTGCTATGTGCCAAATTTGGTCATACAAAGGGAGCAGAGCTAAGATCAGATAGCTGTTTATGAGGAACTGTATGTCTGATCAAGCTGAAATTTGGTATGGTAGATATACAGTATGTGTTAATCTATAATAGATTCTCATAATGACTTAATTACTGAAAAAAAACATGCCTGTCATTGGCCTATCAGATAATTGAAAAGTTTCCCATTAAGCTATTGCCACAAAACTTGAATATAAAGTTCAGGGAAGGACCCCACAGTATCTGATGCAATCTCACTCAAATTGGCTACCTGGGGCGTGCTGTTCATGTTCATAAGGGTCAGCGTTAAGTTCAAATAGCTGTTTCTCAGGAACCAAAATTCCAATTGAGCAGAATTTGCTGTGCGCTTTCTGCTAATCTGTAACTGAATTACTTAAAAAAAAAAGTCTGCCTTCTGCCAGTCGGCTTTCAGCAGGTAGGGTACACAACTAGCATTGAGTTATCATCACAAAATGTGATGTGTAAGAAAGTTCACATATGGTCTCTATTGTTCTATGAATCTTGACAAGAACTGGCCACTGGGGGTGCTATACGCAGGGAGTGTTTGGACCCCACAGACTGCCTCTTATGGCTATATTACTATTATTAGCAGTAGAAGTAGTTGTATTATTATTATTATTGCAGTAGTAGTAGTGATATTTCCTACCGTTTTTTAAGTTTCTTTTTCCACCTCTGGTTCCTTAGTCCAACGGATCTGACGCACTGAAGGCTGGACATTGGCAGATATCATCTATGATGAAAAAGTACTATTATTTATTTATTTATTTGTGTATGTATGAATCTACCATACATGTCATAAACACAAACCTTTTGAAGAATTTTGTCCCTCACAGTAGGGTTCATAAGATCCTCACTGCTGTTAAACTTCAATCTCAGAAATGCCCTCTTAGTAACAGGCACTAAAAAAAATTAACAGTATTGACATTTAGCAGCTGTTGTAAAACTTAATTTGACTTCAAACGTATATGAAATTGTGAACTGGATGCAAAAGTGTAACCTGGAACCCCATAGACTTCCACTTCACAGAGCGTGAGAGCCTGGATAACATCGGGAATGATGTTCACATGACGACCCCTCATGTTGCAGGTGTAATTTGTAGAGGCACCAGCAGGGATGCTACAGATAACGACACATCTATGGGGAGAGAGAGAAGAGAGAGAGACTTTGACTTTTAAAATATAATTTATTTTACAATTTAAAAAACCTTAACATACAGAACACATTGTTTTAACGACCATTACCAATTGAAAAAGAGATTCTCGCCTCTTATAAGTTACCCCTTTGTTTACACACCATTTCTTCTCAAACATCGGAAGATCACCATTCATTTGGTAAAATTCGTACTTTAATCTAATCCTAGACTCAACCAAGGCCTTAGATAATTTAACCATGTTTACTTCTTTCCCTTCCAATCCCATTTTGTAAGCCTTCTAAATGGCTAATTTTGCTTGACGACCAAAAAATCCGAATAGGTACAGATTTCCTGCCTGTAGCGAGAATATCTACCCCATAAATAAACCCTGTTTTAGAGAAAATGATCCCCAAACTACGAAACATTGTATACAATAGATTAAAGAGCGGAGATAATTTACAACATTCACAAAAGACATGAAGCACAGTATCGAGTTCATCACACAAAGTACACAGTGGAGACGGTGCATATTTACATTTAAACAAAAGCACTTTTGTTGGTAATGCACAACGTAAAATCCGCCACTGTAAGTCAACAGAACTTTTTGGTAGAGGGTTTTTATACAATAACTGCCATGAAGGTTCATTATCTCCCGGTCAAGAAATGAGTCCTCCATTCTGTATGCCTCCTCCCCCTTAGATGTCCGACAAAGTAGGACTTTACACAGGAAATATATGCATTTTGTTTGTTCCCCATGGAAAACGGTAGACTTTGCAAGCAAGCCTTTAAAAGATAACAAAATGTTTACATTGTCTCCATTTTTTATTTGAGCTACCTCTGGAGTTAAGTACACTTCTGGTAAAAAGACCTGTGTGTTACTGCCGGACTTAAAGTCGGTTATATAATCCCACAAAGATGTAGGAAAAGATGTTTTCAAATCCTTTTATATGTTCCCGACTATTCTCTCTGATCTACCAGTAATCTTTCTAGTTAGATTCTGTACTGAAAAACACTCTATTCGACAAGTCAAATAGGTTTCAAACATCTTATTCAGCAGGTGTACCAACCTGGCCAGTTGAGTAAAATGGTCAATTCTTGCTGCTGGACTCAGACATCATGACCCCCACTGTATCAACAAACACTAAGGCTACATTTTACTGCAGCTCATGGATGGTTTTCCTGCCCAAGTGGAGAGAAGAGAAGACGCTCTTCCTCAACTTCTTCAGACTTGTGAGACTCTTCTTCAGCTTTGTAGCAATATTCCTCACCTTCCTTGGTCTTGAGAGACTCTTCCTTTTCTTCCCCAGGCTTGAAAGGTTCTTCTTGAACTTCCTCAGTTTTGAGAACCACTTCATCCAGTTCCTTATTTTTTAAACCTCTCCTTCAACTTCTTCAGACCTGAGACACTTCCTTTCAGTTCAACTTCTTAAGTCTTGAGAAACTCTTCCTCACCTTCTTTGTGTCACGTATCGTGACGGAGCGGAGATAGGACGGATGCAAGTGCAGGATGAACAGTTGTTTATTTGAAAGAGAGACAGGCAGACAAATCCAAAACGTGATCCAAAACGTAATCCGCAAACATGCAAGAGGTCAGGCGATTGGCAAACAGGCATACACGGGGCAAGGCTGGAATCTAGGTCATGGTCACGGAAAACAGGGTCGATAAACAAAACGAGAAACGAACTATGACGAGGAACTGGGAGCGGATAATCCAGCGCGAACTAACTCTAAACATGGACCGTGACTATGACTACGACTACGACTATGACTACGACTACGACTACGACTACGACACGAACTAAACTAACTCTACGATAATGTTCCACGTTGTGTGCTGGAAGGCGCGCGGTATATATGTGGACATGATCAGCGTCTAAACCGCTAGCAGCTGAGAGCAATACAGACCCACGTGAAATCCCAGCCAATGACAGAACAGGGAGGAGACATGACAGAAACAAACAAAACACACGTGTCCAGATGTCACTACGGTCAACAACGGAAAAGCAGGTGCTCACGCATTCGCGCTTAGAGCATGCTGCTTCAAGGGGGAATCATGACACTTTGGTCTTGAGAGACTCTTCCTAAACTTCTTCAGGCTTGAAAGGCTCTTCCTAAACTTCCTAAGTTTTGAGAAAATCTTCCTCAAGTTCTTTATTTTTGAGAACCTCGTCCTCAACTTCTTTATTTTGGAGAAACTCTCCCTCAACTTCCTTATTTTTGAGAACTTCTTCCGTACCTTCCTCAGGCTTGAGAGGCTCCTCAACATCCTTGGTCTTAAAAGACTCTTTCTCAGCGTTGCCAGGCTAGATCAGCTCTTCCTCATGTTCCTCTTGAAAGGCACATTCTTAATCATGATGCGCTTCTTTGAATTCCTCGTTCTCAATTTGGATCTTTCTCAATTTCACCAGACTTGATGAAAGACACGTCTCAACTCATCTTTGTGATGCTGTTCCCCAAGTTTCATAATATTGAGAGGGTTTTCTTTTCCCCAGTTTTAGGAGACTCTTCTCCTCTCTTTTCAGTCTCAAAGTTCTTCCATGATTTCCATTAACATTTCAGGGCTCTTTTTCAATTTCCTTAGTATTTAGAAGCTCTCTCTCTCTCTCCCTCTCTCTCTCTCTCTCTCTCTCTCTCTCTCTCTATATATATATATATATATATATATATATATATATATATATATATATATATATATATAAAATTCTTCTGAAAAACTTGTATGAAGAGAGAGATCAGGGTGCCATGGTGCAGGCCAAGTTTACACAATATACTAAAATGGACTCATCTACATCTTTCTTCTTTGCACTGGAGAAAAAAAACAGAGAGAAGAAGTCCATCAGCCACTTGAAACTACCCAATGGACAAGAAACTACCGACAAAGATGACATCATTCTACAAGCGCTATCTTTTTATGAGGAACTGTACAATAGTCAACCATGTGATCCTGAAGCAACTGAAGAACTTCTGAATGGACTACCACAGCTGAGCGAGGGTGAGAGAAACGAACTTGAAAAATCACTGTCCTTAGAAGAGCTCAGTACAGCTGCTCAACAACTGTCAAACGGAAAGTCACCGGGGCTGGATGGATTGACCTCCGAATTTTATAAAACATTCTGGTCCTTGATTGGCCCAGACCTGCACTTTGTCATACTCAGATGTATGGAAACAAAAGTCTTACCCCTTAGCTGTAGGAGAGCTGTAATTACCCTGTTACCCAAAAAAGGAGACCTTGGTAGCTTAAAGAACTGGCGTCCTGTCTCCCTCCTTGGGACAGATTATAAAATCTTTTCAAAGGCATTAACAAACCGCCTTAAAAGATTTTTAGCCACAATACTACATGATGACCAGTCATACTGCATCCCAGAACGCTCAATCTTCAGCAACCTTTTTCTGGTGCGAGACCTGTTGCACCTCACAGAGCTATATAAGGTAGAGATGGGACTAGTGTCACTAGGTCAAGAGAAGGCTTTTGACAGATTGGATCATGGTTATCTTTTTAAGACCCTAACAGCTTTGGGCATTGGTGGACGCTTCATCTCATGGATTAGGCTGCTGTACACTGATGTGTACAGTATGCTGAAAATAAACGGAACACTAACAAGAACTTTTCCGTGCACAGAGGTGTTCCACAAGGCTGTAGCCTGTCCGGTCTGCTGTACACTCTCCCCATTGAGCCCCTGCTAAGACACCTGCGAGAAAATCTGCAAGGGTTTTCAGTGTTAAGCCCTGACTTATCTGATGTGACCACAGTCAAGCTCACAGCATATGCTGATGATCTGACGGTGATAATCAGGTCCGAGGATGACATCAGTCACGTGTTTTCTGGCCTGGATGTCTTTCAGAGCGCATCATCTGCACGTGTAAACTGGAACAAAACTGATGCCTTGCTTCTAGGTCAATGGCAGGAGGAAAATATACCTCACCTCCCATAGGAGAGTTCATGGAGGGACTGAGAATACTTGGGATCTTCTTTGGCACAGATCGATATATGCAGAAGAACTGGGATGGATTGACCAATAAGGTTCTAGAAAATCTAAATAGATGGAGATGGATTCAATCACAGCTGTCCTATAGGAGCAGGGTCCTAGTGATAAACAACTTGGCTGCCTCGATGCTGTTGGCTCAAATTTAGCCTATTACCCCAAAACACTTAAAATTCAACTTAGAAGCCAATACTCACATCTACCTCAGAGCCCAGTTGGAGATAGAAAAAAATACACCAGCCGTGAGTGAGAAGAAGCAAGGGTCCAGATTTATTGTTCCGTTCCACCACACGAGATCCACACCGATGAGAATTCTCAGAAGTGATCCCCCTACCCTGAGCTTAAGCTCCAGTATTTATATTGTATTTACACACTAAATAGCCCATATGTTTCAAGAAGACTATGATCTCACTACCAATAGGGTTAAAAAAAAGAGCTCATTTACCTTACTCTTATGTTCCAGAAAAGGGCTATTTCACTTACACATAGAATTGAAACCAGGGGTTTTAATTTACACATAAAATCAGAACCCAGGCATTTCTAATAACCCAGAAAATAAAAACCCAGAGTTTCCAGTTACTCAGAGGATCAGAAACCAGAGTTTTCAGTTACCCAGGGCATCAGAATCTTCAGTTTTGATTTACCTAGAGAATAGAAAGTGGAGGAGACTAAACAATCTAATGGGACCTTGGTCTTATTGTTATCTCGAGGGGGGGGGCAGTTTGACCCAGCCACCCTTATAACTGGCTCTCTTCATGGTTCTCTTAAAATTTAGGCCTCCCTTGCGAGACGAGAATCTTCACCATCTGAATCATGAGTAAGTTATATTTTCCTGTATATCTAGTTTATATTTTATTTTCAGATTTACTCTATATCTCTTATTATATATACTGCTTGAAAAAACAGTTTACTGTACTTCCTACTTCTTATCATTTTTATAAAGAGTATATATATATATATATATATATATATATATATATATATATGTTATTATTATAAGACATTACCCTTATAATATCTTAATATTCCTTTTTATTATTCTTATAAAGTTATAATAGTATGTGTGTGTGAGAGAGATTGTGTGTGTGTGTGTTATGTCTACTTGCCCGCCCTTGACTGTACAAGGGTGTGTGTGTGTGTGTGTGTGTTTTAGCACTCCTCAGCTCGTACACTTCTTTCGACTTTTTGACTAACAACCCATAGTGTATTACTCTTAAAGATCTTTAAAGTGTTTTTCCAATTTATCCACATCTGACTAATACCGCTTCTGTATGTCTAGGTGCCGGTGCCCGTCGTCAGTCCCTTCTCTCTCCGTTACTGGACCTGGATCTGGATCTGGATCTGGACACTCATTACCAGCTTGTGCATCTCACTGCTGATATCATGATGCTACTTAACTATCTTCGCAGCACCCCCTCTAGGAATGGAGATCCGGGGTTCCCCCCTCTTCTTCGATACAGAATCTGCCTACAGCATCTACAGCAATCTACAGCAAATGTGAGTATTTGCTTCTATGTTGAATTTTAAGTGTCTTTGGGTAATTGGCTAAATTTAGGCCAGCAACTTTCAGCTTATATGCATGAACACAATCCATTATAGCTGATGTATCGTGTAGCATGACTGAAGTGATGTGCAGGTCTTCAAATCTAATACTTTTTAATATCATAGTCAAGAAATTTCCAAAAATGTAAGTGCTGATACCTGCAGCTACCCTGTGCTTAACTGATGAAACAGTGAAGGAACAGCCCACACCTGTCCATGAAACAGATTTTCAGTAAAATGGCCAATTACTTTTGGTCCCTTGAAAAAGAAGGGGCTACATATTAAAGAGCTGTAATTCCTAAACCATTCCTCCAATGTGGATGTGAATACGTTTAAATTAAAGATGAGGGACTGCACTTTAAGCCCACATTCATTATTTAACTGTAACTTGAATAAGTGTGTAATAAGCCTCAGCATTTTTATTATCAGCTACAAGCAATCTGCTTCATTACATTTATTCTCAGTGAATATGAAATTACTGCAGATATATTTATCATCCCCGGGGAGGGTCTCTGTTTGCACAAAGGACCAATCACAACTGTTGTCTGCATACACAGACGTTATTACAGTTTTTTAGAGGTGCACATCAGGCAACGCAAAGGTCTGACGTAGAAGTATAAATAGCCTTTTTAGCGTGTCTCGAATTGCAGAAGTTGTCAACTGTTTTGCCTCATGTTCATTAGATGCTGTCCGAAAGAACACGTTAACATCAAGGGCAACAAGTGCTGAGATTGTGACGCTGATGAAAAGGTGGCTGCAGCTGGCTTCAGACCGTGGAGGAGGATGGAAGAGGTGCAACAAACAGTAGCTTGTCCTGACTAGGAACGCATAAACCATTGAAATCAACGAGGAAAAAATTCAGCAGTGATCAGCCTGGAGCTCACGAGTGTATGCCCAGGATGACACTCTCTCCCTGGGCAAAGCCTGCGAACTTCGCCCAGAGCTCAGTCCATGTACTTTCGGAAATTTCGGCTGTGTGGTCTCGCCATGAGTGATGCTACTGTACTTTTGGACATGTCAAAATATTAAGACAATGGGAATTCAGTTCAAACATTTTAATGAAATATTTACACACACACACACACACACACACACACACACACACACACACACACACAGGGCCATTAGCCAAAAACAACCGGCCTATGTAGCACCTATGCCCGCAGCGGACTCTAGCGCAGACTGGGCGGAGTGCGCCTCGCTGACCGACAGCTCCACGACTCAGCTAATTGCTGTAGCACATCGTCTTGGTCACGAGCATGCGTTGTTCGTCTTTTGCGTTCGCACTGTGAACAGGAGACATTTCTCTATCACTTTAACGTTTAACACATTGGAATGAATTTGTTAAAAAACATTTTAATCATGCTTACGTAGGTTGCTAGAGCTGTGGGGATGTCCGACACAGTGATGTCCCTTCCCACGAGTGCCCGCAGGGCAAGCTTGACATGCGCAGAAATCCTGGCCTGTGTGCCAGAAAAGAAAAGCCACCCCACAGAAGTCTCATATCCCGGCATATGCTTCCTCAGGTGGCAGAAAGCTTTCAGCCACTTCAGCTCCAGCTTGGTGACGGCTAGCTTAGCGAGTCCAAAAGCAGAGGCAGGTTTGTGCTGCTTCACCTGGGAGAAAAGGACAATGAATGAAAAATATTAAACACCCCCATGTACAACACAGCAGCCCCGGAAATAAAAGTGAAATACACAGAAGTTACTTACATTGATCAGAAAGAGTCAGCCTTCTCGAGGTTCTCAAACTCCTCAGTCGTGAGGTTCTGCAGGACTCCGGTCCTGTGTCCGCTGACCGAAAAGAAGTGAGCACACAGCAGCCCGATGCAATGGTTGAGCATGTCCGGGTCTGCTGGACGAGTTCAGATCAGCCAGTGAAACAGGGACAGCGTCCGACAGTTTGCCGTGCAGGAGCTGTAAGTACTCCCTCACTCTTCTCCGCTCGCACGCCTTGCCTGTGGAGCACGACTCGACCGGACAGATGTCTGCACTCCCACTGCAGCAGTCTCTGGAGACTCCACAGCCTCGTGGAGCCAACTCGGCCCTTGGACAGCCTCTCATCGAGTTAATGGAGGAACTTGGAAACACGCGTCAGAAATAACTTGGCCGGAGTGACCTTGTACCGCTGGCACAATGATTTCATCCATTCAAGGACTCTCGAGACATTGTCAATGTACTTCAGGTGGGCTGTGTTGTGGATAAAAATGACATGAAATAAACATGAGGGACACTTAGTATGAGTAATATGTAGTTTTATTGATAATTCACAGGACTGGTGGGTGCGTAATCTTGAGGAGAGTGGTGGGGGGAAGAAAATGGGGTGCGTCCTGGGGACATGGGAAAGTCAGCAAAGGTGAAGTGAGAGGACCACTGAGAGTGGGGCGGACTGGTAGGTGAGAAGAGGGAAGAATGGTCGGGGACCAGGTCAGAGAAGGTGACATCTTCCTCAGACTGAAAGCTGGAGGGGGGTTTTGGCTGTGTAGAGGCGTCAATACACACGTTCACGGGGCAGATTTTGTATCGGGGGGGGGGGGGGGGGGGGACCCCGCATTTCCATTTCCAGAGGGGGTGCTGCGAAGATAGTTAAGTAGCACCATGATATCAGCAGTTAGATGCGCAAGCTGATAATGAGTGTCCAGATCCAGATCCAGTAAAGGGGAGAAGAAGGAATGACGATGGGCACCTAGACATACAGAAGCGGTATTAGGCAGATATTGACAAATTGGATTTCCACTTTAAAGATCTTTAAGAGTACTACACTATGGTTTAATAGTCGAAGAGTCAAACAGAAGTATAAGAGCTGAGGAGTGCTAACACAGACACACACACACACACACACACACACACTTACACACACACACACACACACTCTCGTACAGTCAAGGGCGGGCATGTAGACATAATACACACACACACACACACATATAACATTATAACTTTATAAGAATAATAAAAAGGAGTATTAAGATATTATAAGGGTAATATCTTATAATAATAGAAAACTCTATAAAATACAGAATAGTAGGATATGTAGGACAGTAGAAGGGTAATATAATGATTTTATGAAGTAGGAAGTACAGTAAATCGTTTTTCAAGCAGTATAACTATATATAAAATAGAGATATAGAGCAAATATGAAAATAAATTATAAACTAGAAATACAGGAAAATGTAACTTACTCATAATTCAGATGGTGAAGATTCTTGTCTCGCAAGGAAGGCCTTAATTTTAAGAGAAAACCATGAGGAGCCATTTATAAGGGTAGCTGAGTCAAGCTGCCCCCCCCCAGCGAGATAATAGTAAGACCAAGGTCACTCTAGATTGTTTTATCTCTCCACTTTTGAAGCTAATGGTTATTTGAAAACCCTTGGTTTTGATTATATTTGTAAGTTGAAAAGCCCTGTTTTTTGAGCTAATGGTAAGTTGAATAGCTCTTTTTTAACCCTATTGGTATTGATATCATAGTCTTCTTGAAACATATGGGTTATTTACTGTGTAATTACAGTATAAATACTGGAGCTTAAGCTCAGGGTATCAGATCACTTCTGAGAATTCTCATCGGTGTGGATCTCGTGTGGTGGAACGGAACAATAAATCTGGACCCTTGCTTCTTCTCACTCACGGCTGGTGTCTTTTTTTCTATCTCCAACTGGGTTCAGAGGTTGATGTGAGTATTGGCTTCTATGTTAAATTTTAAGTGTTTTTGGGTAATGAGCCAGCAGCTGCCAGGGGACTGTCTGTGTTGGCCCACATAAAGTGAAGGAAGCGCTCGACGTGTCTCCTCTCCTGCTTGCCGTTGGCCGCGGCTTTGGGGACATCTCTGAGACTTGTCAGCCAAGCCGTGTACACTTAACATTGGCTCTGGAAAAGAGGAAAAAAAAGGGGGGGGGGGGGGGGGGGATCAGTGAAAGAAAAACAAATTTCATCCTGGGACGTCCACCGCGGGCGACCACCTGGAGTCCGCCGCCCACACACAATAAAAATAGGCCTAGAGATAGTTTAGGTACTCACCCACAGAGCCACTACTCTTTCCGGGCTACTAGCGCTTGCAGCCGCTCAAATTCTGTGGAGAGTTTTGCTACTTTTCGATCAGTTCAGAACATTTGCAACTTTTAGATTTGTTCGTCTCACCGAAAGCTTGCAGTTGTTGCAGCTTTATTTTGGCGCTGAGCAGTAGCTTCCTGACCGTGTCCCCGGCGAGCTGGTGAAGGTGGAACAGGTGGCAGTCTAGCCGGCGGAAACCTTTCTTGCCACATGCAGACACCGGGCAGTCCAGAGCACCCGCATATCACCCGCTCGCTCGCTGCCGCCAGGTGAAGCCAGCGTTCCTCTGGACCCTGCTGATGAATTTGGGCGAGATGAGCCTGCACGTTGGTGTAGAAACGCCGACAAACTGGACACACTCTTCTCTGTGACATCTCGCTGCTCAGCACCGCTAGAGCGGGTGACTTTATAGGCAGCCAGTCAGGAGGGCGGTCCCATTAGCAGACCTAGTAGGAACCACCCTGCAGCAAAAAAACGGCATGCTCTGCCTATTAGGGACGTTTAAACGCTTATATGTGCCCTTAATAGCTACTATGGTGGAATAAATTACATACTTAAAAATTACAATGTTTCAGCTGTGTTCTCTTGCTATTTAAGGACGTTCCGATACTTTCGCATGCTTACAAATGTGCTCTGAACAACTGCCACGGTGGAATAAATAACATGTTAAAATAGTACAGAATGTTTCAGCTGTGTGCACTTGCTATTAGGGACGTGCCGATGCTTCCGCACACTACCAAGTGTGCTCCAAAAAATTGCCACGTTGTCATAAACAGGGTTCCATTCTTTCCTCACACAGTTCTTTGACTATCTGCACAGGCAAGTTACCAGACATCGCATGCTTCGAACAGCCAGTGTGCAGGGAGTCAGTGTTTTTAATTCAGCACTTGAGCACCACTGGGCTGTTCATTTCAGGCTCTCCGTCACATTTTATGTGAATGTGGCCATGACATTCCTCACAGTTGCCTCTGATTTCTATGAATTTCTCTGCGGCTGATGGATAGACCTTGGCTCTTTTAAAGACAAATGTGCAGGGACCTGGCTCAAAATGAGTGTCATCATTACTGCCACTTGTTTCATGATCACTTTCATAAATAAACCCTAAAGCAGTCCAGATGTTGTCTGTTCAATTTAACAAAAGTATATAGAGCCTTTGCAGTGATCTTGTTTTCTAGCTGCTCACTAAGCTCTGTCCAGATGCTCTGATTAGGAGTAGCTATGTTGACATTTTGGACTATGGCCTCTTTTGATGAAGGGAGGACTGTGAAAATGGAATCCCTGTCCACTGCTGGTTTCTTGGGCATCTGGCATAAGCAAAACATAATTACCCACTGAAATAATCCTGATGCAAAAAATGTCATGTACAGTATAAACATGTTTTCATGTATGACTGTATTTGCCAAAATACAAGGAAAATATAATCTAGTAATAATGTATAAGGATATTATATCTTATATTAGGACCAATATGGTAATGTGGACCCTTAGATGCACAATGTATTAAAAAAACTAACATGGGTACCATGTGCAGCGGTAATTAGCATTTCATAGCTACATTAGCCATATTAGTATTAGCAGTGAGATTTCTGTTCAATAAACATTGACAATCTTAGCTCTCTTTAATGTTTTACCATTATGATTGAAGTTAACTAATATTATTGTAACTGACAGTGTTAAAACATTGTACTTACACTGGCCAGAATTTTGATTTAGTAACTATATCGACTTTCCCTATACTAACACTAATTTCCACTAGAGCATCGAGAACAGAAGTGTCCCTGACACCTAGTGGTGGGAGTGAAGTGTAACATGATTCTCCTTGTAAATAAATGAAAAGTTCAATCATGAGAGACCAGTGAATGAAGTAAAGAGAATTGTTTATTGAACAAATGATGATATGAATTGTCTTGAAAAAGTCTTCGGCACTTCGACTCAAAGTGTGCTCATACCAAGGAGATTTGTGCATATAAGTCAATGTCTAATATTTTAAAAACAAAAGCAGCACAAACGATTGAGAATATTTGTGGTGAATTAAGAGCATATGGGGAGTCTGAGAGACCTCAGAATGACCTATGAATATTCTTTTAAATATCTTCAAAATCGAAGCAGCACAAACGAATTTTTTTTGGGCACAAACGGAGCACAAACGATTGAGACAATTTTGCCGACATTTTGGGTGAGGGTGGCAACTTCATGCAGGTCCAAACCCAAGTTATCAGAATAAGTTTTACTGGCCAAGTATGCTGGAGTATACAAGGAATTTGTTGCTTGAATAGCGATCCTACAGTGCACACTTACACACACAGTTCTGGATGTAAACAAGACACCGAGTAATACAAAAGAGACCAATGACAGATACCACAGGACAGTTTACAGTGAAAACAATCTTAAAAACCACTCACAAAGAACAGTTAAGAGTAAAGTGATATTACTTTAAATGACTAAAAGCTTGTATGAGCCCTGATGAGCCTCATAAATAGGAGTTTGAGACTCTTTAGATTTTATTCACAGGAACTGTAAGAGAATTGTTTCCCATTGTCATAAAGAGTCAATTTAAGGCAAGCTGAGGAATCCATCCTGTCATATCCATGTTTAAAACGCAATAATGGATATTGTTTAACGTGTAAGAAGTATAAACGCTACACTGAAGGAGCGAACTAGAGGAATAATAATTACTACTACTACTAATATTAATAATAATAATAATAATAATAATAATAATAATAATAATAATAATAATGCACCTGTAGTAAATCTACGCTAATCAGAATCGTGATGTGTTTTATTCATACAACCAACAGAAGTACCTCAATTTACCTGAAAGGAGCTGTCTCGCGCTGATTCTCAACGGTCATCTCGCTCGGTTTGAATGACGCACCTGCGCACTCAACCACGCCCACCAGATGACTAAATCATAGAAATGAATGGAATAGGGATATAAACAAATAGATCAATAAAGAAGATTGCACTTTGCATTCCATATTTTCTCCATCACAGTGATTGCAAATGTTATATTATATTTAGAGCTGCAACAACTAATCGATAATAATCGATTATGAAAATCGTTGGAAACGAATCTCATTTTCGATTAGTTGGTCTGCACGGTGCGTTTACTCATTACATTACTTCTGTACTGAAAACACACTTCGGAGAGTAAATATTAAAGTAGTGTCCTTAATGAAGTACTGTACACTTACACTATGCACTTACACTACGCACTACTCTACCGTCTAGTGCAATAAAGTCTAAAACCATCTAAGCCTAATCCGTTTGCAAAAGAAATCTGTGATCTTCAAAATACCTTCATTTTTATATATCCTAAATACTGAAAACATTTGTTAAGTTGCTAGACATGACTGAATGCATTGCTGTCCAACTAAAATGAAGACAATGTTATTTGTATATTGTAATATAGTACATAGAATAACACTTCCATGTAGAGACACTTAAAGACTTGTATTATATTTGAAAAGAGACATGGTCAATCGTATAACTGTACACAAGCAGTTTGTGCTTGGCTCCCGATAATCACCGCTTGCGGTGATTTTTGTGATATTTGTATGTTGTCTTTCTTATAAGGTATCCTTGAGTGTTATGAAAGGCGGCGACAAATAAAATGTATTATTGCATAGTTCTCCCATCTGACCATGCAGAGTCCATCGGTGGTGTTGTCCCAGGAATAGCAGCTGGCTGTGTGTAGTGCCGTGTCACTCTTCTGCATTATAGCCCAACTACCAATGTACTTAATACTTAATGCTTTTCCATGTCTGTTTTTTTTAAATGAGAGTACGCGCTGTGATACTCTCTGTCCACTGGTTCAGTTTGTTCCGACTTTAGTCCAACCCTGACACCTTCACATTCATCAGGCACTTACATAAAGAGACGTTTTAGGCTGAGCTGGTGCTTTGGGAAATAGTATACTGGCCTGTGTGCTGTTTCTGTGAGCAAGGGGTCTCACTATTTGGAATGCTATTGTGCAGCTGTGCCTTTCCCATTTTGACTCCTGTCCTGGAGTCAGGATCACACTGCTGGTACTGGCAGTGTCCGGCTCTTTTAAGAACTCACTTACACATGATGTGTCACTCACTGTAGGCCAATCAGCTACCCATTACCATTCTGTTTCTTTCCAGCAAAAAGGGCTTTTTAATGCATTAAAACTTGTGTTGTGTTTCACTAAAAGAAAATGCTGCATCCATGGAATTGTCATTGCCATATCATGGCACATAGGATTAAAACAAATGCTTCATTTCTCCATATGTTGCTTGTAGCATTTTAAGACGTATTAAGGCACAAGTGAGGTGTAAGAGGCTGTGCTACACCTCGCACAGTCAGCAGAAGACAGCAGCAGTGCACAGCAAGAGTTGCCGTGTGGGGGAACACAGTTACCCAGAACACACCAGGCTGATTAACTGGGATTGCCTGCACTTGCCAGGCCGGATGCTTAAAGCCAGACTTTGAGGCCACTCTTTGTCATACCTTTGTAGAGTGGAGAAAAATTGCCTGATGTGGGAACTACTGGGGAAGGGAAGTTGGGTCAGAGCCACTCAAATGGCTCAATGCCAGGTGCCCCCTCAGGAAATTCTTTGAGGAGGGGGCTCACAACCTAGGTAAAATCATCTCCCACCCTCCCTGCTCCACTTTGGTTGCTCTGCTTCCTTACTCAGCTGAAGTCATTACTCCACTGCGTGGTTGCACTGAGGACATCCCCTACTCCTCTGCTCTGCAGAAGATACCATTACAGCTCATGGCCTCACCACTCTGTCTCTCTGCTCTGCCTCCAATGTCACTACACCACCGTGTAAGGCCTGACATTCAGTGTATTCTACGTTACACACATACGGTTCCTCATTATCTCAATATCATTAAAAAATGGACTGTTCTGTCTCAGATGAGTGATGAACTTGATTTTGAAGCTGTGTTTCCTGATGTTGGTGTTGCACTTCCACCAAAAAGTGTTAGTGAACCTAGTAATCATTTCTACATTTGAATATGATCATGAGGCACATGGCACTCACTTCACTTATTCTACAGGGTTCAGCAGGGATTTGGTTCAACCTACTAAAGAGTGGAGAAGCGGACACCAGAACTTTGCATGCTGCATGCCCAGTTTTTGTAGGCAGTACGTGGGGTAAGTTTCCAGTAAGCACCTCTGCAGAAAATGCTTGGCGTATTTGGTTATTTTTATTAATGTACTCAATTTTACTGAAAATTGGAAACAAAATCAGTGCTCACTGATATCCAAGCAACTTCATAAATCTTTTGTAAATATTTCTTTTAGTCTTTGATTTAGTTGCCAATAAGTGGCTCTGCTGTCGGGGACAAGAGTTCAGGAGAAGGTGCACTCTGTCCAGGTCCGACTGAGACTGAAAATTGAAACTCTACCTAAAGCAAGCTGAAAAGATTTTCAGAACTAAGATATTTGGCATAGACCAAAGGGGCTGATTAGATTTGTACTATTTTTTTGTAATGTGTATATGAAGAATAAAATACAGAATTGATATGAAAGATAAATATATTAGTTTACTATTTTACAATATTGTGTAATCTCTAGATAAAGGTGATTACTGCACTTCCCTGTTTATTGTTTTATCAAAGGCGTGACACAGTGGATCATGAAATATTGCTGCATAGATTAAATAATGTTGGTCTATTAAATCATTTGTTTAGACCGCTGGTTTTTGCTTGCTGTTTCCGTAGCAAGATAGATTTTACGGGATGTATTTTATGTATGCATCCATCGACGGTGGCGCTCGGCTTTACGTGACGTACGGGTTTTTCGCGGCGCCGACGTCGGATCTGATCACCACTTGCTTGTGACTTCAATCCGACTAAAATTGAAAAGAGTGGCCGGACGCAACACCGTTCGGTCATTTGCCTCCGAGAAATTGAAGGACCGCGTGAACGCCGAGCACTTCCACATTGAACTCGCTAATCGATTCCAGATTCTTGACAACTCGGCCAGCATCGAAGAACAATGGGCACAGATCAAGGATGCTGCCATTGAGACGGCAGAGAGAACGATTGGTCGACGGCGTGGAACGCAGCGAGAACGGTGGATTTAGGACCGGACATGGTCGTTGCTCGATGAAAGACGGGTCAAGAAACATCAGCGCGATCAAGCAAAGACCGAAGAGGAGCGAAATGAAGCAACGCAGGCGTACCGAGAACTCGACCGCAGGGTCAAGAGGAGTTGCCGAGCAGACAAGAAGGACTGGCTGGACCGGAAGGGCAGTGAAGCACAACTGGCTGCGGACCAGGGTGACAGCAGGACTCTTTTTCGTGTGGTCAGAGATCTCACTCGGGCCCGAAGCGGTTCCACTGGGCCGATAAGGGATACAACCGGCAGGATGCTAGTTAGCAAAGAAGACCAGGACGCGCATTGGGTGGAACATTTCAAAGACACCCTAAACCAGCCGGCTCCTGTAGCCACGCACGACTTTACAGTCTTTCCTCCTTCCTGTGAGCTGGAAGTGGACATGAGCGACATCATGGATGCTGAGGACGCTGCAGCGATTCGTCATCTGAAAAACAACAAAGCACCTGGTCTTGACCAAATCTCAGCAGAAATGCTGAAAGTGGGTGGTGATGAAGTTGTACGGGTGCTCACTACGCTGCTCAATGACTGCTGGCACATGGAACGTGTCCCAAATGACTGGAGACAGGATGTCATCGTCAAATTACCTAAGAAAGGTAATCTCGCAGACTGTAACAATTGGAGAGGCATCACCCTTCTGTCTGTTCCAGGCAAGGTATTTTGTCTCGTCCTCCTCAAACGGATACTGCGAGCAGTTGATCAGGCTCTACGGGACGAACAAGCCGGGTTTAGAAGCGGTCGGTCGTGCACTGAACAAATCTTTGCTCTTCGAAACATCATTGAACAAAGCTCCGAATATCAGAAACCGCTCTTGGTCAACTTTATAGACTTTAAGAAGGCGTTTGACAGCGTCCACCGGAAATCGCTTTGGAACATCGCACGGCTATATGGCATTCCACAGCGGTTTATCGCCATTTTCCAGAACTTATATCAGGATTCTAGCTGTTGCATCCGGACGGACACAGGTCATACTGCCTTTTTCACCATCGAGACTGGAGTCAGACAGGGCTGCATTCTTTCACCATTCTTTTTCCTCATGATGATGGACTTCGTCATGCGACGAGCACTAACACAGCCAGCGTCTGGAATTCCGTGGACAGGCCAGGGACGTCTGACCGACCTGGAATTCGCCGACGATATTGTGCTATTGGCGCAGAATGGGAAAGTCTTACAGGAGATGACCACTAGCCTGGAGCACGAAGCAGCCAAAGTTGGGTTACGGATCAGCACTGACAAGACCAACGTCATGGCCGTCGGCCGGATGACACCGGTGCGGATCACGGTGAGCAACCAGCTGATCGAAGAAGTCAAACAGTTCACCTACCTTGGCAGCATTGTGGCTGCGGATGGTGGGACTAACGTGGATGTCAATCGCAGAATCGGCAGAGCATTTGCAGTCTTCCAACAGCTACAACCGATTTGGGCTAGGCGAACTATCCACACCAACAGCAAACTTCGCCTGTTTAATAGCATCATCATCCCAACCGCCATCTATGCATCTGAAACTTGGAAGAGCTCGAGGGCAGTCATCCACAAGCTGAATGTGTTTCAACAACGATGCCTGAGAAGAATACTCGGTGTATCATACCGTGATCGTATTTCAAATGAAGAAATTCTAAGAAGAACAAACTCCCGCAGCCTGGCAGAAATGGTCGTAGAGCGAAGAATGCGCTTTGCAGGACACATTCTACGGATGTCTGACCACCGCCACGCAAAGATCGCGCTGCGCTGGACGCCGCCACGGGGGAAGAGAAGAGTAGGGCGGCCGCGGAATACTTGGCGACGAACATTCATGGAAGATCTACGAGCGCTCGATGTCAAGTGGGAAGATGTGGAAATCGACGCTTCCGACCGAGCCCGCTGGCGAATGCTTGTTGCCCGATGCGCCCCGCTGCGCGGACGGAACTAACTACTACTAACTACTATTAAATCATTTAAAAATTATTGAAGTAATCTCAGAGAGGCTATTCGGGTTAAATAAAGGTTAAATAAATAAAGAGAGAAATAAAATGGCTCTTTCCACAGGTGATGGCTAATTCCCTGCTTTTCTTGTAATACTTGATTTAATCTCCCATCCCTTCAGTTCTCTCATCTTCGTGTAATGTACTTCTCTAATCAAATATCATTCGTTGGAATACCCCCTCTCATAAAGGGGTCTTCTACTCTCATGTTTAGTTAATCTGTCAAAGAGTTCTAGTCTGTTGTCTGCAAAAATACAACAAAATACAACAAAGATTCATTCTTCTCCCTTCCTGAATTCCTTTCTTAATATCCTTCTGGTGAATGAAAAAACTAAATCCTTTAGTCTAGGACTATTTGTGATGTACACTAATCTAACCTGTTAATATCCCATCTGTGCTAACGAGAGATAATCCCAATAATACAGAACGAAAAAAATAGAGTAAATGAGGTTGAGATCTAGACATGTATTTACAGTTCTCTAGTCTCTTTTATTCCACTCATTTTTATTCAAAACATCCTATTGAATTTGTTTTTACTGTCTACAACAATAGTGTTTAGTTTAAAGGGTAGACATGCATGCACCCCTTTGTCCCTTATTAACTTACAACTGCACCACACTCAAAATATCACTCAGACCCTTCATACATGACATTTAAACTTTCTTCACTTTCTGTAAATCTCTCTAATCAGGAGTAATGCATATGTGTATTTAACTAGTCTAACAAAATTTATCATCTATGAGCTTCATTTCAATTTAATACAAATTTGTTTCCTTCACTGAGCGCCATTTGTGAAAGGCGTAAAAAAGTTCCATTATAAATGTATCCATTTCATTTAAACTGTATTTGATCCTATTAAGTTGGTGTTAAGTCTACTCATGTCACGAACTACATTTCCCATCCTGCACTGCGGGCCACAAACATCTCTGCCATGCACTGCAAATCCCAGATCACACACCTGCATTAAATTCACAGCACAATCACAGCTACAGTATAAAGACTTTCAATTCACTCACAGATTGTGCAGTATACGCTCCATTCCTCGTGTTTGTGACCATTGCACTGTCTTATTTAAATATTGAGACTTGTGTTTCGTATACATTGTATTACATGTCCATAGCACACCGTATATAATATATATTTGTATATTCACACATTACTTTATTCTATTCAACAGTCTACGGTTCAGTAAAGAAACAAGTCTCTCAAACTACACTGCTGCAAAGAGACTGTAACTGAACTAAACTAACAAACATGTCACTGCAGTGAGACCCACATCAGCACAACAACAGGTCACATCAACAGCAAAAGAAACCACCACGTAACATGCAACACTGTTTGATCCAGACACATGTAATCCATGCAAATCCTAATTCAACATTAACTATTCATCTTATTCTAATGTGAAGGACTCAACACATCTGGAATAGACAGAAAACATGTTACAAAAAGTTTGAAAATAAGTGTAGACTAATATTACCATCAAATCTTACTAATTATTCATCACTGGACATAGGCACTGTTTAAAGAGAAATATACAGCAAATTATTCATCACAGTGCAACACAAATACCTCACGCCAAAAGAACTCACACTTACACTGCTCAACTTAGAAAAACAGCAGTTACATTATTATTATTGTTGTTTATTTATTTATTTATCGCTTTGAGTTCATTGCAATCGGGACGCGAGTGACCAGTTGGCATGGCAACATCAGGGCACGTAAAGCTTTATAGACACATACAATGTCACGACTTCCCCTTTAAGCAGCGTGCTGAAGAGCATGTGAATGCACGCTGCTGTGCAAGGTGAGCGAGCACCTGCTTTTTCGTTGTTGACATTCGTGACATTTGGACACGTGCATTTGTTATGTCTCCTCCCTGTTCCGTCATTGGCCGTTGTGTCACGTGTGTCCGAATTGCTCTCAGCCGTCAGCCATTACGAAGCTGATTATGTATGTGTATATACCGCGCGCCTCCCAGCACACGGCGCGGAATATTAGAGTAGTTTGAATGAGTTATAGTCACTTAGTTTAGAGTCCTTATGATAGATAACCATAGTCTTAGTTCATGCCATGGTTCATGTTTAGGTTCAATAGTTTAGTTCAGGCTGGTTTCTCCGCCCCCAGTCCCGCGCTATAGTTCATGTTTCTTGTTCTGTTTCTCGACCCTGTATTTCCATGACCGCGACCTTGATTCCTGCCTCGCCCCTTTATGCCTGTTTGCCGCCTGAACTTTGCATGTTACTGGATTACCGTGTAAAACGTACCTACACTTCAGCTACTGCACCAAGCTTCATAAATAACCTCGCAGAAACATCAATTAGATTTGGATCACCGTCAGATCACACAGAACTCGATCAGGCGACTGAAAGCTTGGAGTCAACACTCCGCTACACGCTAGATAGAGTGGCTCCACTCAAAAGGAAAATAATTAGAGAAAAAAAATTAGCACCCTGGTATACCGATCAAACGCGAACCTTAAAACAGACAACTCGGCAATTAGAACGTAAATGGCGTCAAACCAAACTGGTGATATTTCAAATAGCATGGAAGGAGAGCCTACTGAAATATAGGAAATCTCTTGGCGATGCTAGAAAAATCTATTTCTCCACCTTAATAGGAGACAACAAAAACAATTCTAGATTCCTTTTCAACACAGTAGCAAAATTAACTAGGAATAAAACCACTACAGAGAGAAACACTCAATCATTACATAGCAGTGAAGATTTCATGAAATTTTTCAATGATAAGGTTGAAAATATTAGACGTGAAATACAGGCCATTAAATTAAAACCGGACAGTACTGTAACAAACCCATTACATGACAGTGTAGCAATATCAGATCAATGTTTAGAGTGTTTTGCTCCGCTTAGAGAGACCGAACTAGCTACATTAATCTCTTCAGCAAATTCATCAACTTGCATACTAGATCCCGTACCTACATGTTTGTTTAAACAGATTGGTCCAGTAGTAATTGAGCCACTTCTAAATATAATCAATTCTTCCCTAAGCAGTGGCTATGTACCTAAATCACTTAAATTAGCAGTTATTAAACCCTTGATTAAAAAACCTGATCTTGACCCGTCTCAATTGTCCAGCTATAGACCAATATCAAATCTCCTCTTCATCTCTAAGATTTTAGAAAAGGTTGTAGCAAAGCAGTTATGCTCGTACTTAGATAGGAATAACATTCATGAAATGTATCAGTCAGGATTTAGACCTCATCATAGCACAGAGACAGCGTTAGTTAAAGTAGTAAATGACCTTCTACTGACTTACGATCAGGGTTGTGTCTCGCTGCTTGTGTTACTCGACCTTACTGCAGCTTTTGATACTATAGATCACACTATTCTCCTTGATAGATTAGAAAATGTTGTTGGTATTAAGGGAACAGTCCTCTCCTGGCTCAGGTCTTATCTGACCGATCGTTATCAGTTCGTAGATGTAAATGGTGAATTCTCCATGCGTACTGAGGTTACTTTTGGAGTTCCACAGGGTTCTGTTTTAGGCCCACTGCTCTTTACTTTATATATGCTACCCCTAGGTCAAATTATTCGTAAACATGGAATTAGCTTCCACTGTTATGCTGATGATACACAGTTGTATGTTTCAGCGAAGCCAGAGGACAGACATAAGCTTAGTAAAGTTGAGGATTGTGTAAAGGACATTAGACATTGGATGTTAATTAACTTCCTTCTGCTTAATTCTGATAAAACAGAAATACTTTTATTAGGCCCACGTGTAGCTAGAAGTATCCTTTCTGATCACATGGTTACTCTGGATGGTCTTTCTGTTTCATCATGTGCAGCAGTTAAAGACCTTGGAGTGATTATTGACTCCAGCCTATCATTTGATGCTCATGTAGATAATATTACTAGGATAGCCTTCTTTCATCTCAGAAATATTTCTAAAATAAGAAACATATTGTCACTACATGATGCGGAAATACTAGTTCATGCATTCGTCACCTCTAGATTAGATTACTGTAATGCCATACTGTCTGGATGTTCCAGTAGGAATATAAATAAGCTCCAATTAGTCCAGAATGCAGCTGCTAGAGTCCTAACTAGAACTAGAAGATACGACCATATCACACCGATATTATCCACACTGCATTGGCTCCCAGTAAAATCTCGCATTAATTATAAAATACTCTTATTAACCTATAAAGCACTAAACGGTCTCGCGCCACAATATCTAAGCGACCTTTTGGTTTTATATGATCCGCCACGCCTACTTAGATCAAAAGATGCAGGCTATCTGACGGTACCTCGAATAGTGAAGGCTACAGCAGGGGGAAGAGCTTTCTCTTATAGGGCCCCACAGTTATGGAACAGTCTTCCTATTAGTGTTCGGGACTCAGACACAGTCTCAGTGTTTAAGTCTAAGCTTAAAACGTATTTGTTTACTCAAGCCTACCCTGACTAGATTCTGTTCTACTTTCTCCCTCTCTCCTTTCGCCGAGCCCCACACGAATTTATGGAGATACTAGAGATCCAGATCCTTTCTGCCTCTGGATGGAGCTCAAATCTTCTTTAATTCCAGACTGCTGGGACTACGGCTGCTCTTAACACCATACAGACTTCATATAAATCCATAATGAACTTTTTCACAATATCTGTTGTTACCCAGATGAGGATGGGTTCCCTTCTGAGTCGGGTTCCTCTCAAGGTTTCTTCCTCTTAAAACATCTTAGGGAGTTTTTCCTTGCCACCGTCGCCACTCAGTGGCTTGCTCAGTTGGGATAAATTCACACCTTTAATATCTGTATACCGTGTTGATATTTCTGTAAAGCTGCTTTGAGACAATGTCTATTGTAAAAAGCGCTATACAAATAAAATTGAATTGAATTGAATTGAATTACGTTTGTGGATCACGTTTTGGATTTGTCTGCCTGTCTCTCTCTTAAATAAACCTGTTCTACTGCGATTGCATCCTACCTTATCTCCGTTACGTCACGATATGTGACATACAGGAATTAAAGATACACAAATTTAGTGATGGGTTATTCCAGCTCTTTTCAGTGAGTCAGTTCATTCGGCTCAGCAATAAACTCCCAAACGACTCTTCATTCAGTACGACTAATGGCTTTCATAATTCAGCTAAATTTAGCAATATTTGGACCCATGATTAGTATGTGTGCACATATCACTTAACTTGTTCAGTGTAGGCTAATTATACTAACCTTTAATTGTACACCATTTTGGATTATGTTTCGCATAAAACCTTAAATAATATAAAAACAAACATTATCACCCATGTGTATTAAGTGTTTTATTTAGCTTGATCTATCCAAATCTCAAACCATTCCAAACAGATCACACTCACTGCACTGCTGGACTACAGGTCTAATACGGCTGTGAAGGTTGTCAGTACGCTCTAAAAACAAATGTTCAGGCTCAACAAAACATTAACGAAACAGTTTTCAAAACATCAATCATTTTGAGTTATGACAACTTTAAATTCATTTCAACCAACGAACTGCACCGAGTTAGAGAAATTACCTTTTCCTCTACGATCAAATGTATTTTCAATTAAAACTTATTTAATAATTTGTATAATAAACAAGTTTTTAACCCCTTTCGCCCCGACACTAGCGTTCATTCCGCCGGCGGAATGGAAAACTACTTATCGGACATTTCCAATTAGTATAGATAAATGAATTATTGTATCACCGCAGTTCTGGTATAAGATTAGTCAGGACACTGGTGGCTTTCTGTGTGTGCAGTTTCATGACTGTGTGCTTAACTGCTAGTGTGCAGGGGAATGGGAAAGGGTGGAGTTTGAGCTCCCTGCTGGGCAAACAATTCACACCTCTCCATGAAAACATTGAGACAGAGATAAATCGGAGAGCAGGACTAAAGCTTTTTTGACAGTAAAACACCGTATACAACTGCCACAATAAAATTATAACATTTAAACCAAAGATCGGTCTTGTGTAAACGTTTACTACCTTACATTTCCTACATAGACGAAAATCCAGTTCACTCGCGGTTTTATAAATCACGCACATTTCCATCGGTATAAAGTCCATCAGCTTTATTGAAGAAAACAAACGCAAAGTTCCATATTTAGTCACAAATGTCCTCTTCAAAATGTATTAAGTGTTTTGATATCCCACTCCTCTGGGATTTAGTAATTAGCCATAAACGGAACTGAGACACATTCTTAAAAAAAAAAAAAAGCTAATCTGCTTTGGCTATGCTGGACAACCCGCCTCCTAAATTATAATTGGGCAGTCTAACTTGATTGACACCCACTTGGACCAATTGTAGATGCTTCTAGCTTTCAAACAAGCCCAAACTCGACATGATTGACCACTCAGAGGCTGAGAAAATCAAACGGAGATGTTTGGTGCCATTTGGAGAGGCTGTTTTGTGCCTTTAAAAGAATAATAATAATAATAATAATAATAATAATAATAATTGTTTGCTATTTCTAGAAGTCTGCAACGTTTAAAGGCTTTGTGTCATTTTTATAAGCTTTGTGCCATTTGGAGAGGTTTGGTGCCATGGTCCTGCCATGACCATTCCATGTGTTGACTCTTTCACGTCATTTAACACTAATCAGTATTAAAAATATTAACATGAATATCTGAGTCTGATAATAAAATTTACTTCTACTTACAGTCAAATTTTGTAGTGTTTAGGACATTTAACACCCTTCTGTCCAAAAGGGGGTACAAACGTTTACACTCCACTGTATTTCGTTGAAATTGCGCTTATAGAACAACTGAACAGCAACGTTTCCATACAGGTTTTAGTGAAATGTTTAACAATAGCAACTTGACTTGAAATGGATGATGTTTCATTAGCGTGGCCTGTGCCCAAATCCTGCACGACTGCGTATCTAGGTACACTACACACGGTCTGAACGAATGGAGTCTCTACCGCACCTAGTGCACTAGAGATAGAGATTCCATACAAGGTGATTTGGGACGGAGCCAGTGCACAGAAACCGTTTCCCTGCGAGAGGCGCAGGTGGAGCTGGAGCTGTGTGACTGATTTGTGCACCTGTGACTACAGAACTACCTCAAGTCTCCACACAGAGAGCTGTTCAAGAGAAAAACACTCCTAAAGAACAAATCACTGCGCCAGCGAGACATCAACCCTTTAACTAGACGTTCATCCCAATTCCACACAAATACCGCGGAACTATTTAGGGCTGAGAGACAGTTCAAAAAGCACTGAAAATAAAGTGTTAGTAACGAGGACACGTTGCTGGTCCATAAAAAATAATGCTATCTATATAACTCTATTTATAAATGTTTATATATATTTATCTTATTTAGTTAGTTTACATTTATATTATATATAAGTACTTATGCATTTTTTTTTATGGATTCACAAAAAGCACCGAATTAAACTACAGTCCTAAATTAATAATATATATATATATATATATATGTGTGTGTGTGTGTGTGTGTGTGTGTATTGGGTTCTTTTCTGTTTTGGACAAACATCTGTGTAAAGTTTTAGTCTGAATTTATATTTGTAACACTCAGTTTGTGGATTTTATTCTAAATAAACAAAAAAAGGCACTGAAAGTTTGCCCCGCCCCCATCAGATTAATCGAAAAAATAATCGACCAATTAATTGATTGTGAAAATAATCGTTAGTTGCAGCTCTAATAATTAGCTGCATCATGAAATTAATTTTTTAACAAAAGAAATCTTGATTATTTTCAAAAATGGAGTTGTGTTTGAGAAGAAGAATGGAGTGTAATATAGTGTGAATCATAAAAATTCTATTTCATTTCTATTTGTTTACAGAAAGACTTCAGCAATAAAAGCAGTATTTTGCTGTAGTTGTTAAGGGGCCGTTTACACCACGACGTTTTCAAATAAAAACCGAAAACTTCTGATGCGGATTGGCTGTTCGTTTCCATGACGACGGCGTTTCGGGGCCTGAAAACTTTGGAAAACGGGTTTCAAAGGGCAAGTTTTTGAAAACGATGCCGTTATCATCTCCGGTAAATCATGTAAATTATTATCCAGAAAAACCACAGCTCCTCCGTTTACTTGTATTTGTTTACAGCGCGGTCTTTCCCTCATCAATATGGCGGACATGTTGACGTGAATGCTTACGTGCGCATGCGCGTAGTATTTCTTTACAAAGTCACCTCGCCAGCTACACACACATTTTGTCCTTTTTGTGTTTATTTCTTGAGAAATAGAAGCTCGAATTTGCAGTGAATGTCCAATATAAACCCAACTTCACCTCAGTTTAGCAGTTTATACATTAAAAATATTAAATTTAAAGTTATTTTAGCTGCTAAATGACTTAGCCACTTTTACACTCACTGTTGTTTATTTTAGTTGCTATAAGCAGGGAGCAAACAATGGATTTTAGGATAAAGTAAGGTTATACTTAAATAGTGCCGCTGAAACAGAATAACAAATCTCTCCTCATGAGTTAAATAGTGCACTACATAGGGTGTAGACTGTCATTATTTCATCCCTAATGTAGTGCACTTAAACCGGAAATGACATCAATTTGGGATTCGGCCGCACAGCTTCCGTTTAACTTACCTCGGGTTTAAAAACAGAACGGAATTTTAATTCCTCAAACACAGACAAAATAACCAGCTTTTACTTTTAAACTGGATCAAATCTAACTGTAAAACTGTCAGAAATAATTTAATCTGGAGATGATTAGTTCGGTGTAATAACTCAACTGCTCAGGAGATACCTGCTGCAGCTTTTTTTTCTTCTGTGATTTCTACTGGTCGGAGACGCAGCTGTTAGGCGCCTTACCGCCACCGCGTGGACTGGAGGATATTGTTCCAGGTTGGAGGAAGTCTATCCCAACAAACTTACACCAATAATTTCCACTCATGGTTTTATTAGATCCTATTTATTATTCCAGTGGAGTTTATGACTTCTTCATGAATGCCAGCAGTGAGTCGTTCACTGTCTCTTACCCAGATATACTGAGTGAACTACTGAGTCACCACAACCTCAATCTCTAAATGTTTAACAGCACCAAAGTATTCAATTCTGGTGACTTTGGGAGCATTTATTTATTTATATGATCATATAATGAAACAAACATTAACATAAGCATGTGCTGCACAACATTTCATTAGTTTAATTTTACATTTTAATTTACTGTAAAGTGCTTTGCTAAATTTTGCTACGTAAACTTTTTTAGGTATTAAAACTGGTTACTGTTTGATTGATGACAAACTCCATATTTTTTATACCTTGGAGCTCTGTGTTACCATGGTAATTTATAAACAATTACTAACAACATTACCTTCATCAATGCAAGTTTACATTTTATTTGATACTTGACCATTGTTACGTCCTCAGTTGTATTTCTGTTTGTACTATGTTCCATCTGTCTATGTCGGGGGAGGGATGGGTGTCTTGTCTCCTCCTCTTTTAAGCCCAGTCCACTGCGACGCGTCATGTTCCTGCTGGCCATTGGACGATCACATCTCGTACACGCCTGCTCCCGCCTCGTGCTTTGGGATGGGTTGGCTGTACATTTCCGGACGTGTACTTAAGCCTCGTCAGTCTCCATCCCCGGGGCAGATCGGTGCCGTTGCTTTGTGCAGCAGATATTTGGTTACGTGTGTTGATTTCTCCTGTGTACGACCTTCTCCCTGTTCTTGACTTTGTTTCTGCTCTGCCCCTTTAAGTTTAATGATTCAGCTCCCAAACTGCTGGAAATGTGGGACGGGTTCTAACTCTTCACCAAGACTGCGTTATCCTGGAGAAGAGGTTTGAGGTGAGACTCCTGTCATACGCCAGTCCTGGTGAGTTTATTACCCTTAATGCTGTAAGACAGAGAAGAATATCAGTGTAAACACACACACACACACACACACATTATTCAGCATGATACAGTAGAGTAAAGAGACAGTAAGTCAGTAACTCACTGTAGTGTCTCCAGGTTACAGTGTGGATCCTTCAGTAGATCAGAGAGCAGCTTCACTGCTGATTCTCCTGGATTATTATTCTTCAGATCCAGTTCTCTCAGGTGTGATGAGGAGTTTGACCTCAGAGCAGAAGTCAGAGCAGCACAACCTTCATCTGTAATCCTGCAGTTCCACATCCTGCAAGAAAGAAAACCTTCTCACACTTAACACACTCAGTTTTAGCTCTGAAAACATCAACTACACAAAATCTTTATATACACAACATTTACTCTCATCTCACACACAACAATGACAATATCACATCACTACAATTACAGTCACCACAGAGGGAAACTGTGTGTGTGTGTGTACGTACCTCAGTATCTCCAGTGTAGTGTGTGTGTACCTCAGTTTCTCCAGTGTACAGTGTGTGTGTGTGTGTGTGTGTGTGTACCTCAGTGTCTCCAGTGTACAGTGTGTGTGTGTGTGTGTGTGTGTGTGTGTGTGTGTACCTCAGTGTCTCCAGTGTACAGTGTGTGAGAGTGTGTGTGTACCTCAGTATCTCCAGTGTACAGTGTGTGTGTGTGTGTGTGTGTGAGAGAGTGTGTGTGTGCCTCAGTGTCTCCAGTGTACAGTGTGTGTGTGTGAGTGTGTGTGTGTGTACCTCAGTATCTCCAGTGTACAGTGTGTGTGTGTGTGTGTGTGTGTGTGTGTGTGTGTGTGTACCTCAGTGTCTCCAGTGTACAGTGTGTGTGTGTGTGTGTGTGTGTGAGAGTGTGTGTGTGCCTCAGTGTCTCCAGTGTACAGTGTGTGTGTGTGTGTGAGTGTGTGTGTGTGTGTACCTCAGTATCTCCAGTGTACAGTGTGTGTGTGTGTGTGTGTGTGTGTGTGTACCTCAGTATCTCCAGTGTACAGTGTGGATTCTCCAGTCCAGCAGAGAGCAGCTTCACTCCTGAATCCTGCAGGTTATTGTCACTCAGGTTCAGTTCTCTCAGTCTGGAGGAGTTTGATCTGAGAACTGAGGACAGAACTCTACAGCTTTCCTCTGTCAGTTTACACACACACGCAGACTGGAAGAGAAATGATGAAGTATCAGAAGACTGACCTCAAACACACACACAGCCATAACACACTTACTCTTTACCATGTAACAGAAATGTGAGTGTGTTTCTCTCACACACACAAATCAGAGGACAGGACACCACATCAGCATTAGCATTATTATTATTATTAATAATAATAATAATAATAATAATAATAACAACAACAACATCATCAGTTACAATGATCCTTAAAGGACTGCAAACATTTTTGTTTGAACAAATGCTTCATTATAATTGAAACATGAAGCCATTTGAAAAGACCCATGACACTTTGGAAACTTGCAACCATGCGCGATCAAAACGTAAATGAGCCTTGGAGTCACTCTTAAGCCTTGTCTCATTCTCCATCGTGATTACGGCTGGTAAAGAAGGTTGGCACATTGAAACGATCAAAACATAAACCATCAGAACATAAATGAACCAAGGAAATGCACTTAAGTCTTGTCTCATGCTCCCTTCCTCTGATGGCCAAGAGAACATGGCACTGGACTTGGAATGCACTGGGGTCTCCCCTACGCAACTTGAAGCCTGCTCAAGGCATGTCAGCGGTCTGTGTCAACTAACTCGTGTGCACTATCTTGCCGACTGCAGAGAGAAAAGGGCACTGGACTTGAACTACACTGGGGTTTCACCTGTGCAACTTGAAGCCTGTTATGAAACTGCGTCGTAATGCAGAGGGAACTCTATTCAGATGATTAATTAATTCAGATTAATTACTAATTACTTGACTGAAGTGAACGTACTGAAGAGGGCGTCCACGTGCGGAAACCTGAGAATATAAACGAGACTGAGAAGTTGTTGTTGAAGAAGGGTCTAACACGGACAAACACGTCCGTCCGCTCCAGTAGAATAGCCTAGTGTTTCCTTAAATCACTTTGAGGCGTCGGACTCTAAATCCAGCGGGGTTTTCTTGCGCAGGTATGAACCCTGCTTGCAGCTTTGTCAGCTGTAGGTGTCAAGTCACTGGTGCTCAATCTCCTGCTGTTTATTTAAAGCAGAGTATGTATGCACCCTAACCTTAAAGTTTCCCATGTAGCAGAAATATGAGTGCGTTTGTCTCACACAGAAATCAGAGGACATGACACCACATCAGCATTATTATATAATAATAATAATAATAATAATAATAATAATAATAATAAACATCATCAGTTACAATGATCCTTAAAGGACTGAAAACATTTTTGTTTGAACAAATGCTTCATTATAATTGAAACATGAAGCCATTTTTTAATAAAAGTATTAAAAAGTCTCCTATTTAAAAATAAACAAAATAAATAAAATAAATAAGAAATCTCCCATTTGAACAAAAGATGAGATAAGATAATACTTTATTAATCCCAACGTGGAGAAATGAGGGAATTAGGAGGGAAAAGGAGCAGGACCTGCTGTGGCTTTGTTTGGGAATATTTTTGTTGGTGAAATAGAACAGAAACAGTCAATATTGAGTGTAAAATGTACGTCAGGTAATATTATCTTATTGTTTACATGTTAGCATAGCATGTTAAATTAACTACTAAATAAAAATCACATCAGCTGCATGAGCTTTTAAATAACGTCGTATTATTATTATCAACATTTACTGTAGCTGCACAGCCAGACTGCTCCTGTACCTTTAACACACACACACACACACACACACAGACATTCTTGTAATTATAACATTCTGGGGTCAGTAGTCCCACCCATGTATTGTGGGGACACCACTTTCCTGAGGTCCTACAGATGTGAAAAAAAATCAGGCATGTATAATTTAAGCCTGAGAACACACATCATCTCAAATTCTGGATTTAAATCACAAAATTTCTGTGCTTGGTTTTTTCACACCTAATGTGGACATAAGAACTCATCATTAATGGGGACCTAATTTGCATACACAGCAAATTAGCTGGTTTTCATGTTGTAGTGGGGACATCACTAGATAGCTAATTTTCATACACAGAAAATTAACTGGTTTTCATGTTGTAGTGGGGACATCACTAGATAGTTAATCTGCATACACACAGATCAGGTAGTTCAACAAGGGGACATGGTTTTAAAAAACAAAGTTGTCAATTTAACTCTAATTATTTATACAAAATTACAAACTAAGTATGTCCAATTTAGAGGGCTGTCTGTAAAGCAGATATGATGTGTATTTTCTCTATTTGAAGGTTTAAGCTTCTCATGAAATTAAATTGAACAGTTGTTCTTAATTGTTTATACTAAGGACTCTTAGCCTTATTTGTGAAATATGCAATCAGTGAAAGTTTGGTTTCAAAAAGCTCTCTTACACAAATTTCAATATCTGCACGTAATATATAACATACTACATTTTTTTGGAGCTTTCTATTTCCAACAGAGGAACCCTTTGAGAAACCTAGGAACTTGTTAAGGAAGGTGGTACCAGTGCTATTATTAGTTTTGAGGCTATAATTCTAAGAAGCTTTTCATTTCCTGCTCCAAAGTATACAATTTTTTTTGTGGAATAGAAAGTAGAGGTGCTTGCTGTACTGAACCTCACTTATTTATCACAGGCATGCATCACAAATTAACACTATCCCCAGTCATTTTGGCAAGTCAAAATGACAAAGAAACTCATCCTTTTGATATTTTAGCTACATGAAGGATTTGTTTATTGGTCTGGATCTCTAATCAAGTGAAAAATTGTCAGTAAGATGAAAAAACCCTGTCTATTCAACATTATAAAGACAACTTGAGTCTTGAGCTTCTTTACTGTAAAAGACAACAAATATTTGCCCATTAAAGTGCACAACTACTAAGCTCACATGTGCCATGAATGAACTTGGACTCATTTAAGTTTGACATAACACTTCTGCTTACTACATATAGCCAGCTCAAAGTTAAACATATTGAGAAAAATAAAGATACTAGCCAAACACAGACACACAACCAAATGTCATAAACACAATTTTTTTCTTTATTCTATATCCACTTAACTGACTAAGCTAAAAAGTGACAGTAACAACTTAATAATGTATGTTGAGGTAGCTAATTTTGATTCCAGGCAGTCTAAACATGTAAATGGGTAGCACACTGAAGCTTTTATTGCCCAATAGGCTTACTCATGAACTTGTCAGTCACCTGCATAAGGACCCACTGGAAGAAGGCGGCCCAAACCAATTTGATCTAATTCAATATAACGGTGTAGGTAAAGATTCTAATGGATATTTTAAATGCCTGATTTGTTCCTGATTAGTTTATTATGAAGTAAATGCTGAGTGGTTCATTACAAAGTAAAAGGCTAGAGGTGTAACGTAACTTATTATTAAAGCATTACTACAGATGTTATGATGTACAGTATCTGTAATATAGATGTAAAGTGTTACTATCAAAGTGTTATTTAATCTTTGTTTATATCTCTTTTGTAAGCTACAGTGCAGTTATAGACGTAGAATTTGACACTTTGCCAGTCTCTATCTTTAAGATATAAAGACTCAGATCTAATGCAGTTTTCACAGACCAACTTCCCTGGGACACGACATGACATGATGAAGGTCTTCATATGTCTCTCCACTGCATGGACCTCATTTCCTTCCCGAGCCTTCCTCTTTTTCAGAGTAGATGTTTTACCTAAATGTAAGAATAAACATTAGTTACATAGCAAACACACACCCTTACACCCGACAGAAATTATTGTCTGGCAACTTACAGACTGGAACTTACATTTCACGTCTCAAGAATGAAAACTCTGACTGCAGTTTGTGCATATGTACCAAATAGTAACTAGGAGTACTCAGTTTTCTTGGAGAAGATACAGTAGGGAACCTAGTAAGTCCCAGGGGATGCTTATGTTGGAAATTATGGAGAGGTGTGATTGAAAGGCAGGATTAAAAGTGCCAGCAAACTACACAATTCTGATATTTATGATCCAGAAAAGGTGTAGACTGTGATGGCTGCTGTTTCTCCTGGCCATTGCTCTCAGCAGTGTCCCCCTCCATAATCTGCATATTTAATAGACATTTGGAAAATCTAAAAGAGGAATATGCAACAGAAAGCAAATATGCTGTTCAATACGACAAAAACAATAATTATTTCACTATAGGAATTAAGTTTATGATTTCAGGGTTAGATATGGGATACTTTGGAAGACTTTGGGATAATTATGATGCATTCAGAACGAATTCACAGTAATAACACAGTTCAGGTTTAAGTGACCTATGGGGACACTGTTCTAAATTCACATATCTATTCAGCTATCACAAGACTCCCTCACACACCTGAATAAAACATGCTTTGTGGGGACTCCGTATGGTAACTATTAACAGACAAGATTATGTAACAGAAAGCAAATATGCTGTTCAATACGACAAAAACAATAATTATTTCACTATAGGAATTAAGTTTGTGATTTCAGGGTTAGATATGGGATACTTTGGAAGACTTTGGGATAATTACGGTGCATTCAGACACATACACGTTTTGTAGTTCATGCTTAAACGTGGCAGTAAAATACCTGAAGCAGATCAGATGAACAATAATGTCTAATTTTATTGTTAATGCACAAGCACAAAATTAGTTGTGCAACAAAAATGAATCGCAACACTGCCGGATAAGACAATGTTTATCTTTTAATAATTTTTAAATTGTGAAAACAGAGAGGGAGATACCCTGCATACCTTGCTACGCCAAGGCCAGTCTCCTCCTCCGTAATTGTAGGTAATTCATCACCTTCTTTAAAGTCTGTTAAAGCAAACAGACCAAGATGTGGGCTTCCATCCACTTCAGTCTTCTGCATTCTGCCATTTGGGTGCTTGTGGTCATCATTAACCAGCCTACCAAAAGATCTGTCTTCTTTTGCAGCATCAATACTTAATACACAACGAGAGAAAGAGAGAAGTATTCAGTGACCGAATATTGCACATCAAATTCTACAAATATGATAGCTCTGCACAGAATTTTTATTGTTAACGGTCAGATGTAAATGTTTAAGTGGACAAATACTTCACAACTGCAATTTTTAAGTACAATGAAAGTACACTTTGAAGAAAAACTATGCAGACATTGTCGTTTTGTATGCAGGTTAATTCTATGTATCATTTTATTAGTGGTGCTTGAAAAGCACTATTATTGTTCCCTTGTATACTTATTATTATTATTATTATTATTATTATTATTATTATTATAATTATTATTATTATTATTATAAATATTATTACTCTCCGGCCGGCACTCAAAAGTATTGGGACCCCGCACGGCCAGCTCTCAAAAGTACTGGCGCCCTTGACAGTCGGCTCTAAAATGTATTGGCGCACTACACGGCCGGCTCTAACAGTGCTGGTGCCATATCTGTCCGGCTCTGGAAAGTATTGGCGACCTACGCTGTCGGCTCTCGGAAGTATTGGCACCCGTCCCTGTTTCACCAACGCAAGCACCACTCACATTTTCTTCAGGAAATGTACCGGTCTAGTTATTATGATTATTCTTCCACTTTTTTTTCGGCGCGTAACTAGTCCCG